>NW_028145505.1:472500-492500 GCF_977016875.1 Pavona decussata | reverse complement strand
TTTGTTCTTAAAATAACTCAGTTTCTTGTTTGTGAACCCACTTTTTTTTTTTTTTATCACCGAGCGAAGAAGTGAGTTCACAAAGAGCTAAGCCCTCTTGCATGCGTTTCATCTTTGCCATGAAAACCCAATTAAAAGCCACACATGATCATTTGACCAAACAATTGTGACTCGTTGATTTTAATAGTGAAAATGAACTGTTTTCCAAGGAGCCGCTCATTAGAATTTCGTAACATTTGACAAAACAGCAGTTCTCTAAAAGCGTAGCTCGCCTACGAACAAAGACTCAAATCTGACCGAGGGTACTGAAAGTAATTTTCTTAGGGCAACGCGAACCCTGTTTATGCGAGTTTGACGCCTGTTGGAGATTTGCTGTCGAAGTTTTCTTGCAGTCTTCCCCGTTTGTATGATGCGGAAGTAAAATCTTTCTCCAAAAAAAGCAAGCGAAATGCTGAGGAAATTCTTCTTCACGCGCGTATAGAATCTTACGTTCGTGTGCCATTGTAAGGCATCTTCCTTAAATAACAGATTGCTGTAAATGCAATGGAAATTATCTGAACACGCAAAATCATTTTGCCGTTCTCTGTTCTCTGTACTCTGTTGCCATTGCTGCGTAACAATGTATCAATGTTCAAACAGTGAAAAACTTGCACCGACACCGAGTGTGATATCAATTACGTTTGAACAACGCGATGGCAAGTTATTTGTCGCAATTACGTTTAGGTCAGATGTTGTCACATTGCAAGACGACACGTATTTAAAGTTTAAGTTTTCTTGCGTTACTGTTTGGCCACTTAATTTGGCAGGGCGTTTTCGAGTTACATTAAGATTCGAAACATGGATTCCCGTGCCAAATGAGTAAACATTGTCTTCCGCTTGCACAGAAACCAGACATATTTCCGTGCTTTTACAACAAACAGGAATCGCAGAGAAAAGAGAAGAAAGCTTGTTTCTCATTTGAAGATCAAGAAGGCCTGAGTGAAGTAAAAGCCAAGTTGTTCCAGTACAGAAGCAGATTGTCAGCTTTGCGAGCGGGACAGTCATTTGGCAAATGTCTTGGTAAAGAGAATATTATGCCAATGGTAAGAATTCAAGGTTTGTTTAATTAGCGTAAGGCTGATTTAAAATGGATTTAGAATGGACTAAACATAAGTCAAGTAGATGGAGGCCGAAGAGGCCCGAGGTCACATGGTTTCCGTCCATATAGCATGATGACCTCATATAGCATACCGCCGGATGTTGTTTAAACTGGAAGTGCAAGAATTATTGCATAAATCCCTAATTATTGCAAAAGCTATCGCAAATTTTAATTTTGTCACTCGTCGATGGTAGTTTATCATGGCCCCATTGTAAACAGTATGTTGAATCTGGAAAGCATTTGGTGCAAGCATGATCTAAATAGCCAATTCAGTCGTATGGGTTTGGTTGATTCGGTTATCACTTGACCTCATTTCCAGGGTCTCTTCTCCAGGAAATAGAAAGAAGAGGGGCCCTGGGCTCGAATCCGGAATAGTGGCGATGTGGTCTAATTAACAATTATTTTACAAGAGCGCGTTGGAGATTAGCCTCCCACCCCTTTGGTTTTTAGGGGAGGAGGTAATACGAGTCCCCTAAAAACGACTGCGTGGGAGGCTAGTTGGAGATGAGATAATAAATAACCAGCGAGGCGCGTAGCGCCAAGTTGGCTAGAAAATCATCTCATATCCAACAAGCGAGAGTGGAATAATTGTTTTGTTAAAAAAAAAAAATCAAGAAATATTGGTAGATCTTGCTGATTTGCTTTGCAAGAACAACCAGAAGACAATTTAATGGTCGCTATTTCTTAAGCATGGTATAATGGCTCATATACCATGGCCGCTAAACCAATCAAATCTCTGGAATTGCATTATATAATGATCCAGTTTTTAATAATTTTTGTAAGGCCGAGTAGACTGTAAGCAGTCCCTTATATTTTTGGGAATAGTAACGCGAGGGAACTGCGAGACAGCGCGCGCGAAATTTGGCTTCTGCGAGGAAACGCGAAAAAGGGCTGCTTGTGGCTTACAGACCGACAAGATTTATAGATCCAACAAGCGCGAGAGGAATAATTGTTTTATTAAAAACAATCACGAGATATTGCTAGATCTTGCTTATTTCGCTTTGGAAGAACACCCAGAAGACAATTTTATGGTCACTATTTCTTGGGCATGGTATAATGGCTCATATACCATGGCCGCTAAGCCAATGAAATCCCTGGAATTTCATGATACAATGATCCAGTTTTTAATAATTAGTGTTAGGCCGAGTAGACTGCAAGCAGTCTCTTATATTTTTAAGGAATAGTAACGCGAGGGAAATGCGGGACGGCGCGCGCGAAAATTGTCTCCTGCGAGGACACGTGAAAACGGGCTGCTTGTGGTTTATAGACCGAGCGATTACCAAATGTGAACCTTTCCGCAGGTTGTGGAGGCGATGAAAGAATGCGGGAGTCAGAAAAGAAGTTCTACAACGTCACCATGGCCAAGTACAGTGACTTTCACAAATAATTACTCATTATTATATTAGCAGCAAGTATTGGTCCAAGAAGCATTGCCAAGGAGACTATTTTCGTAAGAAAGCGATTAACAAAACTGAACAGGGATGGGGAAACGATCTCTGCCGTTTCCTACGTGATCTGAAACATAATTTGCTGAAAAAGCTGCTGAGACATGCAAAGCTTCAAGTTTTACTTTTCGAAATTTTACCCTCGCAGAAGTGAATACCACAACAATAAATAATTTATTGGGATGGAATTCACGTCCTCGAAGGGAGAATACAGTATAGAGTGTTTTTAAACTCAGCGTCGTTGAACCAAAAAGTAATTACTCTGGCCAATCACAACAGACACAAACAGCAATTCGAAGCAAATACATGTAATCAGCGCCAAGCGCGGGAAAACGCTTCAGAGGAAAGTTACGATTGGTTTTTGTTTTGTTGCTCATTGGTAGTGAAACTGGCATGCTTGCTTACCGATGACAGAGCATAGTGAAGCAAAACCTAACCTGCCAAACGAGAACTACTTTCGTCATCGCTTTTTTTCAGGGTGAAATTTAAATAGTAGTTATATACTATCATAACGAGAACATTTAACATTTTTCCTGCGAAATCGCGCTGAAATCGTCTAATACTTAGCCGACGAGGCCGTAGGCTGAGTTGGCTCAAATCAGGGAATATGCCGCAATATTGTGCATGATAATAGGCCATTTAAATGAGTGGCGTCATTTGACCAGAGTTCATTTCGTTTCTCTTTTCAAATTCAAATTCTGTAATCCCAGTAGAGAGCAAAGAACAATAGCTATAATTAGTATGAGAAAACAAAAGACTGAAGGATTCTGGTAGTTGTAGTCATAATGACAATTTCCCAATGTTATACTACGGTATACAATGTTATACGGGAAGAGCTGACGAGTAGGCGCGTTGCGATTGGTCAATTTTGCGTGCCGTATTTCACTGTACGGCCCGCTTAATTTGAAAATTCCCGTTCGCACGCGGTCGGTTGACTTCGGAGATATAATAAATAGCTTGCTGACCTCTTTCTTGGACCGTACTCTAAAGCCGCCGTTACACGTTGAGACTTTTAGCTGAAACTTGTGTGCAACGGCGAACGAGACCAGTTTCACGAAGTGGTGTTACACGGTGAAACTCTTGTTTTTTCACCACTGCGACCGTTGCGAGCCGTTGCAGAAGTAGAAAGCGGTTCTACTTTTCGTGAAACTTGTCTCGCAACGGAAGTTCGAAAAAGTTTCGCGAAACCAACCATGTCACACGGTGCAACGCCTGCTGAAACTTGTTTCGCAGCGCCGTTGCACACAAGTTTCAGCTAAAAGTTTCAACGTGTAACGGCGGCTTAAGTTACGGTTCCTCGTTTTTTCCCGTTGATTTATAGCGTGTGAAAAATCAAGGAAAAAAAAAACTCGGTCCGTAACTTACAGTGCGGACCTTGAACTCGGTTGGTAAGAGGTATATACGGATTGTCCATAAAATTGAAATTGCCTTGTCTAAGCTTACTAATGCAAATGCTCAACAAGAAGAGGACATCTGAACGCTCTGAGGCACCGGTGTTGGCAGACGCGGAGCTGACTCCAGCCTTCCCGAGTGAGATAGGCAAGTCTGAACACGAGGAGGAAAGCATAGATCAGAGGTTTGTTACTTTATTGATCTGTTAGTGGATAGTCAAGGATTGTGCGTCCTGAGATTTAGAATTTTTTTCGATTGATGACTTTCTGAGAAAATTAAAAACTAGATTTATGCAAGGTCATATTATTACAAGGTGCATGCAGTTACATTTAAACAAGAGAACAAATATAAAAGTGTAACACGATTCAATAAAAATAAATTCAAACATTGAATGGCGAGCAGGCCTCCAGAAAACACCAGGCTTATACCAGGGAGGTCTCCTGACATTCTTATACAAAATAAATTTGCGGAATGACGTGAAGTATTGCCTAATTTAAAAGTCAAGGAAGTTTAAAATTTTTCTTTTGAAGCTCAATAGAACCTCAGAACTTGTTACGTCTTTGGGTAGAGAATTCCTAATTTTCGGTCCTTAGAAAACAATGGTGCATTGTTTCTGCAAGCAGGAGAACGGTAATCAGCAGCTCTTCTGGTATTTTATAAGTGTATGCAATACACTCCTACGCGATTTGAAACTGCAGAAGTTGCATTAAGCAACGTGCGATAAAAATTGCACAAGAATAGTATAAACGGGTCATAAGCAATTTTGGGCATTAGGATAATTGTGAGTAGTTAGTTTGTGTAGATAAGAGATACACAGTCCCCTCCCTTCCCCCCTTAATACGGATGCGTAAACGTTCCGTGCGTACGTAAGTCAGGAAAATCAGGCAGAACTGTGCAAAGTTTTGATCAAACAGGGACTAAAGTTCAAAATACTTTGTTAAATAGCCTTTAATGTAACCTGGAACCAATTAAAACAAACTCTTGCAGTTATAGCTAGCAAACATTTTAATTACTTGCGCACGCAGAAAATTATCTGAACAAACATTGCTATCAACCTCGTTTCCAGGGTGTCTCCTCCTTACGTCCCAGTCTCTCTCGCTCCCTCAGACGTAAAGAGGAGAGTTGAACTCGGTTTGTACTCTTTAATTTATTCAGGATTTCTTTCTTGTGTTCGTACATAAACACAAGGGTTCAGCTGCAAGTTGCAGCTTACAAAGTTTATTAAAAATTGGCTCTGGTTGTTTTGTTTTCTCTCAGAGATGTACACTACCGTTATGTTTGCACCTTTAGCAGCAAACTCAGTTGTCTATACACACTGTTGTGTCACATCTACCATCTCAGGACCAGAGATCTACTAGCCAGAGTAAGTGAGTCACGAATTTGCATGAATTAAGGACGGTGCCCACTTTCTGTTACTGCGCATACGTTCTGCGCATCTCGAGATACTTAGGTTTCCTTTTGGGATGGTACCTGCTAATACAAGGATATTTTTGCGCAGTTTAAAACTATGCGGAAAAAGCAGAACTCAGCAAGTGGTCTTGTTATCCAAAAAGAAAATTTGGGGTAACCATACATTTTTCAGAGATAATAAAGCTTCAATTTGGAAAAAAATACTGTACATTGCTTTGTATATTACTATTTTTTTTTTTAGAGTAATTGTTGCTTAATTATCTCTAAAAATTGCGTGGTTACCCACAATTTTCTTTTTGGATTTCAGTAGCCCTTGCTAAAATCTGCTTTTCCTGCATAGTCAAAAACTGCGCGATAAAACTTCTTTATTAGGTGGCACCGTCCTTAACGGTAATGGTATTTTTACAAATTGAATTTTATTCAGCAAAGGATTAAAAAATAATCAGAAGTGCATCAATAGATAGAGGATATTACACGGTGGGTCAGAGAGCTATGAATTTTATTTTTGAGTGGTAAAAAAAAAATGTGTTTTTAACAAAACAAAACAAAAAAAAAGTATCTTCAAGCCACCGTGTAATTTTACTTTTCATTCTATAGAAAAATCTATCGTTCACTGGGTTTACTCACTGATTGCACAAACAATCGTGAAAAGCGGGAAATGACCAAATCAATATCCTTGCTAGTGAGGATATGGAAAATACGCCACTCAAGGCCCTCATGTAGTTTCGAATGAATTTTACGAGTGTTTTTTTTTTCCAGTAAAACACTCTTTTCTATATTATAAATGAAATTACGATATACAAGTTATTTGATAAAACATGCTTTTGAAAGTTGAAGGAGACAAACAAGTAAGCAAAAAGCATTAAATCTGTAACAAAGGAACAAAACAAAAAGAAAAGAGAGATAAAAAAAAGAAATTTCTGTTGTTTAACTGATACTTTTCAAATGTATTGACGTTACTCCATAATGCTGTGAATGATAATATCTTCTTATTATCGTTAAAGCCTTTGTGAAGATAACAACATCAGTAACTTGCTCTCTTGTACGCTTTTCTTCATGTATTCCTATAATGCCCTTGTAATTTAAAGTGCCCATAACGGATTTTTTTTTATTTTCTCATCTGAATCTTAACATTACGCCAAGAACGTCCGAGAAAAATTTTTTCGATTTGCATGAAACGGGAATTTTTTATGAGTTTTACAAATCTTTAAAATAATATTTTATTGCGGTCCACCCGCCCCGCTGATGAGAATGCCGACGGGCACACAATAGGGCCACGTGACATGGTCTGTGACGTACATTCAGGAACTCTCGAGTCTATGCACTCACTTGACCTTCAGTAAAGTACATTCGCGGCAGAAAGAAAATCATCAGATTCACCGGTAGGAAGGAAAAACTTAGCTCCAAATATTCCATGGCAGAAAACTTATCTGACACGGAAAGTGAGCAAACCGCTGAAGAAAGCAGCTAGGACGAATTTGAAAGCGTCGAAGTCGAGGCGATAGATGGCGTCCACGAAACAAGTAATACGTGTGAAGATGATGATACACTCGAACCCTACGCGGACGAGCCGATAGCAGACGAAGAATGGCTAAAAAGATATCGCAAGGAACAAGAGGAGAAGCGACGACTCGAGGAAGATTTAACGAAACGCTTGGAGAATAGAGTGCGTGTTAGTGGATGGTAAAGTTCTCACCTTGCATTTTGCATACGCGCTCTTCATTATCATCTGTCAAAACTATGGCCAAGTACTCACATACATTCGAACGAATTATTTACCATGTAGATGTACTTGTGGTAACTGTAGCCGTGATCTGCTAGCAAATATCAGCGAGTGCTACTGCTGCAAGGAACTCGAAGGCAATTGGGAAGCGCTGACTAGCGACATTGTTCTCGCGGAACTACAGGAAGGACACGTGTTGAACTGTGATAATAATAGCTTGTCTCGTTCTCTCAAATTTCAGCCGTAAATTTAATTGTAGGATGGAAGTTGTTAGCTTGTCCAATGAACAAGTTAATTTCCTTTTTGTCACTGTCCCACAGTTTACGAAATCCATTGTATCTTTTAGGCGCATACGTCTTGCGAAATGTTCGAAGTTGGCGTCTAATGCAATTCGTGTCTGTCACCGGTGTCGGGACAAATTTGAGCCCTTTAGAAATAACGCTAACACGCTGTCGCTAAGTTGTTTGTTTGAAAAATTCTTCATGAATTTCTCGTGTTTTTCTCTTTGTGTCTCAATCCGTTTTTTAGCCATTTTTTTCACTGCGCTCTTTGCGCTAGTTATTTGTTTTGTGCCCTGTTTTTATTTTGAGCCCCCGTTGGGGTGGTTAGGTTTTCAGAGATAACGCTGTTATACTTTTCAACATTTTTATTGTTTGCAGAATTCTGCAACACATGTGTGTACAATATTTGTTCGAGCTCGTTGAATTCTTGCTGCAGTTTATGTACCCTATCTACATCGTGGTTTACAATGTTTTTTGTGTTCGCCGAGTGCGACTGTTCTCGCATCGATCTATTTACATCAGTGGTAGCATTTGTGCTAGTATTTTTTGAGAGCTTGGTCTCAACAAAACTTCGCGGATCTCACGATCTATGAGAATATATACCAAAACAATTACGCCATATTTTATAAAACTTGCGACTGAGTTAACAGTGAGGTCAAACTATAAACCCCAGAAGGTTACAACGCTTAGAATGTCACAAGCGGGTGTGAATATTCAGCATCGAAAGCTTACCATTCGCTTTTCCCTGCTCCTCTTCGAAGGTGGCTCTTGGTCTTCGTCTTCCTTTCGCTTAGCGGTTTTAAAGGATAAACAGAAACGCGATGTCATCCTACTTCACTTCACGTTTTAAGTTTAAACCTGAATTCATCAGCCTTGTGAAATCCTCGTCATTGAAGTCCATCGAGCACAAGGACGAGGTCTTTCCAGGCGCGCGTCCACATCTTCCTCCGCTTCAGCATAAAATCGATCCATTTCTTTCGCCTCCTCAGTCTTTGCGGGCATGTGGTGCCAAAGAAAGGAATCCCGTGCATGCTTATTCCATTCGCTTCGTCTTTGATGTTTCCACATCTCGCTGCAACACATCTTTTCGGCATTTTCGAGAAACGTGCAGAAATACCGCGACTTGTTTTCAGTGAGATCCAGAGAAAGGCTGAAGTCACGTGTTCCTGAATCTACGTCACAGCTCTTGCTAAACCGAGAGGAGACTAATGCGAATGGTGGGCCAAAATGGCGGCAAATTTGAACGTCTTATAAAATTCATAAAAAATTCGCGTTTTATGCAAATCGAAAAATTTTTTCACTGAAGTTCTTAGGATGATGTTTAGATTCAGATAAGAAAATAAAAAATTTTCCGATATGGGCACTTTAATACTAGGGTGATTTAGCAACAGTACGGGAACGTTTTTGAGGACGCGAGAGTGCGCGGAATAGTGTGGACGCGAGTCCATTTCGACTATCGTTTGAGTATTCTTGATGCGCGCGCCTTTTGTCAACTGACGTTCCCTTTCTCTTTTTAAATCAGCCTATTCTATAGAGAGTACGGTGACTGGTTGCCTGCTTACCTGGAGTAAGCCCCTCAAAATACTAAGCCATTTACAAAATTATTAGCTAAAAAAGCTTGTTCAGTACGGATGCAGGAAAATTACACTCCTCCTTTTCTCCATTAACATGTGGCGTGTATGATGATTTAATAGAGATTTAACCGACGTACATTTTACTAACAAAAGACGGATCGAAGCGCACCAATCACTTCAAGTTACAGTCTTCACAGCCAATCGCGTTATTGCTTAACTGACAAACGACCAATAATAATCTGGACTTAGTTGACCAATGAGGTCAACAACTGGAAAACTTTTATGCAATCTACTGACGTTCCACAATTCACTTCACTATGAAGACGACTTCTTCCGCTCAGGTTGTCGAAACGTCAGTCAATGTCACCTCAAACAGTCCTTCTCAGGACTACACTCACCCGGATGATCATAATTTACGTACTTAATTATGACATGACCACTGGATTCAAACCATTTTCAGTTTTACAAATATTTTTACAAAAGGTAAGCACTCTGAAAAGACGTTAAGTCAAATACCGCCGAAAATCTACACTCCAGTTGACGTTCTCTCTTCATTCTAGGCTCCTCTATCCAGGGACTTTCGCAAGGTACTCGGATCAGAGGTCCTGACGGATCAAAAAGGAAAGCCTCTGAGGCATACACGAAACATGACCCACGTTCAGCCTAAATCCCGTGGTGGACATCGGAGGTCCTCCACAGACGCTACAGTCTCCTGGAAGGAGCACGAGAACCAATTGTCTCCACACATGAACACACGTTCAGTGACTCGCCGTCGTCTTTGTTTCGACATGGAATGACTGGTGCTTGGTCTATCAAGTCCAGAGCATCATTTAGTCGTAAATTAAGGTAGTCTAGAAAACGAAATTAATTTTATAAATGAAATGGTAATTTATGACTCTAGTTAGGTAATCTTTGACCATAAAGAGTTGTTGCGTTACCGGCAGGTGTTCATATAACCGGTTCTAAACAAGAATCAACTGTGTCAAGAGAGGTATAGAAAAATCACAGCCTCTTCTAAGAGAAATTACTTACAAGCAAAGAGTAACTAGTAAAAAGTATCGACCTAGTTTCTTTATGCGAGTAGAAGTAGAAGATCAAATCAGATAAGATCAGATAATTTATTTAAGGACGATGCCTACAAATGCCGAAGTATTTTTAGCGCGATTTATGACTGCTTTTGCTTGCGTCGCTTTGGTTTTCACTTGACATAAAGCTCTTATGCTTGTGCTTGCGTCCAGCGCTAGTGAAAACCAGGTTTTACTGTGCGGGAAATCCAGACATACCCTCTCGCTTATGTTGAAAGCGTATAACACTGAATTACATTATTATTATTATTATTTTTATTTATGATCTATAAGAGTATACACCATAGATAACTGCCGTCGATTTGTTAACTGCATAGCCAACCAAGAGCTCACATTGTGTGATCAATCAGTATATTTTTCTAATTCCACGAGAAACGCCGAGTTCACATTTTTCTCCGGCCACTTTCTTCATATAGATGCTAAGGAAACAGCACTTTTCAAAAGAGAAGGTACGTTCACCTCACTCAGGCTTGGTTTTTAGTAGTCTCAGCTAATCAACGTCTCTTAAACATATGAGTCGGAGCATTTACAAACTTTCCTCAAGTCAAACTTTGGGAAATTTTCTAACTATTATTGGTGATATGCACGTTGCGCTCCTTGGTGGATTTTAAGAAAACGCTGTTGTTTATGGATCAGATTCACGAAACCTCCTAAGTTATCTTATTATAGGAATTAACGCTTGTGTTCATTTAAAGGGTCTTTGAAGTTTACACGACTTAAATTAATGACGCGAATTGTAGGAAAAATTACTTTGCAATAATGGAAATTAACGCGAATGGGGTGTTAAAAATTCAAAAAATGAAGTGTGAAAGTCCGAAATGCAAACAACGTGGAATTGTCCCTAAAAATAGGGGTTAAGCAAAGAAATCTGGCCACTTTGGGCGTTCTTCACAGCTAGTGTCCATGATACCGACGAATGCTTTTTCCTTCCTGGAGTGTATCTTGAATTTGGGGCGAAAACAATGTAAATTAAGGTCGCAGAAATTAACGCGCAACGCGAAAGTTAAAATTAAAAAAGAAATTAAGGCGAATTTTTAAAATTCGTGTTAACTTCATGAAGTGTTAATTTCATATAATTATAAGTAGGTATCGTTTTAGCAATAGGCTATTTTTTAGTCCAGCAATAGGCTATTGTAAAGGAACAACACTTTGAACCATCTTAAGGACGGTGCTTACTTTTGTTACTCCGCGTACGTTCTGGGCATCTCGAGATACTCGGGTTTCCTATGGGTGGTGCCTACTAATACAAGTATATTTTTGTGCAGTTTAAAACTACGCTTAGAAAGCGGAACTTAGCAAGTGCTCTTGGTATCAAAAAAGAAAATTGGGGTTAACCATGTATTTTTCAGAGAAAAGAAAGCTTCAATTGGGAGTAAAACGCCAAACATTGTTTTGCATTTTACTGCTTTTAAGAACAATTGTTGCTTAATTGTCTCTAAAATATGCGTGGTTACCCCCAATTTTATTTTTGGATTTCAATAGCCGTTGCTAAGAACTACTATTCCCGCGTAGCCATAAACTGAGCAAAAATACCTCTGTATCAGTGTAGGCACGGTCCCAGTAAGTACCTTTCTTAGCAATACGCTATTGTTAGTCCAGTAGTAGGCTATTGTCAAGGAATAATACTTTGAATCCATCTTAACTTTATTTGTAGGCTTTCGTCAATCTGGGCCCTGGTCGACAAGGTGCCCTTGTGTTAGAAATAAAATCTACCGTATCGAAAATGATGGTGACCGGTACATTTACCCATAATTCTTAGCGTTCGAAAACCCTAAACGCACAGAGAAATTCTAAAAACTTTAAAACTAGCAAACACAATGTTGTTAGTCCAGGGACGAATTCCGCAAAGAATATGGCTTCCAATGTGTCTACAGACTGTCTGAAGCTCCCAAGGTATTGTGGTAAAATGTACAGCCGCCATGTTTTTTACCGGACGGTGGATTGAAACTATCGTTCTTAAGGCTATGTGTACACTATACCGGATAGCTCTTGTGCAGGCAGCAAAAACATTTCGAATAGGGCTTTTGTTCACACACAAAACACCGATTTCTGATCATTGAATTATTATTGAATTATTCCATATCAAACGTTCTTCTTTTTATTCTCGAAATCCACAAAATTTCTACCTATCAATCCCGTATACTATTCTTCTTTTGTGTAACCTTTTCGCAACCCACGTATTGTCTTGCAAAACCAAGTTTGCAGACGCAGACGCCGACGTATTGTGCACGAAATCGATCGTAATCCAACTTGTTCTTCGTATTCGTTCCAGGCCAAGCTTTGCCTTGTTGTCCAGTCTCTCCCGGTCTACGAACTGTGCTCATTGACGATGATGGATGCTTTGAAGGTCAGCGGTAATATCTGTAAAACTAATAAATAACACGAGCTTTTTTTTGTTTTGTTTGTTTGTTCGTTTTCATTATTCATTCTTAAAAGCTTTAATCCAATCTCCCTATCACCTTCTCAAATGCTAGAATTTTTCCGGGGAGAACAACCACTGTATTCCATTTTCTCTTGAACGTCTCCATTTTGGTTTGGAAAAGTAGCCTTAAAATATTTCGGACGTTCTTCTCTGGTGTCTTATTGACGTTTTTTATTTAATTTGCTTGTGTTTTCTACAAACCGTTGAACGTGCGTCTTGTTCTCTTATCATACAAAAGAAGCTATTGATGGACAACCACAGGGTTTCATTGTTCTCTCATCTTCGCTTCTTCTGTTCATTATATTTTATAATAATCACGTTTTATATTTGTAACTAACTTTTTCAATGTCTCCTTGTTTTTAGTTTCTCCTTGTAAAGATATTAAACAGCTCCCCCAGAACATTCAATGAAAAGGTGAATCACAGAAAGCTACTGTCTGGAGACAAACCTTCTAGTAGTTAAACAGGAGATTAAAAGGAAAAGGCTACCCCAAAAATTATTGTTGTTGGCTAATTTTAAAACCACATTTACATCCTTTCATTCTTAAACATAATAATACTAACAACTTGCAATAAAATTAAGTTATTTTTTTAATAAAGACGTGACTTTGTCTTAGAGTTATTTTAAAATCGTTACACTACATCAGAACAAGACATCAGCACGTGATGACACTACTATTATCCATAGGTGATGAATGCTCGACTTGTGCCGGTAAGACAGTGACTGGGCTTTTTGTTTCCCAACGACTAGATATGTTCCTCAAAGAAGAAGAGTTTAAGCGTAAATTTATTCAAAAGTGAAGTCTCCAAAATTATTGCTCAGCGTCGAATTGACCAAATTAAATGATTTTTCGGGATATTTTTCAGAAAACAACTCTCTAATCATTTAGCGACTTATTTGGAAGCAACGAGCAATAAAAAATATTTCTACTCACGAACACACTTACTGTGAAAGTGCCGTTGATTGCGCAGCCTAATTTCACTGGTTAATTAATTGCCTAGCAAATTTCAATTATAACCATTTTCTCAGCGAAGAATCGATCAAATTCAAAGTTTCTTTCACAATACTCTTTAAAAAGCGATCCTCTAATCATTTAGCGAATGATTATGAAGAAAAGTGCAATAAAAAATAATATTTTTACTCTCAAAGACACAGTTACTGTAAAGTGCCTTTTACTTCGCAACATAAATTTCACGGCTCAATTAATTGACCGACAAACTTATAAAAAACTATTTCTCAGTGTGAAATAAACTAAATTCAAAGATTTTTTCGCTATGATGTATAGAGAAAGATCTTCTAATCATTCAGTGAATTATTTAGAAGCTAGAAAAAACAGACATGAAGATATAAATTATGGACGATATGAAGTATTGATTTTCCAATTACTAAGCGGGTTCTATTTTACGAGGAAATGAATATATTGAGATACTACCTAAAATTATTTCTCAGCAAGGATTTGACCAAATTAAAAACTTCTTTCACTATCATATTTAGAAAAAGATGCTCTTATCGTAGAGAGAATTATTTGTAATCATCGAGCAATGAAGACGAAGATTTTGACTCCGAAAGGGAGTTACTGTTTAAGTGCCGACAGTTTGCGGATGAAATTAATGACGGCTGAATTAACTGACCGGCAAACTCGGAAAACTATTTCTCAACGTAGAATTGACCAAATTAAAATATTCTTTAACTAAAATCTTCAGCCAAGACTACTGCTATCACTAAGGAAAATAGCGTGAAGCTAGTAGAAATAAAATTAAAGATATAAATTGTGCAAGATATGAAGTATTGAATTTTCGGTTACTGAGCGGGTTCCATTCTACGCGTAAAATAATTTATTGAGAAACTCGCTAAAATTTTTTCTTAGTATAGATTTAATAAAGTAAAAAGATTTTTTACTATCATATCGAATAAAAGGATCATCTAACCATTTTCCGTAGAATTTGTAAGCAACTAGAAAAAAACAGCAATATTTTTCCTCCTGAAGACACTTACTCTTAAAGTGCAGTTCAGTTTGCGGGTTAAATTAGTGAGGGCTGAATTAACTGACGAGCAAATTCGGAAAACTGTTTCTGAACGTAGAATTGACAAAATTAAGATATTATTTTACTATATTCTTCAGGAAACCATTGTCTAATTATTTGGCTAACTATTTGGCAGCAATGAGAATAAAAAAAGAATATTTTTAGTCTCAAAGAGACTCACAGCTAAACTCCTGTTTACTGTGCTGGTTAAAGTTTAAGCGTAAATTAATTCACAAGTTAAGTCTCCAAAATTATTGCTCAGCGTAGAATAGACCAAATAAAAAGATAACTTCATCATCATTTTCAGAAAATAATCCTATAATCATTTAGCGAATTATTTGGTAGCAACGAGCAATGAAAAAGAAGAGTTTTACTCCCAAACACACTTACTGTGAAAGTGCCGTTGATTGTACAGCTCAATTTCGCTGGTTAATTAATTGCCTAGCTAATTTTTTTCAAAAAAAAAAACCCCTTTCTCTCACTGTAGAATTGACCAAATTAAAAGTTTCCTTTACTGTAATCTTCGTAAAACGATCCTCTAATCATTTAGCAAATTATTTGAAAGCAACGAGCAATAAAAAAAGAAGATTTTTACTCTCGAAGACACAGTTACTGTGAAGTGCGGTTCACGGAGCAACATAAATTTCACGGCTCAATTAATTGACCGACAAAACTTATAAAAACTATTTCTCAGTGGTAGAATCAACCAAATTAAAAGATTTTTTCACGATAATGTTGAGACAGAGATCGTCGAGTTATTCGGTGAATTATTTAGAAGCTATAAAAATAGACATGAAGATATAAATTGTGGAAGATATGAAGTATTGAATTTCCGCTTACTACGCGTGTTCTATTTTACGCGTAAATGAATTTATTGAGATACTCCCTAAAATTATTTTTCAACGAGGATTTGACTAAATTAAAAATTTATTTCACTATCATATTCAGGAAGGGATGTTCTTATCATTTTCAGATTTATTTGTAAGCATCGAGCAACAACAACGAAGATTTTCACTCCGTAAGAGAGTTACTGTTCAAGTGCCGTTCAGTTTGCGGATGAAATTAATGACGGCTGAATTAACTGACTGGCAAACTCAGAACACTATTTCTCAACGTAGAATTGACCAAATTAAACGTTTCTTTCTCTGTCATCTTTATAAAACAATCCTCTGATTATTTAGCGAGTTATTTGCAAGCAGCGAGCAATAAAAAGAATATTTTTGCTCTCGAAGACACAGTTACTGTGAAGTGCCGTTCACTAAGAAACAAAAATTTCACGGCTTAATTAATTGACAGACAAACTTATAAAAGCTATTTCTCAGTGTAGAACTACCCAAATGAAAATATTTTTTCGCTACAATGTTGAGAGAGAGATCCTCTAATCATTTCTGTGAATTACTTAGAAGCTAGAAAAAACAGACATGAAGATATAAATAATCGAAGATATGAAATATTTAATTTCCGCTTACAACGAGTGCTCTATCTTACGAGTAAATGAATTTTTTGAGATACTCCCTAAAAATATTTCTTAGCGAGGATTCGACCAAATTAAAACTTCTTGCACTATCATATTCAGAAAAAGATATTCTTGTCATTTTGAGAATTATTTGTAAGCATCGATCAATAGAAACGAAGATTTTTACTCCGGAAAAGAGTTACTGTTACGTTCAGTATGAGGATAAAAATAATGATGGCTGAATTAACTGACCGGCAAACTCGGAAAACTATTTCTCAACGTAGAATTGACGAAATTAAAATATTCTTGCACTATAATCTTCAGCCAAGAAGACTACTGTTATTAAACGAATTAGCGGAAAGCTAGTAGAAATGAGATTGAAGATATAAATTGTGCAAGATACGAAGTATTGAATTTCCGGTTACTGCGCGGGTTCCATTTTACGCGTAAATTAATTTATTGAGATACTCGCTAAAATTTTTTCTTAGCATAGATTTGATAAAATTAAAAGCTTTTTTGCTATCATATCGAGAAAAGGATTTTCTAACCATTTTCCGAAGAATTCGTAAGCAACCCGAAATAAACACCAATATTTTTACTCCTAGAGACACTTACTCTTTAAGTGCAGTTCGGTGCGCGGGTTAAATTGGTGACGGCTCAATTAACTGACGTGGAAATTCGGAAAACTATTTCTGAACGAGGAATTAGCAAAATTAAAATATCATTTTACTTTATTCTTCAGGAAACCATTGTCTAGTTATTTGGCTAACTATTTGGAAGCAATGAGCTATAAAAAAGAATATTTTTAGTCTTAAAGAGATTCACTGTTAAACTCTTGTTTACTGTGATGGTTAAAGTTTAAGTGTAAGTTAATTCACAAGTGAAGTCTCCAAAATTATTGCTCAGCGTAGAATAGAACAAATAAAAAGATTATTTCATTATAATTGCCAAAAAATAATCCTATAATCGTTTAGCGAATTGTTTGGTAGGAACGAGCAATGAAAAAGAAGAATTTTACTCCAAAACACACTTACTGTGAAAGTGCCGTTGATTGTACAGCATACTTTCACAGGTTAATTAATTGCCTAGTTAATTTTGTTTAAAAACCTTTCTCACATTTACCAAATGAAAAGTTTCTTTGACTGTAATCGTCGTAAAGCGATCCTCTGATCATGTAGCGAATTATTTTGAAGCAACGAGTTATAAAAAAAGAAGCTTTTTACTCAAGAAGACACAGTTACTGTGAAGTGCGGTTCACTAAGCAACATAAATTTCACGGCTCAATTAATTGACCGACAAACTTATAAAAACTATTGCTCAGTGTAGAATCAAGCAAATTAAAAGATTCTTTCACCATAATGTTGCGAGAGAGAGATCCTCTAATCATTAAGTGAATTATTTAGAAGCTAGAAGAAACAGACATGAAGATATACATTGTGGAAGATATGACGTATTGAATTTCCGCTTACTACGCGTGTTCTATTTTACGCGTTAATGAATTTATTGAGATACTCCCTAAAATTATTTCTCAGCGAGGATTTGACTAAAATAAAAATTTCTTTCACTAGGATATTCAAAAAGGGATGTTCTTATCATTTTCAGATTTATTTGTAAGCATCAAGCAACAAAAACCAAGATTTTCACTCCGTAAGAGAGTTACTGTTCAAGTGCCTTTAAGTTTGCGAATGAATAAAAGGACGGCTGAATTAACTGACAGGGAAACTCGGAAAACTGTTTCTCAACGTAGAATTGACCAAATTAAAATATTGTTTCACTATAATCTTCAGGCAAGATTACTGCTATCATTAAGCGAATTAGCGGGAAGCTAGTAGAAATGAACTTGAAGATATAAATTGTGCAAGATATGAAGTATTAAATTTCCGGTTACTGCGCGGGTTCCATTCTACGCGTAAATAAATTTATTGAGATATTTGCTAAACAATTTTTTAGCGTAAATTTGATAAAGTTAAAAGTATTGTTTCCCTATCGTATCGAGAAAAGGATCTTCTAATCTTTTTCCGAAAAATTTGTAAGCAACCAGAAATAAAAACAAAGATTTTTCTCCTGAAGACTCTTCAGTCTTAAAGCTGTGCAGTTCAGTGAGCGGGTTAAATTGGCGACGGCTGAATTAATTGACGTGCAAATTCGGAAAACTATTTCTGAACGCAGAATTGACCAAATAAAAATATTCTTTTACTATATTCTCCAGGAAGCGATTGTCTAATCATTTGGCTAATTATTTGGAAGCAATGAGCAATACAAAAGAAGATTTTTACTCTCAAAGAGACTCACGGCTAAACTCCTGTTGACTGTCCTGGTTAAAGTGTAAGCGTAAATTAATTTACGAGGCAAGTCTCTAAAATTATTGCTCAGCGTAGTATTGACCAAATTAAAAGATTCTTTCACTACAATTTTCAGAAAAAGAAAACCTCTAAGCATTTAGCGAATTATTTGGAAGCAAAGAGCAATGTAAAAGAAGATTTTTACTTCGAACACACTTACTGTGAAAGTGCCGTTGATTATGCAGCTTAATTTCACTGTTTAATTAATTTCCTAGCACATTTAAAAAGAAACCTTTCTCTTACCGTAAAATTGACCAAATTAAAAGTTTCTTTCTCTGTTATCTTTATAAAACGATCCTCTTATCATTTAGCGAGTTATTTGCAAGCAACGAGCAATAAAAAGAAGATTTTTACTCTCGAGGACACAGTTACTGTGAAGTGCCGTTCACTAAGCAACATAAATTTCACCGCTCAATTAATTGACCGACAAACTTATAAAAGCTATTTCTCAGTGTAGAATTGCCCAAACAAAAAGATTTTTTCACTATAACGTTGAGAGAGAGAGAGATCCTCTAATCATTTCTGTGATTTATTTATAAGCTAGAAATAAACAAACATGAAGATATAAATTATGGAAGATATGAAATATTGAATTTCCGCTTACTACGCGTGCTCTATTTTACGCGCAAATAAATTTATTGAGATACTCCCTAAAAATATTTCTGAGCGAGGATTGGACCAAATTAAAAACTTTTTTCACTATCATATTTAGAAAAAAATGTTCTTATCATTTTGAGAATTATTTGTAAGCATCAATCAATGAAAACGAAGATTTTTACTCCGGAAAAGAGTTACTGTTCCGTTCAGTATGGGCATGAAATTAATGACGGCTGAATTAACTGACCGGTAAACTCGGAAAACTATTTCTCAACGTAGAATTGACCCAATTAAAGTATTCTTTCACTATAATCTTCAGCCAAAAACACTGTTGTTATTGAGCGAATTAGCGGCAAGCTAGTAGAAATGAGATTGAAGATATAAATTGTGCAAGATACGAAGTATTGAATTTCCGGTTACTGCGTGGGTTTCATTCTACGCTTAAATTAATTTATTGAGATACTCGCTAAAATTTTTTTTCTTAGCATAGATTTGATAAAATTAAAAGCTTTTTTACTATCATATGGAGAAAAGGATCTTCTAACCATTTTCCGTAGAATTTGTAAGCAACCAGAAATAAACACCAAGATTTTTCCTCCTGAAGACACTTCCTCTTAAAGTGCAGTTCAGTGTGCGGGTTAAATTAGTAACGGCTGAATTAACTGGCGTGCAAATTCGGAAGACTATTTCTGAACGTAGAATTGACAAGATTAAAATACTATTTTACTATATCCTTCAGGAAACCATTGTCTAATCATTTAGTAAATTATTTGGAAGCAATGAGCAATAGAAAACGATATTTTTAGCCTCAAAGAGACTCATTGCCAACTTCTGTCGACTGTCCTGTTTAAAGTTAAAGCGTAAATTAATTGACAAGCGAAGTCTCTAAAATTATTACTCAGCGTAAAATTGACCAAATTGAAAGATTTTTCCCCTATTAATTTCAGAAAATAATCCTCTAATCATTTAGCGAAATATTTTGCAGCAACGAGCAATGTGAAACAAGATTTCCTCTACCGAACACCCTTACTGTGAAAGTGCCGTTGTTTGTGCAGCTTAATTTCACTGGTTAATTAATTGCCTTGCATATTTAAAGAAACCTTATTCTCAG
>NW_028145505.1:357500-467500 GCF_977016875.1 Pavona decussata | reverse complement strand
AGAAAATCAGACTACCTTAGTTCCGAGATAAATTTTCATGGCATTTTCTCGGGAAATTGTTTTGTTGCCCGTTGTAGAATTATGTAGAGAAAACGAGAGAGCCACCAAACACTAGCAAATTTTTTGAACAGCAACGTTTAATGAAATGTAGAAGACATTGAACTGTAACCTAGAACTCTTGTACGCCAAATATTTGAATAGCACAGTTCTTCCGTGACACAATGGAACCAGAACCTGTATATTATGTACCCTGTCCTGTTACGCGCGGCCGGGTTTCTCTTTCAATATCCTGTATTAAGGACGGTGTCTACTAATACCGAAGCATTTTTGTGCGGTTTATGACTATGCGGGAAAAGCAGATCTTAGCAAGGCCTATTGGAATCCAAAAAGAAAATTGGGGGTAACCACACGTTTTTCAGAGATAATTAAGTAACAATATCTCTAAAAAGCGCCAAAATAAAATGCAATGTATGGGATTTTTTCCTAAATTGCAGCTTAATTTTCTCTGAAAAATGCATGGTTACCCCCAATTTTCTTTTGAGATACCAAAGGCATTTGGTAAGTTCTGCTTTCTCCGTATAGCTTTAAACCGCGCAAAAACATTCGTGTATTAGTAGGCACCACCCATAGGAAACCTGAGTATCTCGCGATGCGCAGAACGTATGCGCAGTAACAATAGTAGGCACCGTCCTTAAGAGTAATACGGTGTATATTTGACACTCCCCTAAAGTTTTTCTGGATAGCTAACAGACAAATGACCTTTTGAAAGCAAGAAAATGTTTTGGCTCTATGGAAAAAATCCTAACATTTACGATTTACGAAGCACGATTTGTATCGGAAACGAATGTCTCTCACGAAGCTAGCTGGCAAACATTTCCGACCGAACAGTTTTTTCCTATTTTATAAGCCATGGCCATTAAGGGACTGGTCAAAAAGTATAGGGTGGGGTGAGCCGGGGCAGAGAGGGGGTGGGTCGTCAGTTTTTGAAAGTAAAACACATCCATCACCTTGCTTGCCTTAACATGATGAAACAAAAGAGAGAAATAGAAAGAAGGGAGAAAGCAGAAAAGGGTAGTAACTTGACCTATGAGGATGTGGAGTGGGAGAAATTCCTCTGTAATTAATTAAGGATTTGCTGAGAAAGCAAAGCGTTTCTGTCCTTAATCTGTATATCGAACGTCACAAGCTGACAACCGAAAAGAAAAAGAAAACGAAAAAAAAAAGAAGCAAAACAAGCTTGCCTTAGTGTCAGCTCGCATTCGGTTGTCAGCAGCCATAGACAGTGTATCCACTGGCAAAGGCAGAAGTGGCTCTGGATTGAGTTTCAGCAGCTCAGAAGCAAGCAAAGACTGTGTTCTGCAGGAAACTGGGAGTGATACCGCCGATGATGACAATATCCCTCTCGCAAAAGTGGCTTGCAACAGTTGGAGTGACAGTGATAGCGATGTATCGTTACGTGTACCTCGCTAAACTTAATTCCTCGCGAAGCGAGGCCGGAGGTTTATAATTTCCTTGGATTGCGTTGCAACAAAAATAATCCATGCTTAATAGAGGGTGGGTCACGTAATTTTCAACCTTCATTTAGGGGTGGGTCAGTCAGTTTTGTGCCAAAAGGAGGGGAGGGGGTAGGCCATGAATTTTTTGATCCACTACATTTCCAAATGCTCCGGCCCACCCCACCCTATACTTTTTAACAAGTCCCTAAACAACAGCGAAAAGAGAATCCTGGCACTAAGCACAGCAACCCTGGACTGTGTAACGAGCGGATGCCTTTGCAGAATTAAAACTGTTGACGATTAATTCTTTTTATGCCTATTTTGGTACCTTGCGTGAACTAGGACGAAGCCGGCATTTCTTGGCAATCTGGGCTTAAAATGTACCCAACCGGTTCTCATTGTTAAATTCAGTCAGTGAACCTGAAAATTAGGTTTGGTTGGACCGCACACAGCTGAACAATCAAAGGCTTCTGTGAGCCAACTCGTGAATGCAGATGACACATCAGTAATTGAAATTAAGACACTACACTACCTTGAAAGCTAAAAGAAATTATATCTTTGCCCGATCATGTAACGAGAAATAACCATTCTTGTCCTAAAATGATTGTAAACCTATTCCCTAAACGTTGAATAAGGTTATTCTGATGCGCCGATTAAAAAAATTCCATGTGCTTTTTATTCAAAGTTCATGCCGACACTTCACTTATTAATAATAAAGTATTGTAATTAAATTTAAGACACCACACTTTGTGCAAAAACGAAAAAACTTATAACTTTGCTCAGATTTAACGAAAAATCTCCTTTCTTGCACTAAATGATCGTCAAGTTATTCTCTACAGATTGAATAAGATTATTCTGATGCGCAATGGAAACATTTTCTCTTTTTTTCACCTAATTGAATTTAAAACACTGCAATTCTTTCAAAAACTAAATAAAACCACAAATCGAACAAAAATTTCTACTACTATTTCTAATTCCGCTACATTACGATTACTTATTCACTGCGCATGCCTGAAAGTTAACAACCCACCAACCAACCAATCAACCAAGTGAAAACCCCACCATCGCTATCACTCGTTCATTGCACATGCGCGCATTCACGAGTTAAAAACACCTCAGGAGGCTATTGTCCCATGGTAGATCTCCTCTCGCTGTTGTACAGGAAGTAAAGTATCCTCATCTTTCTCCTACGTTTCCTTTGTGTTGGTCTAAACGTTACACTGCCGAGAACTCTCTTCTTAATAAGTAATCCATTATTAATAATATCTTCTTTCCCCGCATAGTTGGCATAAGCCACGAAAAAATACTCTTCAATTAATAAGAAACGTCCTCAACAAAAAAAATCGAAAAATTTTCTTCGGAGTCCTATAAGACGCTGAATGCACGCGCAGTGACAAAAGGCGGAAATCACCCTTAATTATTTATTTATTTATTTTTCAATTTTATTTATTGCACACTGTTTACAGAAAAGCTAAATATTAGACCCTATATAATTTTACTAAATAAAAGTACAGATAGACATTAACTAGAATAAACAGTAATTATAGTGTACAGTAACCAAAGTAGCCTATGAGATTTCGAGTTAGTCACTGTCATGTGGATATAAGTTGGCGTTGGCCATATGTCCAGGATTGGCAATTCCCTTAAGTAAGATGGCGATTGCACGTGAGGTTTTGAACTGTTGTAGGATTGCTGCGTACAATGTTATTTTTTTTTGTTCACTGCGAGCCGAAGACTCTCGGCAAATCCTTACAGCGGAGTGTGCAGTGTAATATTCGGTTAAAATGCCAAATAACCGTTTGTTGTATTCTCAAAGGGAAACTTGAACAAACTTTTCATCCATCTTTTAACAGAGTATTACGATAACAGGGATAAGATAAGATAAGATAAGATAAGATAAGATAAGATAAGATAATACACAATGAAAATTAAAGCTAAAAATAACAGCTTCTTTTTGCGGAGATAAAACCATTAAAATATGCTTACTATAGTTACTTTTTGCAAATATAAAAACATTACAAATATGCCACTAATGGGATTAGGAGCTAGTGATATAAACGGTCTGTGTGGTTTGTATAGCCCAATGACATTGCTTGTGACGATGTTATGTAAAAATGCAGAATGTGGAGTGCACTCGATTTTTTCGCAACTTTAAAACATTCCCCTGCTGTGTTAAGGTTATCAATTTCGGTTGATAAAATGTTTCACAAAATGTACACTCTACGGGCAATAGAATCCTTCATATAGTTAAGGTGCAGTCACACAAGCGATTTTTTGCTCGCGCAGGTGATGCGATGTTTTCAAATTTTTCGCGTCACCAGCGCAAGATGAAAATTGCTCTTGTAGCCCCCCTCGAACTTGCGCCGCGACAGGTGAAAAAATTGCAAGAAAAAAGTCGCCAGAATTGAAATTTTCGCGACAAAATCGTAGAGATAGCGCCCGTGTAGCCACCCTGCAACTAAGCCTCGTCACGGGAAACGCCGGGATATCAACGAAATATCGATCAGAAGTTGATGGTAAAGTCCTTGTTCCTTTCTCTTTGCGAGCCACGGACGGACCCACGTTGACCTTTTCTTAATTTTCTTCTTCCTTCGTTTGCCTTTTATCGTCAAGAAGAAGAATGCAAATAGTCGATAAAACAATATCCTCTTGCGAAAGGGCTGTCCGCCATGTCTGTTTATAGCGCCAGGTCTCTTGAAGTATGCGATTCACGCGGCTTTCAATTTGTCGTCAAACTCGCTAGAATTCGTCATTCGTGTAGCCACCCTCTCACGCTGGCGAAGCGACAAAATTTAATAAAATTGCATCACCTGCGCGAACAAAAAATCGCTCGTGTGGCCGCGGCTTTACGGTATTGAACTGTGGCATGTGCATCTCTTTGAGTGTCTTCGTTGCATGATGCCTGTTCTCTTTGTTTCTCTGGGTTTCCTTAGGCCTACTATCCGGCATTTGGTTATTATATATACATATTTGTTATATTAAAGTTGCCGTTCGATCGCCGAATGGAACCCACCTACTTATGTACAAGACCTTTTTTTGTTTAGGCATGTTCCAAGGACGATTGATTCCGGCTGCACCGCAGTGCATAGTTTCTAATACAGTGAATCCATCCTTATTGGTACAGGCCAACCCACAACATCACCCGCAAGTACATTACAGATGGCAAAAGTACTTCAACACAAGTCTAAAAGTATGCTTTGTGGTCGACGTCGTGCTTTTCACTTCGTCTGTATGCGCTTGCTTGCGCCATGTCAATGTATCATCTATCGTTACAATCCCATCGGTCTTGCACTTGACACCCATTTCACAGGGTGATGACAAAGCATCAGTGTACTTAGTGGACCGACGAAACATTTTCTGTGCAGGATTATAGCTTTGATCTTTTTAGGGAGGGGAACTATGCCGTGAATTTGATTCAAATCACCTCATAATTTGGCCTAGAGCTTCATTCAGTTGTTCTGTGAATATGAAACATTACTGAAACTTGCAATGTACTTTGAGCTGGGGTTGTAGTGAGTGTGTTGTGTAAAACGAAGTGACTACTAATTTGTGTAATGTTATAAAATCAATTGCAAGGAAAAACACATGATTTAAACTCCCCCTTTCGAAGACAGTGTGCACTGAAACACCCAAAGCCTGTTTGTTGTTAACTACTCATGGAAGGCTAGCGCACATTTCCTTAATTGTAATCAGTACCTTTAGAGCCGCAACCTTGACTTTAAGAGGAGAAGGAGACCTATAATCAGACAGTATCTGGATCAAGGGATGGGAAATTTGGAGCAATAGCAGTTGAATTCTCGTTAAGTCGCGATTTCTAGCTGCGTTTTACTAATTGTGGCACTTTTGAAACGCGGCTTCGAGGCAAAAGATGCTTGTAAAAAAATAGTTATAACGGCAAAACGGTCCAAGCTACAAAGCTCTAACTTGGTGACGATAATTCTAGATAGAAGGGTTATAACATAACTCCGTTTCAGATTTTTTCGTTCATTAATAAAGACACTATCGTTCTTTGAAATAAAAAATGTAAACTTTTGGCCTTTTCCCGAACAGAAAACTTGAACACCGGTTAAAATTCTTACCATCATAACTCAACTTCTGGTCAAGTCTACAAAACCTTTTGTAAAATTATTGGGGTGGGCGGGGGAATATACCAGCATTTACTGGCCTTTGATCTATCTATTCATTCCGGGTAAAATTGAGTTTTACGTTTCTTTTGTGTTCATTACCCTTCACTGTGGCACTTTCATACCCTTTTTGATGTAAAATGCATCCTAAAAAAACGCCAAATAATGCTGTGAATTGGAACCTTTAATGGGAGATGCGAGGTGCCTTGCTGTACTTTTAGTGAAGGTGTCGTGAGAAACGACGATAATTTCTTAAAGTTTTGACAAAAGAGAGAAATTGTTAAAAAAAGTGCCACACTTTTCATCTAGAGAGAGAGAGAGAGAGAGAGAGAGAGAGAGAGAGAGATCCTCTAATCATTTCTGTGATTTATTTAGAAGCTAGAGAAAACAAACATGAAGATAGAAATTGTGGAAGATATGAAATATTGAATTTTCGCTTACCACGCGTGTTCTATTTTACGCGCAAATAAATTTATTGAGATACTCCCTAAAAATATTTCTTAACGAGGATTAGACAAAATTAAAAACGTTTTTCTTTATCATATTTAGAAAAGGATGTTCTTGTCATTTTGAGAATTATTTGTAAGCATAGATCAATAAAAACGAAGAATTTTACTCCTGAAAAGAGTTACTGTTCCGTTCAGTATGCGGATGAAATTAATGACGGCTGAATTAGTTGACCGGTCAACTCGGAAAACTATTTCTCAACGTAGAATTGACCCAATTAAAGTATTCTTTCACTATAATCTTCAGCCAAAAACACTACTGTTATTGAGCGAATTAGCGGCAAGCTAGTAGAACTGAGATTGAAGATATAAATTGTGCAAGATACGAAGTATTGAATTTCCGGTTACTGCGTGGGTTTCATTCTACGCTTAAATTAATTTATTGAGATACTCACTAAAAATTTTTTCTTAGCATAGATTTGATAAAATTAAAAGCTTTTTTACTATCATATCGGAAAAAGGATCTTCTAACCATTTTCCGTAGAATTTGTAAGCAACCAGAAATAAACACCAAGATTTTTACTCCTGAAGATACTTATTCTTAAAGTGCAGTTCAGTGCGCGGGTTAAATTAGTGACGGCTGAATTAACTGACGTGCAAATTCGGAAGACTATTTCTGAGCGTAGAATTGAAAAAATTAAAATACTATTTTACTATATTCTTCAGGAAACCATTGTCTAATCATTTAGTAAATTATTTGGAAGCAATGAGCAAGAGAAAACGATATGTTTAGCCTCAAAGAGACTCATTGCCAAACTCCTGTCGACTGTCCTGTTTAAAGTTAAAGCGTAAATTAATTGACAAGCGAAGTCTCTAAAATTATTACTCAGCGTAAAATTGACCAAATTAAAAGATTTTTCCCCTATTAATTTCAGAAAATAATCCTCTAATCATTTCGCGAATTATTTTACAGGAACGAGCGATGTGAAACAAGATTTTCTCTACCGAACACACTTACTGTGAAAGTGCCGTTGTTTGTGCAGCTTAATTTCACTGGTTAATTAATTGCCTTGCATATTTAAATAAACCTTGTTCTCAACGTAGGGTTGACCAAATTAAAAGTTTCTTTCACAGTAATCTTAAGAAAACAATCCTCTAATCATTTAACGAGTTATTTGCAAGCAACGAGCAAAAAAAGATAAGATTTTAGCTCTCAAAAACACAGTTACTGTGTGGTGCCGTTCACTGCGCAACATAAATTTCACGGCTCTATTATTTGACTGGGGAACTAACAAAAAATCTTTCTCAATGCAGAATAGATAAAATTGAAAGATTTTTTTACTATAATGTTAAGAAAGATATCCTCTAATTTTTCAGTGAATCATTTAGAAGCTAGAAGAAACAGACATGAAGGTATAAATTGTCCAAGCTATGAAGTATTGAATTTCCGCTTAGTCCGCCTATTCTATTTTACGCGTTAATGAATTTATTGAGGTACTCCCTAAAATTATTTCTCAGCGAAGATTTGACTAAACTAAAAATTTCTTTATCTATCATATTCAGAAAAGGATGTTCTTATTATTTTGAGGTATGTTTGTAACCATCAAGCAACATAAACGAAGATTTTTACTCCGTAAGAGAGTTACTGTTCAAGTGCCGTTCAGTTTGCGAATGAATAAAATGACGGCTGAATTAACCGACTGGTAAACTCGGAAAACTGTTTCTCAACGTAGAATTGACCAAATTAAAATACTGTTTCACTATAATCTTCAGGCAAGATTACTGCTATCATTAAGCGAATTAGCGGGAAGCTAGTAGAAATGAAATTGAAGATATAAATTGTGGAAGATATAAAGTATTAAATTTCCGGTTACTGCGCGGGTTCTATTCTACGCGTAAATAAATTTATTGAGATACTTGCTAAAAAAAATGTTAGCGTAAATTTGATAAAGTTGAAAGTATTGTTTCCCTATGATATCGACAAATCATTTTCCGAAGAGTTTGTAAGCAACCAGAAATAAAAACAAATATTTTTCTTCCTGAAGACTCTTTCTCTTAAAGCTGTGCAGTTCAGTGAGCGGGTTAAATTGGTGACGGCTGAATTAATTGACGTGCATATTCGTAAACTATTCTGAACGTAGAATTGACCAAATTAAAATATTCTTTTACTATACTCTTCAGGAAACCATTGTCTAATCATTTGGCTAATGAGCAATGAGCTAATTGAAGCAATGAGCAATAGAAAAGAACATTTTTTGTCTCAAAGAGACTCGCTGCTAAAATCCTTTTGAATGTCCTGGTTAAAGTTTAAGCGTAAATTAATTCACAAGCGAAGTCTCTAAAATAATTGCTCAGCGCAGAATTGACCAAATTGAAAGATTTTTCACTATAATTTTTAGAAAGTACTCCTCTAATTATTTAGCGAATTATTTGGAAGCAACGAGCAATGAAACAGAGGATTATTACCCCCGAACACAGTTACTGTGAAAGTGCCGTTGATTGGGCAGCATAATTTGACTGGTTAATTGACCCGGGGTTTTTCCCTGTAATGGCCTATACTGGGAGGCTTCGCCCGAAAGGGTTACTTTTTTAAGCTTCAGGTGTGTGAAAGGGTAGGGATTTCACGAGTCAAAATATATGAAAAGTTTGTGAAATCTGTCAGTTAGGTATTTAAGGAGGCCTTTATTCTAAGGGATAAAAAGGGGATGCAGTGTTCTTAAATAGGTTTGTGAAAAGGGCACTATTTTCCAATGAAAGGTATATGAAAAGAGTACTATCTGTCAATGGAAGGTATGCGAAAGGGGTAGTTTTTCTGCCGAGAATTTGTCCTTTTTACATGATCACTAAACCCAACGTGCAGGTTGGGAGAATAAATGTAGAGATCACCAAAAAAATATCTTAATCCTCAAACAGACTTGTTTGACGATTGAACTCTAATGAAAGACGAAAAAATATGGAGAACGACCAGAGGAAGTTTCTTGTCGATCTCGGGCCTAGGGCCCGTTTCTCGAAAGTCTCGGTAATTTACCGGGTCCGGTAGTGTTTTTGGTTACAAAAGTTTTTAACAGAAGTCAATTTTTGTTAGCTTTGAGCACTAAATGTTTAAATCTTATAACTCTATGAATACATTGGCCAAGTGCCATGCCTGTAATCACTGTGTAATCGGCGAAAAAACATTTGAAAATATACTTATCGGGCCCAATAAGTTACCGGGTCTTTCGAGAAACGGGCCCCTGAAGGTAAACCACCGCGGTTTGATTGCATGATGACGCAAAGTTCTTACCTTTGATGTAATCCCAGTTTGTTCTTTCGGTTTCTGCCTTCACATTTTTACTTCCAATTTACTGAATTAGGGCGTCTGAAAATGCAAATTATCATGTCAGAAATTCTGAAAGCCTAAAATTTCCAGCTACGCTTCAAATTGTGAAAATTTCAATTTTTAACTGAGGCATCCATTCAGCAAAGGGCGGTAAGAGGAAAGATTTCCGTACAGCTCGTTACATTAATTATACATGCACCATTGTCACACTAAGCCTCTTCCAAAAACAATAAACGTGACTACATTTTGTGTCGCAAAGTATATGTAAAATTAATGTATGGGGCTGTTTAAAAATATTGCCTCGGAAAAATTTTGTACAAAGCGGAACAGTCAGTATGTTCTTTCAACTTTCGAAGTGACTTTAAGGGTACTGCTAAGAACGAGACCAAGTCTTAATTCATTTTGAGTAGTCGAGGAGTTTAAATTGACGTTTTCAACAAGCAGCCGGTGAGCCAACGCACGTGTTAAGTCGGCAACATGTCCATGGTTTGTTTGTAGCGTCCACACAAACCTTAAGTAATCTTTGTAAAATAGGACTCACCTTTTGCGTGTACTTCTCTCTATGCTTTATCAAAACGCCTTTGCACTTCATCATTTTTCGTCGTTGAAGAGGACCGTCAAATCGCTCTTTACAACGGATTTCTTATCAGTCTGAGAGTTACGTGTCAAGTTAGTCATTAATATGGATTACAAACTGAAAACAATTGCTGACAACAACATTTGCTCCCACCTGACAAAAAGAAACATACTGCACGTGTTGGCAAAGTATGTAGACAAAATGGAAAATATTTTTGAGAAACATTTATACCTTTTACTTTGTGTCAGAGACGCGGTAAAAAAAAACATCCCGTCCGTACGCACCTGTTTTCGTTTGTAAAGCGTAATGTTAACAGTGAACGAAACCGCAATTTTGTGTAAACTCACATATGACTCATGTGCATCTTATAATATTTTTTTCGGAGACTTGCGCGCGTTGGATATGAGAAGGCAGAAAGCATTTGCAAAAAAAAAAAAGAGAGAGAAAGCAGAAAGCCATCTTGGCGCTTAGCACCGAGTTGGCTATAGGAAGATTATGCCGCTCGCGCTTCATTGGCTGTAGTGATCTCGTATCCAAAAGGCGCGAGAACAAAACCTGTTTTAATAATCATTCCTTCAAATTGCTGCATTTTGTGAAACGACCGGTTCTGGTCTGCCAGTTCTGAAACGCTGGAGAAGAGAAAACTTTATTGCCGTGTGCGTTGAGTCTCGTCATGGAGAAGGGGGATTTCACGCGCGCACGTGCTTAAGGCTGAGTGGATCTGTACATATACGACTGAAGAGGAAAGACAGGATAATTTTCCTCGTAAATTGGTTTGGGGGTACCCACGGAGTCATATTCTCCTTGCGCGAGACGATTTTCGCCTGCTCTTGTGTTATCCGTGGGACTACTCCAAGTCTACCGAGCCATGATTGTACTTGACAACTTATCATCGGGTTTTTTTTTTAATCGAGAACATTTCTAGAGTCCGCCTAGCGTTTTTCCCCAGGGGGGTGACTCTCAAGCGTTGGACAATTTATACCATCTCATGACATAGAAATGACAGACGACTAGAACACTATCCAATTGGATTCTTGATCGTCTTTTTGATAACGGCATATCAGATGTTCGAAAAGGTCTTAAAGAGGATCAGTCTTATGCGATCAAAATCGCGTCTATCATTGAACTAAACAAGATCGCTCCGTTGCAGTCGCAACAGACTTCGCTGTTTTGTCTAGTTTTTTTTTTAGAGGATTTCAGTTTTATCAATTGCATAATATTATTTATTTTTTATAGTGGAATAACGGAATGAGTATTGTAGGAGATAATGCAGATGGTATTTAATATCGCTGTAGTTTTCATTTGCATGTAACTGGAACAATAATTTAAAGCCTACGATAGGAATAGACCTCTCTGAGAGTCACAATTACTTTACTTGTTTGGCCGCTCATGTTGAAAAGTATCGTGTTAAATAATAACGTAAGATCAAGAACGCATTGGTTATCTGTTCCTCGAGATGATCATCAAACTGCTCCCAACCCGCAACGAGTCTCTTAATTTGAGGTCAAGCATCTTGCAGCTTGGTGCTTTGTTATGTTAGACACATCGTATGTTGTTGCTTTCACTTCACTGCAGCTGGGTACCGATACAAACAAATTAACAAAAAAAAAAAAAGAAAAATATATTTATTACTAAATGTTGCATCAGATCACTTTGTGCTCGTGATTTTTATTATTATTTCTCTATAGTTTGGATTTTATTACACTACCAAAAGCTATCGTTCTCTTCAAACGGCCACGAACAATAGCAATAAAACATCTACATCATGTTCGAAACCATTTAAATTGTCTTTTTTACTAGGCTCTCCAATAATAACAATAATAATAATAATAATAATAATAATAATAATAATAATAATAATAATAATAATAATAATAATAATAATAGAGCGGTTTACAATTGATTGTCGTAAAACCAAAGTTATTTCTCTGGCCAATCGTAACAGATGTAAACGCACAACGAGGCAATCAGAATTAAAAGCAAATACATGCAACTGTCGCCAAGCGCCAAGCGCAGGAAGACGGGTGCGGTAAAAACACGGTTGGTTTTTCAGTGTTTGGATTGCCATTGGTTGAGAAAGTGGCGCGAGTTTTGTGACCCAATCACAGAGCGTAGTAACGCAAAACCAAAGAAAACGCGAAATTGCTTTCGACACTCAATAGAAAACCGCTTTAATAATAATAATGAGCCGATGCTCTACAACTCACTTCCTGAATAATTATCTATCTATTTTTTTCTTCTATTAGCTAACGCTGTTCACACGGCGTTGTAGAAATAGCAATTGTACTTAAACCACAAAGTCGGTGTGGCTGTAACTATCATATATTTTACATAGTTCTCGAATCTTATTGGCTAGTAATGGGATTGCAATCGCGCTGGGAGTCCTGTTACAATTGTACTATCTCAACTAGCGCAAAATAAGGCCTATGTTTACGTAGTGGATTCGAATAGCTTTCCTTTCTTAAAACTGATAAGGTTTTCTTTGAGATCCTAATGGTTTCTATCGTTTGTTTTTGAATCGTTTTGTGACAATATTCACTAATAAAACGCTGCCGTCTTCTTGTTCTAAAGGAAATATTGTCTTTGTAAACCCATTCTCTGACTTATATGTTATCAGTGGGTGATAGAAGCTTGTTTTCCCCGCCCCACTTATTTAATTTGTCACTGGAGTTACGAAGCGGATTACTCGATCTTTCACTTCACTCCTCGAGGAAATTTCGATTTATTTCACTCCAGCATCTTTTAGTATGACCATTCAAATCCACCAAGGAACACGGTTCCATCGTACCGTTTGGTGTGTTGCATAAGGGCTATGGCCGTTTCACTTCGTGGTGTAACTAGACAAATGAATATCTTTAATTTGGCTAGTATACACCAGCCATCGTATCGTTCCTTCCTTGGGCGAGGGGAAGCGGAAGAAGTATTCCATTATATAATCTGTATAAATTTGTGCCGTCCCAATTAAGGGGTATAGTTCGCGATATTGAGACGTTTTGGTATACGATAGGTTTGAAATGGGTTTATGGTTTAACCATTTTGTTCCGAACTGTAAAAGAGGGTATGGATTCAATAGGCCAGCCCTGAAAACGACCCTGAAAAATTGAATTATATGGCATATTTTTTGATTATATGGCATAATCTTTGACATAACGATAAGCCTATTGGCTTAGCGTTGTGTCAAAGATTTCACGATGATCCGTCTTGTTTATGGTACAGATGGCTACGATGGAAATAAACTGCAAGTTCAATATCCGAATAATTCCCTATATGTGTTATGACTAAAACTGATACGGTAAATTCGTTTATTCTTCCAGGAAGTAGCTTAAAATTTTTCTTTTTGTTGCTTTGAAATCAATCACGTTCTTTGTCGTAACAAAGCAGCAATATTCCTGATACAATGCCCCTTTATCACGGTATAAATGCACACAAGCTTGTGCCGAGGGGGAGGTGGGGGAGCGGAGTTGGTGGGAAGACACCCATATGAAAGTCACAGTGACGTTCGTCGAATGCAAAAATGACCCAATTCTTTTTTTTAGTAAAGTTGAACATCTCATTCAAGGTAATTACGATTCATCGAAGAGAACAAGGTATATTTCGATATATTCGGTTGACTCAAACTCAGTTCCAAAATCACAATAAATTATATTAACATGCTGTGCTTATAGTAAAAAAAAAATGACCTAACCCAATAAGAACGCATAATGGCAATGAAGTAATGTTTTGATGCAGCTTCACTTATCACCCTTCTCTATGATATAAATACCACTTACGAGCTTGTTATAAGATTACCACTAAAGATGTCTTTGTGTATAAATCAAAGATGTTCTCTTCACTAAATCGCAGTTACTTTGAAAGCTAAATAAAGCAAGCACTCAGACTGTATATATTAAATCTCTCTCCTTAGTTTTATTTTAAGAAAAAATATCGAATTAACAGCGTTGCCTTCTATGAAACCTTATGTGCTATGTTAGGCACGTTAAACAATCAATTCGGTTTCTTACAAAAGGATTATAACGACACTTAGTGTCCTAAACAATGTGTCACGCGCCACTCTAGGACTGCCGTGTAAACAATCTTCAGTAAGTAATATAACCCTTTTTACGAAAAAAGCTAAAGCAAATTATAATTTACCCGTTAATTATAGGAAAGAGAAAATGTGTTAGTAGCACAATGAAAACAAATAAAAACACATGCATATAACGTTTCCGGTAATTAGCATTTAAACCGAAAAGGCAAAACTTAATAGTGCACCATATTCTTTCCAAAGATTTGAATAGCGTAAGCGTAATTGTAAGCGGATGATCCAACTTTGCATTCGTTCATCTCTTTCAGTCCGGTTGATACACGAGCTGTTCAAAGTTATCTGACAAGGGACACAGGTTAAATCTTCGACGACCGAAACATAAGTGTATCTTGTAATGTAAACAACTATCATTCTTGGTTATTAAAAAGCTGATTGCACAAATCCTAGTCGGATTTTAACTGCACTTCAATTTCTTTAGTCTCAATTGTCAATAAAAGGACTAACAAGAAAACAGTTCAAGTCAAAAAACATAACGCTTGTATGAAAGAATTTTTCATCTCTACCGCTTTTTTCGCAGATATGCCGTTAATAACAACTATTTTTAAAAATAGTTTTATAAACCTTAAAATGCCGGAAGCGAACATAATCTATATTGGCGTCTTGCTGTGTTCCTTGGCGAATTTTTGTTATCATTGCCAAGATATCCTTAGAACTGTAGTATCAAGATTTGGCATACGCGTTCCATTCTGTATACCAAGAACAAAATTCACACGAAGAAGGAAGGAACATACGGCCTACTTTGATAAAGTCGTTTCAGTGTCGCATCAAGATAGTCAGAAATTGACACCAAATCTGAAGGGCTTCAAGATAACATGGCAAGGGATGAATGGAAACAAGCCACTCGTGTTCTGTAAAATACGATCATCTTTTCCGAGTCCTTTCTTCATTGCTGCCACGCCCTGTTAGAAACTGTCAGCAACTACCAAAAATACTACAAACTTAAGAACACTTAACAGAGACTAATTATCACTACTACGAGTACGACTACTCTAACGTTTAGCACAAGCACTGATTTATCCGTTCTTGCTACTACTACTGCTGCTACTACTACTACTACTACTACTACTACTACTACTACTACTACTACTACTACTACTACTACTACTACTACTACTGCTGCTGCTGCTGCTGCTGCTGCTGCTACTACTACTGCTGCTGCTGTTGCTAGTACTGCTGCTGCTACTACTTCTGCTGCTGCTGTTGCTAGTACTGCTACTGTTACCATTACTACTACTACTACTACTACTACTACTACTACTACTACTACTACTACTACTGCTACTGCTACTGCTACTGCTACTGCTACTGCTACTACTACTACTACTGCTGCTGCTACTACTACTGCTGCTGCTGCTGATGCTAGTACTGCTACTGCTACTACTACTACTACTACTACTACTACTACTACTACTACTACTACTACTACTACTACTACTACTACTACTACTACTACTACAAGAACTAAAACTGTAATATCTAGGGCTGCAAATACAAGCACTGCTCCAAATACTGTTACAACAACCGTTTGATGCGACCGAAACGAAAGTCTCTACAACAACAAACACGAAGACGACTAGAATAAACTAACGTGAACTATAATCTCCCCACACCTGTCACTACTACTACTTAAGCTATTCAACTAAAACTGTTTCTATAACTTGCGAAAGTATCGACAACGACGTTTACCTCTCAATGACATTATCCTCAACTCACAAGAATTTCTGATGATTGCTTGGGATTACGAGTAACTAAAATTGAGTAGCAAAATAGACAAGATCTGCCACACTAAGATATTAAGAACTACTAAAGACTTCTGGCAAGTTGCTGACAATAACTACCAAATGAACCAGAATATATTAACACATGACAGATTGGCTGCTCTTTCATTTTAGGCTTTTCCTCATTACATATTGATTTCCAGAGTGAATTTGTAGCTTTCCATCATGACTTATGCCATTTATAACACAAAAGCCCTTCTTCCTATCTAACAGTGTTTACCAATATTTGACATTTTACATTAATACCTAGCAGTGCACATAATACGAGATTAACAGCATCCATCTCTGCAATGATAAGCTACACAGGTGGATATACGTTTTTCTTATCATCCAGCTACATCGTACTACGGATAAAATAAGGGTGTGACGATCCAAAGTAAACGTTGGGAGAATGATCGTCGAGTGTTCAGTTAGAGTAGTTTACAACCTTGTGTCAAAGCCAGTTGTGTCTTCATCGGGAGTTTACGATCCCTTATCTTGTGACGGTTGCTCTTCATGATTTCCAAACTTCTCTTTTTTCTTTTTCCCTGGATCTGAAATAACAACAAAAATTAGCGGGTAAGTGAATTTATTCTTTGATCTTGATAGTCACTGGGATCAAAACGCTAAAAACAAGCCGATCCGAACCAAACAATGCCTGCCTTTTCCAGTAGTGTGAGGCGTCTAGAACTAACCTGGGGCTAGGCGGAGTTTGCCAGCACTTACTTAGAACGTTTACAACTTTTAAAAATGGGAGTCATCGCCACGAAACGAAACCATTTGCGCTAGTAGAGCAATTATAGTTGAATTCAATGATACCATGGGAAATTATTTTAGGTAGGTTTATCATAAATTGTTTTAAACTGTAATGAAAATGCATCTTTCTTTCCAAAAATATTGCCGAAATAGGTAACTCACATTATGTATGTAACAGTAGCTTTATATTTTATTCTTTTTTTTTTTTTTAATGTACATCGCCACAAAAAGGTGGATGAATTCATTAATTAAGGGAATAGGACTCAACATCGGAAGGAAAATGACTTCAAACAATATTACCTCTTTAAGTAAAGAACTGGGAACCATCAACTTTCGCTTTTATTTTAAAACCTTACCTATGCCTCCAGCATCTCCTGTGTCAGGTACTTGACTTTCAGCTTTACATGTTTCATCTTTACCTTCTACTGCTTCACGTTTGGCTGTCACTGCTTCTAATGATCCATCATCAGCCTTCGATTCCTCAAAAGGAAACCCCTTTCGATCAGCCGCTTCTGTCACTTCACCTTGAGCTTCTTGAGCTCCAACCTCCGATTCCGATACCTCATCTTTGGCTTCCACTGTTTCTCCATTTATCTTTGATCCTTCATCCTGGGTTTTCGCTTCTTGGTGTTCAATCTCGACTTGTTCATCCTCAGCCACCTTTGCTTCAAAATCAACTCCCTTTTCTCCTTGAGCTTCCAACACTTCGCCTAGATCTTCTGAGGCTTCACCCTCAGATTCTGATACCTCAGCCTTAGCTTCTTCTGCATCTTCCCTTATCTCTTTTGTTTCATCCAGGGCTTTTCTTACTTCACTTTCAACCTCAGTTGCCTCGCCTTCAACTTGCTCTGTTTTTCGCTTTATCTCTTCTTCATCATCCTGGGCTTTCTTTCCTTCATCTTCAGTCTCCACTGATTCATCTTCCTCTACCACTGCCTCAACGTCAACTTTCTCTGCTTTTTCAGCCTCCGCTACTTCTTTCTTAGATTCCAATACTCCACTCTCAGCTCTAGCTTCTTCAGCATTAGCCACCTCTGTTTCATCCTCGCCTTTCACTGCCTCATCCTCATCCTCAGCTGCCTTATCTTTTGCTTTCACTGTTTCACCTTTGGCTGCCACTGCTTCACCAATGATGTTCTCAGCTTTATTTTCATCTTTGCTAACTTTACCCTCACACCCCAGTGATCCATTTTCAGTCTCTGCCTCTTCCTGGACGTGCACTGCTTCATCCTCTGGATTCTTGGAGTCATCTGTAGCCTCAATCATTTTGACCTTGGCTCCTACAGCTTCACCTTCAGCTTCTGCTGTCTTAGTTTCAGCCTTTTCTGTTTCACGCACAGTTTCCATTTCTTCGTCTTCATTTTCAGCTGTTTCATCTCTCACTTCCTTTTCTCTGTCTTCATCAGTTTCCTTTATTTTGACCTCTGTTTTCATTTCTGCATCTTCAGCGCCCAGTGCCTTTCCAACAGCCTTGTCTGCCTCACCTTTAGCTTCGGTTGTTTTGCTATTAGCTCCTGATGTTTTATCTTCACCTGTTGCTGCTACCTCTTCAGCTTCTTCCCTTCCTGCTACTTTAAACTCTGCTTCTGCTACCTGAGCCGTAGCCTCCGTTGTCGCAGCCTCTCCTCCTTCAGCTTTAGCCGCTTCTTGTCCAGCTTGACCATCTTCCGTGTCATCCGTGTCCTGATGAGCATCGCCCTTCCCTCCTGTAGTTCCAGCTTCTATCTTTGGTTTCACTTCAGCGTCAGTTTCAGCTTTGCTATGATTTTCACCAGCTTCTGGCTCTGCTTCATCTTTTGTTCCTGGTATTTTTTGTGGGTCTTTGCCTTCGTCATCTTTTCCTCCTTGGTCTATCATCTCGGTACCAGGGTCTGAGTTAATAGAAAAGCACGCTTATATAAAGTGTTCTGTTTCAAAGTATTCAATACAACAATTGTAAAACAGATTAAAATGTGGAAATGAGTGGGAAACTACAACTCAATAAAGAAACCAGGTAGTTTCGTTTTAATTTGGGTTATTAATTTACGATCTAATCATATACCAAACTAATGAATATCAAAGCACAGTCCTAGAGGCGTTTTCCCAGGTGCCTTTATACATTATTGCTCGGGAAAGCGAAACAATTAGCTGTTTCCTTCATTTACGTTTTAGAATACAAGACTCTGTACCAGCCCGTAAGCTTATAACAATTTTAATTTTGATTTATACCGTTCGGTTGTGACTTTCAGCGAATTCTTTCTTAAGTTCTATGACGATGCTGGCGTTATCTTGCTATTGACGGGATAGCAATGTCGCTACTTGCAGTAGCTACAAAAACCGTACAGAATACTTGCAACTGAGGACCTCTAAATTATCATCTGTTTTCTCTTTAAGGGCTGTAAATAAATGAAGTGCTTTACCTCGTGCGACGACGATCACTGGCTCTTCCCGTTCATAATCTGCATTAATAAGAAAAATAATAATGGTCCAGGCTATTGTACTTCTAAGTAAAGGTTAAATAGAGCCACTTTCGTAATACAGGTCTCCTGAGGAGGTTGGTGTCATTTAATCGGCAGCTTTATAGTGGGTATTTATCAATACGGAAGCTTTTCGTTTAGTTCTTATTGATTTTGATTTTCATCGACTGATAATATGTGCTCTAAGAGCTGAACTTTATTATGGTATTAAAAAAAGGTCACCCTATCTTAAGATGGAAGAGTTGTGAGAAGCTTTGTCGAGAACTAACTTATTAATTAAGAAGAAGCTTCAGGGTGTAATACAAGCGTACCTGTGTCCGATGATGCATCCCCTACTTCTGAATCTGAAAGCAATAAGAGGCAAAAAGTAATATTAAATAAATTAAAAGGATATTCAGATAATCCTAATACTCATTTGACGTTTCAGGGACGAATATGGTGCAAAACTATTTATAGTTTTATAAGAAAAAATAGAGAAAAGAGAAAGAAACCTGAGATAAGCCATCTACATGAGTGATAAAGTTGAACCTATGCTAACCATTGACATTCAAATCCTAGCAGTAGGGAGAATGTTTGTCCCATGAACCTAGTTTATGGCCTTAGCTCCTACGAGTCCACTGTATCTCAGTGGTAGAGCATCCGAACTAGTAATCGGAAGGTCTTAGGTTTGACTCCTGAAAGGAGCACTCGAATTTCCTCTTTCCGTATATGCCTCTGCCATTCACTGAATAATACATTATTCTCAAAGAATAGCTATTTCTGATTACAAGCTAGCTTTTACTTTTCGAAGATCCATTTATTACAAGAATATATCTTTCTTCGAATTTTCATTGTCTGTTATTCTGTCGGTATTCTGTAATGGTACACAGCACTAGATTACTCCTCGAATCACCTTGCTCAGCAGCTGCTTGACCGAGAACTTGCATCTCCAGCATTTCCTGGTCTTGTTTGTCTTGTGGCAAATTAAAGGAAAGCCAGAAAGAAATACAAATAATTAATAACAAGTTATTAAGAATAAGTGTACAAGTATTTTACTAAATAAAGGCAAATATATAACCAGGAAAAGAACGGAGACTAGTGTTTAAAAAGGTGCCACACTATTAGTGCACAGCTTATAGTACAAACTCCGACTTAAAAGGACGAAAATAAACGAAAATAAGGCGGCGAATTGTATTGTAATGGTAGATAAATTTACCCTGGTCGCTCTCATAGTCGTCAGTGTCCTCGTCTTCCGATTCATCATGTTCCTCTTCCCCTCCTTGTTCTATTACAAGCAACATAAACGTGAGAATGGTAGTAAAAACTTAATTTAATTTCAATTTCAGCTTTATTTTTTGAGGCACTGGCTGCGAACAACCTAAAGCTGGTTCCCTGTGGGGCGTTTACACAGCAATATCGATAAACAAGTTGACATGAAAGTGCCGAGGTTATTTAAAACTCAGAAAAAAGTTTTAATTGTACTAACCTTCATCGCCTTGACCACAGAGAGGAATCCCACGCAAATAGCACCAGAGCTTTAGCATTTTCTGTTTTAAGATCCCTCGCACCTGAAATATAAGCCGTTTAGTTCATTTTTAAAGTTTTCATTAATTATTTTAATTTATGAAAAATAACAAAAGCTATCAATATGGTAAAGTAAACAATCATGTTCACACTAAGGGAGGGAAAGGAATTGGCCAGCATGAACTTGGAACCATCCTACACTGCGACCCGTCCTCAAAATTTTATTTGACGCTAACATAGCAAACCATTATTTTCTGTGTTTCAGTTTTTGTCTTTCTTTGTGACCTATTTGATCTCCTTACCGCTAATATTACATTTTTAAATCGTTTTTTTTTTCTAGCTTGTGTGTACGTTTTGTCAATTTTGTGGTATCGAGAGGATTTTACGATAAATGAGGATATAAAAGATACCGGGTATGGTATATTCCTGGGCGTAAAAGGTGTGCAAAAACAACAGCAGCAAGTATGTTTTTTTTTTTCGTGCACTACTGAAGTTGTACAAACGTAGGTTTAGTTCATAAACACTTATGCAGATTGTACTATTAAAGAAAGTCAATGTTCCCCCATGTTAGCTAGATTCACTCAATGTGTGATAAATGAAGAGTCTATTTTTGGAATAGCTGAATTTTTTCTTTCTAGATTGTCTAATGAAGTGTACAAGAGGTTACATACCTGTGGGGTTGCAAAGGTGTAGAGTACTGGATTCATTGCTGAGTTAATTGGTAGGACAAAGACAGCAATCCACACGGCGATATCGTCAGGTGGCTCAAAGGCTTCGTTTAACACCGAATTCAAACCAATCACCACAATCGGGATCCAGGATACAAGGTCGGTTAAAATAATCCAAAACACACGTTTGGCGAGGGACGTTTCTCTCTTGGCATCTCTTGCCCTGGCTTTTCGTTCCCTTCTCGTACCTTGACGGGTGAGCCGCCATCTCGACATGCAGGTCTTGTACAAAATCATGGAGTACGCCACAATAATAACGATAACCAGAGCCACATTCAAACCCACAAATACGGCAATTGAATACTCCCATCCCGAAATAAAGTCGGGGTCAAGCTGGAGGGGGATACACACGACTGATTTACCATAGTAGAATATGCTTTTGTCATGGTCATGGAAATAGCGGATGCCAAAGGTTGGCATGTAAGCAAAAAGAAAACCGATCACCCAGATGCCAAGGCAAAACTTATGGGCCTTCTTTCGAGTGAGTCCCTTGAATTGATAAGGGAACACGATCTTCTTCACTCGCTCAATGGCGAGGAGCGCCAGTGTCATGATGGATACCTGGCTGGACATCGCCGACATTCCCCCTACCATCTGGCATCGAAAACCGGTTCGCCACTCAAAGTCATGCAGATAATATTCACCAGACCAGACAACATCCATTACCCCGACAGTAATAAGGTACACTCCCATCAGTCCATCCGCAACCGCAACGTGCATCAACAGAATCGTTTGCACGACATTCTTTTCTTTAAAGAACACTCGCCAGGTAATCACAAACACAGCCCCAAGAATCGACAAAATTCCAACCACCCAGATGCACCTTTTTGGGTTTACGTTCCGAAACATACTGTCACAGTTTGCAAAATTGTCATTGATGAGAAAAGCACAGCCGGCGTCTTCCTTGAATTCCGCATGGCAGCACATAAGGTTGGTATCAAGTATTCTGCAAGATAATCATAAAGGCCAAAAAATTAACAATTTAAATAAGTAACTTCAAGGGTCGCTTCATGTGACTGCGCTATTGGTTGAATTAGTCTGAAAAGCGTTTGATAAAACGTTTTATTTTCATGCTGACGATGCGCAAGGTTTGCTTATTGCTAGATAAATTGCGACAGATGTGGGCATATGACATAACATGACCCCGTTAGCGTTTTATGATTTCAGTATTATTCTCTGCGATGAGCATTCATTCCTTTTAGCCATGAATTGCTGTTGCTATAGGGAAAAAAATCACAAAAGGGACGTTATGTTTTTGAAGGCTTTTTATTATTTTTGTTGAAATATGTATGAAAAGTAGGGTGTAATAATTTGTAGATTTAAATCAAGATCCTCTTGTGTAGAGGGTATACCACTGTCAAACTCAACAGTAGGGCAGGAAATTTGTAACAAATTTGGGCATAGCGTGGCAAAAATGTGAACAAGCTAATCCCGTAACGTTCAAATGTTTCCCGTTGTTTCCCGAGCTCATAAGGCTACAAATTTACTGGAACGCCAATGATCACCTTGTAACTTACTGGTTACGAGCACGCGTACAGCAAGTCAAAGGGTGGAACCCACCATAAAAGAGACTGAATGATTTATCGTTCATATTTCATGCCACGACTTCATACGCCTCTTAAATGACGTGCAAACTATGTCCTTTAAAACCCAACATGAGTTTGTATTTTTGTTAAAACAGTCATTCCTAGTTTTCCCTAAGCCTAACGCCTGGAAATGAATCAAAGCCTGCCAATTACAGCTAACAACAGGATTTCGTATCTGAACAGAGCTAACTGGTTTCCTAGTTTTCAAAAGGTTTCCTACGATCATTGGCAGCAGTTAAACATGTCATCATTGGTGGAGTTCCCATCTTCTTTTCATGAAGCTATTATGAAATATTGAGACTCCAGTCCCTTTTGCTGTACAGTAGGTATTAACTCTGAAAGTGCGTAGACAGGTTTTCACAATAAAATTTGTTTGGGTATTCTTTATTGGAAACTCAGGACTAGTCAAAGAGAACTTCGCTTATATTAGTCCGCTGAATTGCGTAGGTTTATAATAATTATTTTATCAAAGAATATTACATGTGTGTGATGTTGTCCATTCTAGCGAAAAAGCCCACAGGAAGTTCAGCCATCAGGTTATAATGCATAAATCTGAAATTTAACACATAAATATGTAACTTATTTAGGCGCTGAGTTGCTCGCGTAATTTAAGGCCCGGTTGGTGTAACTTTGGAAATAATGTTAAGATATTCAGACTTTTTCACACAACTTCCCGCTGTCAGGAAAAATCTTTGGCGAATTAGGTCTCAAAATAACCCTGTTCTGCATGATGGGGGATGGGCTAACTTTGAAAGATCGCAACTTTCCTAATATTTGAAGCAATAGCACCAACCTCAGTGACCCTACCTAAGATTTACACGAAAGAATATGATACACCATGTGTTTCCATGGGAAAGCGTCGTTACTTCGCATTTTTATTCCATGGTTCCATGGTAGCATTTGATAATTGGTCTTGATTATTTTGGAGTCACGTTAAGCGGTTTTCTTGGGTTGTGTAAAAATCGAGCCAAGACCGTGGATTTTGATTAGGGATGTAATTTTCACGTCAAGTGACGTCACGACACTGGGGTTATTAATGAAAGAAATTAAGCGCGGTTGAACGCCGGCTAGGTTGATATTTTTGCAAAAATGATACTTAACATTTACAGCTCTGCGCTTAGCGGAATGGAGTTTAAGAGAAAGTAGAGCTGTAGGTGGCTAGGTATTTTTCCATACAAACGAGAGACTCAGTACAGTTTTTAAGGAAGTAAAGTTCATTCAAATGCCTAGTCAACAAACACCGTATTATAACGGCGGGCTATTCCCAGCAAGCCTGACTACTGTCTTCTTCAAATTTAATAACTTATGATAACAATAATAACGGGAATTTCAGTTGAATCCACACAGTGGCTCTTCTCTCCACTGTTTCCAGGTCTAATTGGAATATAGAAATGTTGGTTCAGTTTTTGTGGAGGGAGGAAAACCGGAGTACCAGGAGAAAAACCCTCGGAGCAGGAATGAGAACCAGCAACAACAACGACAAAAACAATCAATCAATCAATCAATCAATCGATCGATCGATCGATCGATCGATCGATCGATCGATCGATCAATTAATCAATCAATCAATCAATCAATCAATCAATCAATCAATCATTTAATCAGTCGTCAGTCAACCAATCAACCAATTAAGCAGTCAATCGATCAATTAATCAATGATTCATTCAACCTATCATCAAACAATTAACCAATCAATCCATTCACCCATCCATCATGCTAAGTATGTTTTCATTTCCTTGAATGGCACAAGGCAATCACTTTGCGTAACAAATATTGTCTTCTAGGATATTTTTAACTGATGTAAATTGAGACAGAACTCTATTAAAGGCCTATTTAGACGGTACAACTTTTGCTTATACAACTGTCGCTAGCGATTTCCAGAGTGCGCTGCTCGCCTCATAAGATGTTAAGACATTTTTTTAAAATCCTACGACATTTTTTGTGACGTACACGACAGTCGTAAGCAAGTTGTAGGTTTGATTTACAAGAAACAATTCGTGTCGTAGGCCTGTCGTAAGTCTGTTGCATGCGACAAAGTAGTACCGTGTAAATCGCCCTTCTGACATAGGTGTTACACTAAGGTACTTCCAACAATGATTGGGACCTATAAATAAATTATTCGTTTAGAACCTTACGAATTATTTGTAAGCTTAGATGTTTTGTCCACGTTTTTCTTTTTCCACACAACTCACACATAGCCAGCAAAAATGTAAATGGAATAGAAATTTGTTCCTATGAAAACCAAAGAGTTATACTTACAAAAATCGCAATGTTTTGACGTCTTGGAAGGTTTCTAAGGAGACGTTCAGGATATCATTATCGTGGATGTCACTACAAAAAGGAGATATGTGTTGTTAATGTTATATTGATTTGATACGATTGATGCTTTTATGAAGTTGTCATTTCACAATAATAATGTTTAGAGAAGCGGACACCCACAAGACCATCATTTGGTGTCCGTAATAGCGAGAGTCCACAATTTCTTCGTACCCCGCTATTGTGAACTCTCGCTATTACGGACACCAAATAATGGTCCCGTAGGTGTCCGCTTTTCTAAACATTATAGTTGTGAAATAACAACTCCCTGAAAATATTGATCGTATCACATAAATATAATATTGACTAATGTCTCTATAATGTTACGAGCCAAAGAAGGGGCAAGTCTGTCTACAACATTGAAATGACAAAATCAGCTAAAATACTGTTGTCGTTGAATCGTTTATTAATACGACGAAGTCTCCAGCAGAAATAGCTAGCCCTTCGCATATCTTGGCTGCAGTTTCAGATTGCTCTTTTTTTTCCCTTCTGATTAGGCATTCTCGACGCCATTGATTTGTCAGCTGCTTAATAACTGTGGTGACGTTATTTCTGCGTAATATAAGGCGCCGCCGAGTTTGGGAATCGAACCCGGGTCACATAAGGCGAACAAACGAAAGAAACGCAACCCACATAAGGCGTCGAGTCCGAGAATCCAATCCGGGCCACATTGATGGGAGTCGAGTTCTCTCACCAGTACGCCATCCCTGCTCCCAGATTTTATTATTCTTGTACTTTTATGACGTCGAGTAATCCGTCGATTTTCCAAACGTTGCTTGCGGTTCCTTGCTCGGGCAATTCGTCTTTAACGAATTTAATTTCTTTGGGATGATTGGCCTTAGTGACAGGAATTAACAATCCACCGTATTGATATGAGGGGACGTCCCGTACGCTGATTTTTTCATGAGCCAATCTAAAGGAAATTGAATACTCTGATACTGGGCAGCCGGGGATTCGTAACAATTCATTCGTTTGTGCCGAGATGATTTGTTGAGGTCCTCTAAATCGTTGTTCTCAGACTTTCTACTGATGAATCGCAATAAGAACGTAACAAAGTAAGTCCCTGAATGGCTCGACTAGCAGCAACATCCTGAAGCGATTTCAGATAGTTGAATTTGTCGATATTCGAGAGAGATGCGTTATCGTGCACCCTAGATTTGTACACGAGTCCCAATGTTTTCTCCATGCAGGTTGTTACGTCCCCTCGAAATTTGGGACCATTTCCAAAATGAAAGATTAAACAGGTAGGTGGTATAGTAAGTACCACTAATCAAAGTCAACCGGTTAGCTCACTTCGGGGGCATTCACAAACCATCACTTCATTAATTGTAAACTGCACCACAACCATTCTGGCAAAGTCCCCCACACAGTGTTGTAAATCATCCTTGAAAATCACCCACGAGGAAGTGGATAATATTATCTATGTTAGTATATATCTTCTGACTTTAAAGTTACTTAGCTATTTATAGCTCTGTGCGTGTCTAAGATATTTAACCCAGTGAAGGGCTAACCATTGTCTACTCACAGGGACAAAAGACTCCTCATCCCCTTGAAAATCCGCTTGGGTAGTTCTTTAATATGATTATTCGACAGATACCTTCAAAAACCAAACAAGTTAAAAAGGTATCAAAACCAAGAAACTCGACACGCGCTTCAATTTGGTTACCATGTAGACACTTTAGATAAGTCTGAACCACCACTCTCCATTTCGTTCAGAGGCGTATATGAAAACTGTTAGCAAGTTTCCATTTTACACACATATAGCCGGTGTTCAGTGGTCGGCTCTTCAATTGAGGTTTAAACAAAAGGAACTTTGTCATTCCCACAACCAGGACAAATAGGGTCTCAGGTCGTTTAATGTTTCAATGAAAAACTGTTGTTAGATGATTTACATTTGTATTGTATACTTTTATTAGTTTGTTTATCAATCAGAATTAGTCTAGTCTGGCAATTAATAAATGGCATTACTTACAAATCAAATAAGTCCTCCAAGCCTTTGAACTGACCAGGATGAAGCTTCGATATGTTGTTTACCTCCAATCTCCTAATATAGTTTTGTAGCAAACAACAAAATATAACAGGTGAGTTGATTATGATGAGCAATAGCCCAGCTTACATGTTGTTACAAGTAACGAAACCTTTGTAAAGGGGGAATAAAGTAGAAGATACATTACTTACATACAATTAGTTCTAGTTCGAATTGGTCTAGTTAAAATCTTAAACAATAAATTCAAGGGAGAATCGCAAGCTTAAAGTTTATTTAGCCAAAGACTCTTTTAAAAATTTATTTCCGAATATTTTTACCACAAAATTGGCAAATCTCGTTGAGATGATTTATAACACTGCAAGATTGTATCCTCCTTATGTCCATAATGATGTTATAACGACAATAAACTGTGCGATTACATGTTAGCGAGTGTTTACTTTTAAGAAAATACATTTATTTCTCCTTCGTCTCACTTCTATTCATCTCGAGGGTTGGTGAAGAAGGAAAAAGAAGTACTAGTACACGCTTTTATATATCAAATGAAAAGCGGAAAAAACCTTGTTGGTTTTCTGGCTAAGATTGATTTGGCAACAATTTTAATGAGTTTCTCGAACTTTTAAATTTCTAGTTTTATCGTCATATATTTTACATCGTATAAATAAAGATTTACTTAAAACCTTGAGTACAAATATTTAAACTAAAAGTGTGCGACAATTCGACGATGCAATCATCGTTATCAATGCAAAGTGGCTGTTTCTGGTTCATTGCAAAGAATTTAGTGAAAACAATATAACAGACATATAGGGTCAGTTATTTAAACAGAGTCTACCATAAATCGCGGCTTAAGGGCCCATTAAAGTATCTCGTTGCTAAGCTACACGGTTGCTACCCAAGTGCAATTTCACTTCCGGTCAGCCAAAATTTTTTTGCGCGCTTTTTTCGGCGCTGGCCCGGCGTCGCCGATTCAAGTTGCCGGTATCTCTTTTTTTACTTCGTTGGAACAAACACAAAAAGAACTTTCCGTTTATATTTTTATTGATTAATTTTCTGCTTTACGGTTACAACATGTGAGTCCTGCCTTTATTTTTGAAACTTGAGTGTTTTGCTTGAAAATGTCATCCACGTACGCACGTCAACAGAAAGCCGCAGCGATGGCTGCATGTCGATGGGGCAATCTCGAAAAGGCGACAGTACAAGATTTCCAGTGTCAGGTTGGGAATCGAAATCTCAAAGATGCGGAGACACAAACTGAAATTAGTATTGCGCTATCATCACCTGCAAACTTCAAAGAAAACTCTGTGTCCGCGGCCTTTTTGACCGCTCCTAAACTCCCTGACGTCTTTTGCGATAAAACTGTGCGACCATGTAAACCTGATGAGTCCGTGAACTGCCCCTCCGAACCTGAGAAACTCCACTGTTTAGATATAACACAAATAAACGAAGCTATCGAGGCCACTAAATTGCAACCACTCTTCCAAGACAGCATGGAGCAGCAGACGGTTAGCAAGGGGGCTTGTAAATTATCCTTGCGAGCAGCTCTAGCTCAAGAATTTCATTCTTACATCAAAAATGCTAACCACTCGATAGAAAACCTGACTGATAATGGTGAGCTCGAAACTTGTGATGGATAACTTCTCCTTACAACGTCAACCTCGCTTGAGAACGTAGTTAACAGTAATTTAAGTAATCTACAGCACCGTGACTGTGAAAAGGAACTGAATTCGAATTTTGTTCGGTAAAACAAAACACAGTTGAAGAGTTCGAGTTCGAGTGTAGTCGATGTGGGAAAAAAGTCAACTTGAAGAGTAGCATTCCTGTCGTTAAAGCCACAACTCGTCCAAGATCTGCAATACGTAATCTCGTTGCTCTTTCATTCCTTGTCAATGGGCAATATTTCAAAGATTACCACAAAATTCTCGGGACTCTCGGTCTGGATCACATCATTTCCACTCAGTGGATCCATATTATTGAATGGATTGCACCGTTCGTAAAAAGGATCGCGGACTGGAGCGTGCAAGAAGCAAGAACTGAAGCAGTTCGGCGTAGAGATAAGTCATCATTGCACATCCAGTTCGACGGCTTTTATCTGACTCGCGGCCACTATTTGAATAACAGCTCAGCTACCGTCCACGATGCAAAGACTGGCAAAATTATTGCGTACTCGCACCGAACAAAGCGCGGCCAAGGTGCTAACTGGGAAGGGACAAGCGGTGGAGCAGCCTGGCCAACAATGCTTAGGCACCAGGCCGCTAAAAATTCGCTCACCACTTCCGGTGCCGCGCAAAAAGAACTTTTCTTCTCGAGAGATAAGTGTAGTTGCTGGATTTTAAAACAATTTGAAAGAACATCATATTTTCTCGGAATTCATACATGGGTCTTGGAACAAAATGAAAAACAAAAAAAATATGCGCAAAAGAGTGGTCAAAGAAGCACAATTTCCATTCTCTTTTTTTTTAATTTTCATAGACCTTTTTCATAAATGGCGGCCGATAAATTATTCTTTTGTTTTCATGAAAATAAGCCTTACTAGCCTCGTCAGCACGTGCAAAATTCAAAAGAATTTTTACTCTGAAATGAGGTTAGTAGGGCTAATTAACATATAGTGAAAAGAATAATAAATCAGCCGCCATTTATGAAAAAAGTCTATTGTAAACCAAAACGCATGCTTAAATTTCTTCAAAACGGCTTTTGAATTGTTATTGTACAGAAAATGCGGTAAAAATGTTTTTAAAAGCCGTTTAAGTAGTATCTCTCGGATGACTAGATCAATTTTATTCATGTATTCAAATAGATTCAAGACCCCATGTAGGTATAGGAGAGAGGGTGTAATGAGATGCAAGCGATCTAGGTATAGGAGGGATGTAATGAGATGCCAACGGTCTGGGTATAGTAGGGGTTTAATGAGATGCAAGTGTATGTATGATTTGAAGTTTATTATTGTAAATTAATTGGAGTAAAGTGTACTGTGTTCTGGCTGTACGATTCCGCCCAACCATCCGGGTAGTACATCAAATATATAGGGAAAGAACAATGGGTGTGCTAAGAACCAATGAGAGATCACTGACGGAAACTATTGAACGGGTCAAACTGGTTTTGAGACCGGTTGGATTTGAGGATTCAAAATGGTAGTCATATTGTTGAAAAGGAAACCGGTCAATCTAGTTTTAAGCCAACGGTTTGTAGTCTGTTAGCTGTAACACCCCAAAAATGGACACCAGACAATATTTTATTTCAACTCAAATAATTTCATTGAATAAACATGATAATTTGTGTCTTTTCCCGTGTTTTGAAAACAACTGACTGGAAAACTGCGTAAACTGTAAGTCATACAACAGAGAGGTAGCCTTACCACAAATTGTGTCCCTTTTTTTTGCACTTAATCAGAGCAAACATAAATCAATTACCGCAGCTTACATTATTTTTAATTTAGTTACTCAACAAATTAATTAAAGTGAACATAAACAATTGACCTTGTTTTCGTTTAACCGATTTCGTTTCCGCGCTACCCTAGTTTCTCTAAACTAATTTTCCGGATAAGAAAATGTTGACAACAGAAGGAAAGCGAAAACGAAATCGTGCGTTTACTTTACAAGACCTACTTACTATTTACTTTCAAATAAAAGTCATGTTGTCCGCTTTGTTACAACGGACTATTTACATTCAACTTAAAGTTGCAGTGTTTTCGTTCAACCGATTTCGTTGCCGCGTTACCCTCGTTTCTCTAAACTAATTTTCCGGAAAAGAAAATGTTGACAACAGAAGGAAAGCGAAAGCCAATTCGTGCGTTTACTTTACACGGTTTACTTTACAAAATTGTCCGCTTTCTTACAACGGACTATTTACCTTCAACTGAAAGTTGCGTTGTTTGTTTTCTTTCAACCGATTTCGTTGCCGCGTTACCCTCGTTTCTCTAAACTAATTTTTCGGAAAAGAAAATGTTGACAGCAGAAGGAAAGCGAAAGCCAATCCGTGAGTTTACTATACACGATGTACTTTACAAAATTATCCGCATGTTACAACGGACCATTTAAATTCAGTTTAAAGTTATGCTGTGCGCTTGGCAACAATACTCGAGTCCTAAACAATTCTAAAGAACGCAAATAGCAAAAAAAAAAATCGTTTTTGTTAAACCAGCTTTAAGTTACTATCGTTTCCCTGAACTAAAATTTTCAGAAAAAGAAATATTGACAGCAGAAGGAAAGCGAAAACATATTTGTGAGTTTACTATACATGATTTAATAACGTTACAAAATTAGTTGCATGTTACAACGGACTACCTATATTCAAATAAGAGTCATGTTGTTCGCTTCGCAACAATAGGCAAGTCCCAAACAATTGTTTAGGCAACAACAAAAAAAAAACGTAATTGGTTTTTGTTAACCTGCTTTATAAGCATGAAGTTAAAGTTATATTTACAAAATTAAGTTTATCACTGCACGCTTAGAAACACACTAAAATGCCTTCCTCAGAGGAACGTGTCAAAACAAAAATATGCACTGTGACTCGAATAGAACGGTATTTATATTTAGAGAAAGTAACATTTCAATTCACGCAAAATTGTTCGCATGTTACAACGGACTACTTATATTCAAATAAAAGTCATGTTGTTCGCTTGCAACAATAGGCGTGAGAAATGAACAGCGTTGTATGCACACAAAGCTTTGAGAAATGAACAACAAGTTTAGTTTTGTTCGTAAAAGCTCTAATAAAACCTTAAGTAAAACGATGCCATTGACAGCGCAAATTTCTTTGAGCAACAAGAAGAAACGATTTCCCTTCGTTCGAATAACGAACTCCCACGCGTAGAACTAGCCTTGAGAACTAGTAAACTACAGTGTAAACTTAAGACAGCGTCCACTCGCAAACATCATTGAGAACATAACAATTAACTTCTTCCGCACGCGCAAAACTAGCAAAATTTTTCCTGACTTTATCACTAAACGCTAAGAAACAGGCTAAAAAAAATATAGGGCTGTATTTAATTCATCTTAACAAAGTCCTTCGGAATGAATGGTTCACAAATCGAAATCATGCGCTCTGAATAATTTTTTCCTTTGACAATATTCACCCGTAAACATAAAAATCCGTGTAAACGATTTCACATTTCGATAAAACTGTAATAACGCAAGTCGAAGGCGACACGAATAGTCAATAAAATCATGAAACTGGAGTTCTCTCTTGTTTATTCGTTTCATCACTTTGTTATTCTAACACAAGAAATTTTCACTTCAACGAAGCGCAATCTATTCGATGACATAAAACCAGGCGAAGACAAAAAGAAAAAGCAAGCTCCATTGGTTTGCGTCTGAGTAGGTATGAAAACATCAGTTGGGCGGAAAAGGAAATTCAAAAATTCGAAAGAGTGCATTGTTCACGAAACGGGTTGTGGTTGATGCCAAAGAGCAATTCAAACAAAATCAAACTTGTCAAACTGCAACTAGACACGCATCGTGTAACTTTGTACGTTAGCGTAATAAACTCAAGCATAGTAGGTGAATAAAACACCTTCAAATATAGTGTGACATAATAAAGTGGTGAATTAACAGTTCAGCGTCCTTTGGAGGCATTTCAATTCTCGTACTTTATCCACGTTATTTGTTGGATTATACACAGCTAAACACACACGGTGTAGATTTTTTTTTTCAGCGCAGTAATCTCTTCCATCGCGTGTGAAACACGCTCAAATAAACGGCGCGACAAACATTCATTAAGAAAGCCGTGAATTAGCTAAGGCATCGAGGTGTTTCAATTCTCGCATTTTAATCTATCATAAACAAGCATCGTGTACATTTTATGTCAATGCAGTAATCTCTTCCAATCGCGTGCGAAACACGCTCGCATAAAGTGCGACAAACATACCTTACTTAAGAAGGCGGTAATTAACTTGAGCATCCTTTGGATGTCTTTCAATGCTCGTACTTTAAATTATACCATCAATACGCATCGCGTAAATTTACGTTAGCGCGTATCACATTACTGCTCAGTGTCGTAACGAAATGGGAAGTGTACAATAAGTTATTTTACGCAGAAAAACTCGTTCATTCAAATGCAAGTGTAACTACATTGTGCAAAGTGCGTGATATTTTGTTTTGTAAACACATAAGAACCGCTTTCTTCGTATTTGCAATGAACAACGTCCAACTTTTGAAAATTCAGTGAATGACACAAGCATGCTCGGAAGAAAGGAAATCCGAGTGCTCCTATGAGGAGTCGAACCTAAGACCTTCCGATTACTAGTTCGAACTTTTCAAATGAAACTGCATTTCTTACCTGAAAATGGTAAAGTTTTTACATGCAAAGCGAAAGGTCAAGTGAACAAACAATCGAGTCTACACTTCCAGCATTCGCGCTTCACTGAGATACGACATATTTGTATGAATCACCCGTTGCAAGCGATAAAAGCAACTCAATACTCATTGCCAACTAAAGTGAGTAAATTGTTTAACTCACATACTACTCTGAGTAAAAGGTACACACTGTAACTGTAAATTCGTCTTCACAAGTCCAAACAAAAGCCTTTTGTTGTTTATTGCGCTTAGGGAATTGTTCCGAGACTCGGCGAAGATGAATTTCAAATCGTCACATAATTGTCGGCGTGTCAAATTAGCGGCACTAGGGGAAAGGGGTTTGGAAAGTTGCGTAAGGTTTACTATTATTGTTATTGACCCCAAGCAATAAACCTGGAAATGCTAAATTTTTTTATACGATTTTGGATCAGTTGATAATAGCGCGCAGCACAACGCCGCAAAACAGCGAAGCTTTTATCGATGGTTTCACTTGGTCAAGAGTTCTGAATTTCAAAACTAACTTCCCTTACTCGTAAAAAAAGGAAAGGAAAGAAAAGGCTTCGTTTATGAAAACTAGCGCTTTCGATTGGAAAAATCGCCCGATTAGACCGTTTGATTGAAAAGGATCAATGTGGTCGTTGTCATTTAGTCTTAAAACAAAAGCATCGGTTGCTAGCGCGGCTCTTAAAGAAGAGGTGTTATTTTAAAAACCATCCACTTTCACTCGGGACGCGACGCTTTCGCCAAATATGCAAATTTCGAACTCGTGCAGTCATCCGCAAGTTTTGAATTTCCCTCGTGAATTTCGCTATTGTAATAACAGCGAGTTTGAATTTCCCTCCTGAATTGATAAGCCTTTGTTTAGCGCTAAAGCTATTGTTTCAAAATCTCCTTTTATGGCCATATTTGCGACGCTAAACAAAGAGCATTGTCTTTGAATTTGATCAGCTTTTCTTGATACGCACATAATGCTCATTTTGTAAACTTGCAAGTGATGGAAGCAACTCAATACTCATTGCCAAATAAAGTGAGTACACCGTTTTACTCACATACTACTCTGAGTAAAAGGTACACACTGTAACCTCATGATGCTCATTTTGTAAACTTGCAAGTGATAGAAGCAACTCAACACCCATTGCTAAAGAAAGTGAGTAAACCGTCTTACTCACATACTACTCTGAGTAAAAGTCACACACTTGGACCGGCACATGATGCTCATTTCTTAAAAGTGCTCCGAGCATTCAAAGTTACTCATTATAACAAAATACTGCTCATTGACGCTAAAGAGTAACACTGGGTTTAGAGCAAGATGCAGTGCTTAACACAAGTCAGCTAAAGGGTGATATCCAAAATTGGTGCGGAACCCAACTATGACACTACTCAAGATTACAAGCGATATATTATTTTTATTATTATTATTATTATTATTATTATTATTATTATTATTATTATTATTATTATTATTATTACTAGTTTGACGGCGTCATCTAGGTATCAACTCGTTTGACGGCGTCTATGTAGACGAATGTTCCTTCCTTGTTTGGTCACAAAACTATCTCATTGGTCAGAATAGATCAGACCATCGTTTTCTGGTTGGATGAAACCAATCATACAACCAAGGGGAAAGTGTATAAGAGGAGTTTGTTTGACGGTCGAAACAATTCTTCCGTCAAGATGAGCTGTGAATGGATCAACGTAGATGCTTCTTCAATGCGCATACCGTTTCCAAAAGAAAAGAAGTTGAAGTTAAAGTTGAAAAGGAAAAATCAAGTCACTGACAACACCTTGGACCTAACCGAGAGAAAACCCACTCGTCCCTCCAAAGTATCCACAGGAAGTAGAAAAAAGCAAAGGACCAATGAGGAAGAAGTAGAACTTGGTGGTACCATACAAAGTATTTTTCGCACCAAGGAGGACCAATTCAGAAAGACGTTAGAGGCAGAGTATTTCGGATATCAACCAAATGAAGTTGAGGATCCTAGAATGGTGAAACATCAGAGTCTTCTTCTTGATTCCAAAAAGGAAAAAACAGATGTTATCGAAGAAGTAATTGAAGAGGGTACTTCTGTGAACGAAAAAGAAAATGCCGTGAACAATTTGTTGAAAGAATTGGATTGCTTTGAATTGAAAAGACAGGACAATGTCGAGAAGAAAACCACTCAGACAAATCCTGAAATGCATCCATTGGATCCGGATCACTTGCTGTGTTGTCCCATTCACGAAGTGTTTGTGGAAAGAAAGGTCTCACAAAAGGGTTGGGAGTACATAAAGTGTCCCCACGCCACCTGCCCACTGTTTGCTTTTGCTTTAGACATGTTGCCTTATATGAGTGCTGTGAAAAGTCAACTCCATGAGGAACTGAAACAAAAGTGGAACAATTTGGTTTGTTGCTGTTCCCGTTCTATGACGCTCAGTGTTAGCAAATCAGAGAAGAACCCTGGTCGTTTGTACTTAAGGTGCAACAATAACCAGTGCGAATTTTTCCAATGGGCTGATGTACCCCTAACCCAGAAAAACCGAGACTGGATAGAGGGGAACACTGAACCCCATCCTGGTGCCTACAGGTTTCCTCAGAAATGCCGTGATACCGAAGCTTATCCTTTGAGAAGTTACATTAACCCAGATCCATTTCCAAGACCCGTGAGAGGGTATGTCGGAAAAAAACTCCTCTGGGATGAAGCAGAAGAGGCTGTTCGAAATATCGTGGTAATAGATTGCAACAACAGGATTGTGGATCCACCGGAGCTAAGTGGTTACCTCTATCAACCTGAATGCAAAGAACAATACGTTCAAAAAGTCTATGACATTAGACGTAACGGTGGCTTGAAGATGTAAGACCGTTATCACATCCTTTTTTTTAAGGAAAATGTTATAAAAATATGTTTCTTGTCTCAATAAAGTCAGTTGTCACTATCATTTGCATTTTCCCTTGGTCATAAAAGGTTCTGATTGGTCAGATGTTTTCTTCTAAAACTGTGTTTGACTCGTATGGACGGGTTGAAACCGGTTATGTCATCTTAAAAGTCACTTGATAAGAGTTGTGTGTCATGAGCCGGTCGCAGTCATTTTATATAGTTTTTAAAAACCGGTTCTTTCGAATAAAAACCCCAGTTTACCACTGGTCAAATTGCCCAATAACGGTATTATGTATGTTCAAGCTGCTTGCCAGTTATGGGTGGTAATAGGGCAGATCATTTTGTGGTTGTGCAGATCCCATTCACGTTTAGGCTGGTGTTTTGTTTTTTTTGGAGACAGCAACACGAGACATGTTTAACCGGCTTACACGAGTCGAACCTTTTAAATGTATATAAGGGTCACCAGTTTGCTTATTCTTTACAGTATATGTTATTCTGTCGCCAGCCTCTCAGCCACTTTATTTTACCGAAGTGACGATGGAACCAAAGAATGAGATCCAACCACCTCACGTAACGTTTCACCTAATAGACGAATTGGAAAATGGGGAAAATAAACGTGGAGCTGTATTGGTTGGCCATGTCTTTCAGCTCGCTTTCGCTGCTGTATGTGATGAACTCATTCAGCAAGAAAAATGGGAACAATGTCATGGTTGTGCTATCAATCATCCAAGTCAGCGACAACATTCGTGTTTAATGATAGACAACGAAGAAGTGTGGTTCCGTTACTTCGATCAACTTGTGGACAAAGTTGACCTTTCACGTATTAGGAGGATTGCAGAAAGTGTTTGTGGTACTCTCGGATTCAAACTCAGCGACAAATGGGAAACCTACGTCAGCGACTTGCCTAAACATCCCAGAACTGCCATTTACCTAACATCCTTAGAACTCAAGAGTGCCGGTGACGTCGTGCATTTAGAGGGAGTGAAAACTCGCATTCTAAACGCTATTTATCATCGTGTAAATGGACAATACTACCACTATTTCAGGGATCCTCAAAGATCTGTTTATTCCGACCAAGAACTATCGGAAGTGGAACCGACAAGGGATTACTGCGCTCATGCAAGAGAGGACCATTGCAGGGATATTGATTTTCTCGCCAATGAAATTCACAATCAACTTCGCTTTTGAGCAATAAGGGTAATTACTAAACAGTTACAAGCAACTAGAAAATTGATAGTAAAAACTTCCGAATGCACCATGTACCGACATAGGTACATTAAATGTAAATTTAGATAACATCAATGTTATCTAATCATCATCCTCATCATTCCTTTTGGAATGCGTTTATAATAAAATATCATGTTCATTCAATAACATTAATTGTATGATACAGCGCTATATCTTCTATAGTGTGTTGCAAAAAATTAAATTTTCTTTCGATCAAGAAATCGTTTGTGATTACTTGTTCTGTTGCGCCCTATTACCCCTATAACAAGTAACATGAGCATATATACGCTCAGAGCATGCGTTGCATGACTAACAGTTGACCACTCCGAGCATGCATAATACCACAATCGCGTAATATTCGTGTAGGCTGAGTACCACTTGAGCGTTCAGAGTATGGCAAGGATCAACGATGGACTATTACCAGTTACTCAAAGAGATGCGAGCACGCATGTTGCCAGTAACTCTCTTTGAGTGACTCAATTTTATTGATGAGTAAAAAAATTATTGGTTTACTCATTTCAAGGCAGGAAAGTGTCTAGAGCGAGCACGCATGTCACCAGTAGCTCTTTTTGAGTGACTCAATAAATGAGTCAAAAATTCATTAGCTTGCTCATTTCAAAGCAGGAAAGCGTCTAGTAAGCATCGCAGAACTAAGCTATGGCACATCCTTGTCAGTTCTGTCAGAGAACGTTTAGTCGAACATTTAATAGAGACCGTCACGAGAAGCAGAGTTGTCACAAGCGTCTAATGCAAAACCAAGAGGAGATGAGCAGTCAAAATACTATTAGTGACGATCATTCTTCAGATACTTTTGTTAAAGCAAACGCAGATGAAGGACAACATGTAGGGAATCTAAGTGACGACAATGAAGAACGAGAATATGAATATGATGATGATGATGACGATGCTGATGATATTGATGATAAAGATGAAAGTGATGAAGAAGATGATGACGAAAACGATACAGGCGATGACAAAGAAGATGAAAACACGGATAGTGACAATGAGGATGCTGGTAGTGATCCCTGGGATAAGTTGCGTGGGGAAGCTATTCGTGATCTGAATTCAGTTTGGGAGGAACAGGTCGAAGAGTACATGGTGCAGGGTTTTCGAAAACAAGATGCCGAGGCTCAAGCATCCAATCTGCTTCTTCCTGCTTATAGAAAGAGGCTTCGAACCTTATATCTACATTATCTGAAGTGGTACTGTGATCTTAAAACTGATCCAGTTCATAACAAGGTAATGAAAACGCTGCGTAGTTTTATGGAAGAGGATGAAATGGATTATACAGAGGCGGCAGAGGCAGCAATCACAAAACGGAAATACCTACTGAACAGACTATTTGAATACGAGGATGTGCATAAAGAAAGTTCAGACGGCGAAGAGTCGTTCAGTTACACAAGACAAAAGAGAAAATATCACGAACGTTGCTAGTAGAGTGACAAATGAATTCCTAGGCCGGTCGATGTCTCCATGCAAAACCAAACTTAAATAGTTGGACAGAAAGACGAGGAAAGATCCAACCTGTCCAAGCTGTTAGGTTACAGCAAATGTTCATTCATAGGTTACTGCAATAATCAGGACAAATATACACCACTCATAAATAGTACATCACGAATAAGACGTAGGAAATATGATGTCTAATAAACGATTTTACTATCTCTATCCTTTCATTGCAACCACATGATTATTGTATTGTAGTGTTGTTTCTTCTTTAGACTCTTTTAACTATGTAAGAAACTGTGCGTTTTTCTTTTTGAATTCAATAAATTGTTTTTAATCGCTTGTAATTTGGTTTGTCAAAGTTGGGTTCCGCACCAATTTTGGACATCACCCTTTAGCTGACTTGTGTTAAGCACTGCATCTTGCTCTAAACCCAGTGTTACTCTTTAGCGTCAATGAGCAGTATTTTGTTATAATGAGTAACTTTGAATGCTCGGAGCACTTTTAAGAAATGAGCATCATGTGCCGGTCCAAGTGTGTGACTTTTACTCAGAGTAGTATGTGAGTAAGACGGTTTACTCACTTTCTTTAGCAATGGGTGTTGAGTTACTTCTATCACTTGCAAGTTTACAAAATGAGCATCATGAGGTTACAGTGTGTACCTTTTACTCAGAGTAGTATGTGAGTAAAACGGTGTACTCACTTTATTTGGCAATGAGTATTGAGTTGCTTCCATCACTTGCAAGTTTACAAAATGAGCATTATGTGCGTATCAAGAAAAGCTGATCAAATTCAAAGACAATGCTCTTTGTTTAGCGTCGCAAATATGGCCATAAAAGGAGATTTTGAAACAATAGCTTTAGCGCTAAACAAAGGCTTATCAATTCAGGAGGGAAATTCAAACTCGCTGTTATTACAATAGCGAAATTCACGAGGGAAATTCAAAACTTGCGGATGACTGCACGAGTTCGAAATTTGCATATTTGGCGAAAGCGTCGCGTCCCGAGTGAAAGTGGATGGTTTTTAAACTAACACCTCTTCTTTAAGAGCCGCGCTAGCAACCGATGCTTTTGTTTTAAGACTAAATGACAACGACCACATTGATCCTTTTCAATCAAACGGTCTAATCGGGCGATTTTTCCAATCGAAAGCGCTAGTTTTCATAAACGAAGCCTTTTCTTTCCTTTCCTTTTTTTACGAGTAAGGGAAGTTAGTTTTGAAATTCAGAACTCTTGACCAAGTGAAACCATCGATAAAAGCTTCGCTGTTTTGCGGCGTTGTGCTGCGCGCTATTATCAACTGATCCAAAATCGTATAAAAAAATTTAGCATTTCCAGGTTTATTGCTTGGGGTCAATAACAATAATAGTAAACCTTACGCAACTTTCCAAACCCCTTTCCCCTAGTGCCGCTAATTTGACACGCCGACAATTATGTGACGATTTGAAATTCATCTTCGCCGAGTCTCGGAACAATTCCCTAAGCGCAATAAACAACAAAAGGCTTTTGTTTGGACTTGTGAAGACGAATTTACAGTTACAGTGTGTACCTTTTACTCAGAGTAGTATGTGAGTTAAACAATTTACTCACTTTAGTTGGCAATGAGTATTGAGTTGCTTTTATCGCTTGCAACGGGTGATTCATACAAATATGTCGTATCTCAGTGAAGCGCGAATGCTGGAAGTGTAGACTCGATTGTTTGTTCACTTGACCTTTCGCTTTGCATGTAAAAACTTTACCATTTTCAGGTAAGAAATGCAGTTTCATTTGAAAAGTTCGAACTAGTAATCGGAAGGTCTTAGGTTCGACTCCTCATAGGAGCACTCGGATTTCCTTTCTTCCGAGCATGCTTGTGTCATTCACTGAATTTTCAAAAGTTGGACGTTGTTCATTGCAAATACGAAGAAAGCGGTTCTTATGTGTTTACAAAACAAAATATCACGCACTTTGCACAATGTAGTTACACTTGCATTTGAATGAACGAGTTTTTCTGCGTAAAATAACTTATTGTACACTTCCCATTTCGTTACGACACTGAGCAGTAATGTGATACGCGCTAACGTAAATTTACGCGATGCGTATTGATGGTATAATTTAAAGTACGAGCATTGAAAGACATCCAAAGGATGCTCAAGTTAATTACCGCCTTCTTAAGTAAGGTATGTTTGTCGCACTTTATGCGAGCGTGTTTCGCACGCGATTGGAAGAGATTACTGCATTGACATAAAATGTACACGATGCTTGTTTATGATAGATTAAAATGCGAGAATTGAAACACCTCGATGCCTTAGCTAATTCACGGCTTTCTTAATGAATGTTTGTCGCGCCGTTTATTTGAGCGTGTTTCACACGCGATGGAAGAGATTACTGCGCTGAAAAAAAAAATCTACACCGTGTGTGTTTAGCTGTGTATAATCCAACAAATAACGTGGATAAAGTACGAGAATTGAAATGCCTCCAAAGGACGCTGAACTGTTAATTCACCACTTTATTATGTCACACTATATTTGAAGGTGTTTTATTCACCTACTATGCTTGAGTTTATTACGCTAACGTACAAAGTTACACGATGCGTGTCTAGTTGCAGTTTGACAAGTTTGATTTTGTTTGAATTGCTCTTTGGCATCAACCACAACCCGTTTCGTGAACAATGCACTCTTTCGAATTTTTGAATTTCCTTTTCCGCCCAACTGATGTTTTCATACCTACTCAGACGCAAACCAATGGAGCTTGCTTTTTCTTTTTGTCTTCGCCTGGTTTTATGTCATCGAATAGATTGCGCTTCGTTGAAGTGAAAATTTCTTGTGTTAGAATAACAAAGTGATGAAACGAATAAACAAGAGAGAACTCCAGTTTCATGATTTTATTGACTATTCGTGTCGCCTTCGACTTGCGTTATTACAGTTTTATCGAAATGTGAAATCGTTTACACGGATTTTTATGTTTACGGGTGAATATTGTCAAAGGAAAAAATTATTCAGAGCGCATGATTTCGATTTGTGAACCATTCATTCCGAAGGACTTTGTTAAGATGAATTAAATACAGCCCTATATTTTTTTTAGCCTGTTTCTTAGCGTTTAGTGATAAAGTCAGGAAAAATTTTGCTAGTTTTGCGCGTGCGGAAGAAGTTAATTGTTATGTTCTCAATGATGTTTGCGAGTGGACGCTGTCTTAAGTTTACACTGTAGTTTACTAGTTCTCAAGGCTAGTTCTACGCGTGGGAGTTCGTTATTCGAACGAAGGGAAATCGTTTCTTCTTGTTGCTCAAAGAAATTTGCGCTGTCAATGGCATCGTTTTACTTAAGGTTTTATTAGAGCTTTTACGAACAAAACTAAACTTGTTGTTCATTTCTCAAAGCTTTGTGTGCATACAACGCTGTTCATTTCTCACGCCTATTGTTGCAAGCGAACAACATGACTTTTATTTGAATATAAGTAGTCCGTTGTAACATGCGAACAATTTTGCGTGAATTGAAATGTTACTTTCTCTAAATATAAATACCGTTCTATTCGAGTCACAGTGCATATTTTTGTTTTGACACGTTCCTCTGAGGAAGGCATTTTAGTGTGTTTCTAAGCGTGCAGTGATAAACTTAATTTTGTAAATATAACTTTAACTTCATGCTTATAAAGCAGGTTAACAAAAACCAATTACGTTTTTTTTTTGTTGTTGCCTAAACAATTGTTTGGGACTTGCCTATTGTTGCGAAGCGAACAACATGACTCTTATTTGAATATAGGTAGTCCGTTGTAACATGCAACTAATTTTGTAACGTTATTAAATCATGTATAGTAAACTCACAAATATGTTTTCGCTTTCCTTCTGCTGTCAATATTTCTTTTTCTGAAAATTTTAGTTCAGGGAAACGATAGTAACTTAAAGCTGGTTTAACAAAAACGATTTTTTTTTTTGCTATTTGCGTTCTTTAGAATTGTTTAGGACTCGAGTATTGTTGCCAAGCGCACAGCATAACTTTAAACTGAATTTAAATGGTCCGTTGTAACATGCGGATAATTTTGTAAAGTACATCGTGTATAGTAAACTCACGGATTGGCTTTCGCTTTCCTTCTGCTGTCAACATTTTCTTTTCCGAAAAATTAGTTTAGAGAAACGAGGGTAACGCGGCAACGAAATCGGTTGAAAGAAAACAAACAACGCAACTTTCAGTTGAAGGTAAATAGTCCGTTGTAAGAAAGCGGACAATTTTGTAAAGTAAACCGTGTAAAGTAAACGCACGAATTGGCTTTCGCTTTCCTTCTGTTGTCAACATTTTCTTTTCCGGAAAATTAGTTTAGAGAAACGAGGGTAACGCGGCAACGAAATCGGTTGAACGAAAACACTGCAACTTTAAGTTGAATGTAAATAGTCCGTTGTAACAAAGCGGACAACATGACTTTTATTTGAAAGTAAATAGTAAGTAGGTCTTGTAAAGTAAACGCACGATTTCGTTTTCGCTTTCCTTCTGTTGTCAACATTTTCTTATCCGGAAAATTAGTTTAGAGAAACTAGGGTAGCGCGGAAACGAAATCGGTTAAACGAAAACAAGGTCAATTGTTTATGTTCACTTTAATTAATTTGTTGAGTAACTAAATTAAAAATAATGTAAGCTGCGGTAATTGATTTATGTTTGCTCTGATTAAGTGCAAAAAAAAGGGACACAATTTGTGGTAAGGCTACCTCTCTGTTGTATGACTTACAGTTTACGCAGTTTTCCAGTCAGTTGTTTTCAAAACACGGGAAAAGACACAAATTATCATGTTTATTCAATGAAATTATTTGAGTTGAAATAAAATATTGTCTGGTGTCCATTTTTGGGGTGTTACAGCTAACAGACTACAAACCGTTGGCTTAAAACTAGATTGACCGGTTTCCTTTTCAACAATATGACTACCATTTTGAATCCTCAAATCCAACCGGTCTCAAAACCAGTTTGACCCGTTCAATAGTTTCCGTCAGTGATCTCTCATTGGTTCTTAGCACACCCATTGTTCTTTCCCTATATATTTGATGTACTACCCGGATGGTTGGGCGGAATCGTACAGCCAGAACACAGTACACTTTACTCCAATTAATTTACAATAATAAACTTCAAATCATACATACACTTGCATCTCATTAAACCCCTACTATACCCAGACCGTTGGCATCTCATTACATCCCTCCTATACCTAGATCGCTTGCATCTCATTACACCCTCTCTCCTATACCTACATGGGGTCTTGAATCTATTTGAATACATGAATAAAATTGATCTAGTCATCCGAGAGATACTACTCGTTTAGTTAAAATGCATTTTTCTGTTTCTGGTCACGTGACATTGGGCGTGGTCCGATGACGTCATGAACTGGACTATATTTGCCCCCTATGGGTATTGCCCAAATTTGGTCCAATTGAAACATACACGTGCAAAGTTATAGCAAATTGATTTTTCCCTACCAACGTCATCAAAAGATACTTTAATGGGCCCTTAAGACAATCAGTGGGCCTCCAAATCTGTTGATAAGTGATTTATTTTAAGTAAATAAATAGTTTTCTAGGCTGGGATGCAAGCCTTCCTGTTACTGTCAGCAGTAGACAATGTTTAGATATGACTGTTGGCAAAATTGAAAATATGGTTTAGAACGTGATTTTGTTAAGCACCGTCTAAACTGTCTTTTTAATAACTGACCCTTAGTGTTCTTTTTGATTATGTAAATAACTTGGTGCGGATGGAATCAGCTTGTACGTTGAAAGCTAGTTTAAGATCTTGAATGATCAACATTACGTGAATTAAGCAGTCAAATTTGTTGCGGCATTTTTTCGGCACTGAAAAGTTGTTAGTTAAATTATTTTTTTAGTATCCGGTGCAAATCGTACATGTGCTTGCCTATAAATTGAGGAATAACGTAAACTGTGTTCGGCAACACGTTCATGTAAGTGTCGGTTGGTGTACCCGACAAAGTCCATATCGCATAGACCACATTTAAATCGCATTGTTGGTTGATGATACTTGGTTTCAGTTCCCTGGATTTTAACACATCTCCGATTTTCCGGCTTGTAAACACAGCTGGATGAAGGCGCAAAGCCAATTTTGTTGCCGAATGACATCACTTGTTTCTTTGTGCCGTCTGCCGGTCACAAGATGGGTCCATGGCTTAAGCCGGCGACAAGCTAGGCGATTTTATTAACCGATCGCGACGAATATGATCGTCAGCGAAAATCGCAAGCAATTTCCGCCACTGATTGATGCGGACACACTTGGCAATTTTTTTCGTTGATTGCCGCGATGTGGCACTTAAACAATGTTCCCAGGCTCCATCGTATCGCTACTATCCGACATTTTGAAAAGTCGTGCGATAAAATAGCCCATACTGATTAGTTGACTTTACTGGCGATCTGCAGCGATGAGCGCAGGAAATAGCGGGAACGAGCACACTAGGCAAATGCCGGCGAATTTAATCACCGATATCTGACATGCCAGATATCGACGATTTTATACGCCGATCAGCGTATAAAATCGCCTAGTGTGTAACTGGCTTTAACACACGAAATGTTGATCTATCAAAACCTTAAACCAGCTTTGAACATGCAAGCTGACACCATCCGCGCTAAGTTATTTACATAATCACAAAGAAAATTAATGTCTATTATATTGTGTTCACTAGTTTATATTCAACCACGAAGAAACAGCCACTTTGCCTTGATAGTTATGATAGCATCATTGAAACGTCGAAAAGCTTTAGTTTTAATATAATTTACAATTGTATATCATATCGGCGTTTGTAATGTTTTTATGTATTTTCTATGTTTTTGAAACAATTTTAACAGTTTCGAGAGTTTCCTAAAACATGGATACGTCCTAATTACACGAATCACAAAGGAACGATATATCTTACAGAACCAATTGTCATGACTTTATCGTTATTGAAATACGTGAGCGGTGCTTTTTAATCCCCCCACCCCTCCCCCTTCTCGCCTGCCCTCATCTGCCCCCTTAAGTCTTAGGAACTCAAAAAAAAAAAAAGGAAAAAAAAAAAAACATTAAATACAACTAAAATTGGGTTGCATTTGTTAGTTGCTGTCACAGTTTCTGTATGATGCAGTTTTCCAATTAAGCGGTCTAATTTTTCTATGAACCAAATATCCATGAACCTCACTTACAGTATCTTTATCTTGGTCAAGTTCCTGAAGACGTCATGGGAGAGATTATTAAGTTTGTTGTGAGCCATCCACCTACATAATAACTTACATTTTAGCTGTACAAATAATACAACTAGCCACAACTTAGCTGACAGTACTCAGAATTAAACATGCCGTGCTCTAACATATATAACCCTTAATTTAGACTGGTGGGGGGTAAATGATGCCCCCGGCGACTTTGAACCTGAATAGCTTTTTCAATATTTGCACAAACGCCATGGATTTTCAGGACTTTGTCAGGTATTTATCCGAAAAAGTTTTGGTATTATCGGCTGAAGTTCATTGACTTTGGTGTTACCATGACAGGCAATTGTTGACACAAAAATTTTTTCACAAAATTAATATGGGGGGAAGAAATCCCCCCACAACCCCTTCCCAAAGTACACAATGAATAAAATGAGTTAGTTGTGATACATTTTGTCCGCTGGATGGCAACTTGTTCACGTTGGATAAAGTTATTAACTTTTTGGAAAAAACGAGACCTTGGACGTTAGTAGTTAATGGAACCCAAAAACAAGACCAAGGACAAGTATTAACGTCTTTAGAAGCGAATGGAATCTATCGACAAAAAAAAATAATGGAACATTTTTGTCGAATTACACCTTACTGATTGTTCTCACTTACAGCTGTGTCAGTTTGACAAGGTTCCAAAAAATCCCGCGTGGTAACATCTTAATATTATTGCGAGACAAATCCCTGTTGACCCAGGAAAAAAAAAACAATAAGGAATCTAGCAAAATACACAGCTTTTCATAACGATAAGATTTACATTGGCTGAGTTTATTAACTTACTTCAGCCACTCAGCTGATATAAAAGTTACGCGTTTCTCTCCCAATCATCCAGCACCAAAGTTTAACTTGGCCCCTAGCAAATTTATTTCTTTTCATTCTAGTCGATACAATTTTAATCATTCAAAATGAGCGTAGATCTTAAGAGTTTTATGAACCTTGATATATGCATTTGAACTCTTCAATTACAACATCTTGCTAGGGCTCAGCTGGTGCGCAATCTCGTGGCAAAATTAAAAGTAACTGACACGAACAACTGCACTCATTAACATTATAACTTTTTATTCAATATTAACGTTAGACGTGTAACCACCAAATCCACATCTCCTGTCCTCTTAGCTTGAAAACACATTAAGATGATTTTTACGCGGATAGATTTCATTACTAGGATAATCATGTAAACTCATTTCCTGAATATTATGCATGTTATAGCAGTACTATTTGGTTTACTGTGTTTTAAGCGCTACTCATTTATTATTTTAGGAGACTAAAACTATTGGAGATGAGTAGTAGCACATGACGAAACAATTGTAAGAAGATTTGATCTCTTGATACTCACAGTTCGTCCAAAATTTTGAGATCTGCAAACAGTTCAGCATGTAACTTCTCGATATTGTTATTGTGTAACCACCTTCATTAGACGAAAATGAAGCGAACAAAATCAGTTGAGCCTATCTGATATTGACATTGGTCGAACAGCACTAGGTTGTATAGGAGAAAAGAAAATAAATCCAAGGTAAAAAAACAACTATTTCAACTAGCTGAAGCGTCAAAACGAGATTGAAAATGTAGAAAGCAGGAAAACATAATTAAAACAATTAAACTTCTTAAGCATCATTACAGTCATGGGTGAGTACGAGATTGGGTTTAATCATTAATGAAAATACCCTGACCAAAAGGTTAATATGTAAATTAAGATTGACAACTGATGACAGATTCATTCTTAACAGTTAAGCCATTAAACATAGTATAATCCGAGAGGGCTCGACATCTTCTGAGTGTTTTCAAAAACATGACATACCTTAATTTATTTACACAGACAACCGAGCATGTTACGGAGGAGGGTACGGATTGTGCCTGCGGCAATCATTTGAGGTTCAAAAAGTTATTATAAGTTAATGAAATAACTTTTACAGCATTTGAGAAGACGCCATGAAACTTTAGGACTTTTTCAGAAACTAAAAAGTGGTTATACTAACTTGAAGTTAGATTGCTTTACTCACAGTTCGTCTAAATCTTTCAATCCACGAAACAGACTTTTGTTTAACAGCGTCAGGTTGTTGCTGTTCAAACGCCTGCACAAGTAACGAACATATCAAGGACTACTGACTATTATATTCCGAGAATTATACTTGATTATTATCGAAATTATAATGTTCAAATTCATTCTTATTCTTGTTTGTCGCGAGATTTGTCTCTATATATTGTTTATATAAAAGTAGGAAAATAATAATTATATGTACAGCCACATTGTAATAACTTGTAAAGGATGTATTAAAAACCCAGGGAGACTAGACATTATAATTTATATCTGGGAGCTTTAGCACATAGAGGGCGTCCATTAAAAGGAGATATTTGATAAGCTCAAACAACTTCATCAATTTTAAGATTTGGAGCTGTAATGGCTCAACAACTCCCTTAGCTATTGTTCTCAGTTGTGTTTCCGCATATCAGTATCGCTTCCAAAGTTACGGTCGACAAACTACTGAAGTAATACTTCTTCAGCTACTTAATTCTCCGTTATATATATCCTCGAAAGCTCTTCACCTGGCCCTTTAGTGCGCATGAGGAGTTCTGGTCCCCGTTGTTCGAAAGCCGAGGAACGCTAATCCCCGATTCAAAATTAAGCAAGGTTTTCTTCTCGCTCATTAAAAGGGTTTTTAAAAGTTAAATTTTAAGCTAGCGATAAAGAAGAGTCTTGGACAAAACTGAGGAACAGAAATCGTTTTGAAGATTCTTCACTGGTTAGCAATGAAACTCAAATCAAAGTTCACGTTACCCCAGGATTAGTGTAATCGGGCTTTGACTGAACTCTGCCTTGAACGCAGGCTTAATAATTATAAATTATTGATTAGTTTGGATTCACATGAAATAAGCGTTTATTTGATTTACTTCATGTGAAAAAACAAACAAACAAACTAACAAACAAAGGAACAAACAAAAAACAAAGAAACTAATCAGGCTGATAAAGGGTTACCCTGCGGATTGAATTTGGTCATTATCCGTTGGTCTTCTTAAGTATCAAAAGTGTCATAAGAATTGAAAGTGTATCGTTTATAAGGAAAAGAATAGAATGCTACTTACAACCGGATTAGCTTTTTGTTGTGGCTGAAGATTTTTGGTGGTAGGTTTTGCAATTTGTTGTACTGCATATACCTACAAACATAAAAGAAAAAACTCGCGATAAGAGATAGGGAGGCTTTCAATGATCGTGGTATAGGCCATTTCCTAATTGCTGTGAACCAATCTAATCTAATTTCCATCTAATTTTCATCTACAGCAAAGTTTTATTTCTTTAAATTAACAAAAGTGCCAACAGGGGCAGCTATCACAACAGCTGTTGTTGTTGATTTTCTTAGCTTGCCAGTAATTGTTTATCATTGAACATTTTCGCCAGCTGTTGGCACAAGTAAAGGTAAAGTTTTCTCTTCTTAATGAATCTATGAATTACCCTCAGAAGATGTTTGTTTGGGGTTTTAGCTTACACTTCATCATGATACACAACACTCTTTTTTTAAAAGGAACCAATTCAAAGAAAAATTATCAGGCGGACTCTCTGAAGTTTGGACCGTGCTATGTAAAACTTTATCAACTTCTTAGCATTAACTCAAACAGATTTTTTTTTAATTAATCAAATGCAATAAATCATTGATCCTTTATGTAGTATCTCTTGAGTTATATGTTTAAAGTGTGCAAAATAAGGCAAAAAATTTACTTACAAATACTTCAAATTCCTCAAGCCATGAAACACACTTTCGTTCAACTGAGTCAGATTGTTGTCGTTCAAAAGACTGCATCATTTACAAAGAAAACAGATCAAGTATATTAGCAAGGTGGCTTCATTCAAGGATGACAACGTTTAATATCGATCATGGTAAAGAAACCCATTATGGACATTGGGAATGACTAAGGTCACCGCGTTGCTTTCTATAGGTTAGTAAACAAAAATTCGCTTGTTGCGAATGGTCATGGGCTCTAACATCGTTAGGGACAAGATTTGTTCCGGCCACTGAAGGAGTGAACTGTTAGTTACATTAATGGTAGTGTTAGAGGCTGAAAGATGAATGCTGTACATTTATGTATGTTGCAGAATGACCTTGTAATTAATTTCAAGTGTCTTGAACGAGACAACATTAAAGGACGGTTCATCCTTTTGCTACTGCGCATGCGTCGTGTGCATCTAAAGATGGTCCGGGAATCTCCGGTTTTTTAAGAACGGTGCCTACTAAAACAAAATATTAATTTTTTTTCGCTCGGTTTATGATGATGCGGAAACGCAGATCTCACTAAAGATTATTGGGCCTAAAAATAAATAAATCAATCAATATAAGGATAACCAATTTGGAAACTGAAATTCTTCTATTGTTATGTCCTTTAAAACCTTTTAGTATTATTGTTAGTGCATTATCTTCGAAAAATATAGGCAAGTAGCCACTGTTTTTAAGTAAGGGCTTCGAAAACACATCAAAAGACGTTAGGAAATGTGACTTGTAAGTAAACCGTTGAGCCGGTCCATGAAGAAATTTGTACTTTTAAGGTACCTATCAATAAGTTCTAAACAGCTTCCTTAACGAATTTGTCAGAGACTTAAGGGAAGGAATGAAAGTTGCTTTAACTCCAGTTATTAATGGGATATATATTTACTCCGACAACACAATGTTGTCGTGTGTGCAAACTGATCCTGCATTGTTTGACCAAACTGAAGACATTTTGGTTTTTCCAGGGTAGTGGGATTTTACATGCCCCTCATTGGTCAATGTAACTTGATATGGAAAACCGTCTCAAATGTCGTTGCGATAATGAATTGCTGCTTCATTCAATGTTATTAAGTGATGCAAATATGGAGCTTGATCTAGAAAGTGCCTCTGAAACGCGTTATTTTGTGCCTCCTACTTATTTGGAGTTTAGGCAGGAGTGTTTTGCCAGGTTCTAAAAGTAGCATTGCTGGAGTTGAAAAAAAGCATCTTGAATTAAGCGGAAGTTTCTGGAGTCTTTGTCTGCGTTCCTACGGATTTTCTTGAGTGCTAAATCGGATCACTTGGGTAAAGAACACAAAGAAAACATGTAAAGAACAAGATGATCAAGAACACAGGGAACGACTGCAGATAACTCCCACTTTTCTGAAGATGCTTTAATGTGACTTGAAGGGGTTTCGGTTCGAGAAAACTGTTTTACGGGTACAATGTTTATTGCCAGCAAGTCGATTTTTTATAACTTTGAGAGCTAAACCATTAAAAACTTTACAAGGCCAAGAAGTACCTTGGGCTAATTTATACGAAGAATTACCACCAATCAATAGGAAATGGATTTGAAAAAATCTTCTAGGAGTTTTGAGAAACGGATCACCTGCCTCAACTGAATACGAGTTTTTCACCCCTGGCTAAAAATTTTATACCCACTTTTAAGGTGGCCTGTTTTTAGTAAATTCTCTGTCTTTTTCATGCGTTGCCACACACTCTGAAAAAAGTTCCCATGTTCACTTACATGGTGTCCAGCTCAGGATTGTTATCAAATATTCCTGAAGGTAATTCTCGCAACCCATTGTTTTCCAACCACCTACCAAATGTAATGAGATGTAGAACTATACAAAAGGGCCAACACAAACACATAAAATGACAACACTACATTTCCTATATAATTATGCTTAGTTTAAGGTAACTTGTAATTTTTCTCACCTTTGGAAGATGGACACTTCGTTTAGCCATTTATGACATACAAGTACGCACTTTACCGCTGATCACTAGTTCGTGGACATCCTGAGGTGTCGTCTTTCAATCGAGGTTGAGAAAAGATAAAATCGGCCTAAAGGAAGTGACGTCATCGGGTTATTCTTCGGACCAGCCACGATCCGAGATCCGATTATACCGGAAATTGACCTGCATTCACTCTCTTTTTGTAGTAATGGCGGACGACGTCGGTGAAATAAAGACTTCGAACGTTTGTTAGGATTCGTTATGGTAGAATACAGAGTTCTTTCTACTTTCGTTTCTCGGCGTCTGAACTCTGATCTCAAGGATTTTACGCTCGATTTGTGGAAGAAACGTGGAACTATGAAAACAGTCAAGATTTGCTCAGGTAACATCGACCTACGGGAGGTTAACATCGACCTAAGGGAGGTACGTTTTATAGCACCACGTTTGTATCGTATGTGTTATACTGGCACAATCGTACACATGGAAAGCTTATTTGCAAGCATTAAAACTTACAATCTTGCAGGGGCTTTTCTAATCGTTGACCTGAATGTAATTTTATTTATTACCAATTCATAACATCCACCTACAGGTGGCAGGTCTATTCCGGGGGTGAGGGGTGGGGGGTGAGAGGTGAGGGGTGGGGGGTGGGGGGGAGAGGTGAGGGGTGAGGGGTGAGGGGTGAGGGGTGGGGGGTGGGGGGTGAGGGGTGAGGGGTGAGGGGTGGGGGGTGAGGGGTGAGGGGTGAGGGGTGAGCCAATTGTTCGAAACGAATTCTAGTCTGAAATGTCAGCCGTCTCTTCTCCCTAACCCACAGGGGGTTATGGGGAGGAGACAGCTGACATTTCAGACTATAACAATTCAAGATTCAAGACTGTAGTTTCTTTCCCCTATTTTACTGAGATCTGAGACGCATCTAATACCCGACATTCACTAATGGAGTGTATTGTAACGTGGTACATGTGACACTGATAAGTCTCCTGAGAACTATAATTTTTACATTATTGCTAATTTATTTGAATTTAATCAGTGATTTAATTCACACACTATCTTAGGTGCTAAAACAAAATGGGTTCCATAGCAGCCCAGAAACCCCTTTCACTTTGTCATACTGTCTCCATATATGACCCTCCACGCGAAAAGAGGGCTTATGGATTTCACTCCAAATAGTGAATTTTTTTCACGGTCACGGCGCGGGTATTTGAAACTTCACACTGTGAGGTGGAAATTTCACGCCGTGTTCACGCTATTCCGAAACATTTTCACTCTGGGAGTGAATCTGAAGACTGGGAAATAAATTCACGCCGCCCGGTCACGCCGTGAAAGTAAAATTGTAAGGGAGTGAAATATTTCACGCCGTGAAATGTAAACCTCGCCGTTAAATTTTTAAATGGCGTCAGATTGAAAAATAATGAAAATAATTTACTAGGATCCGGTTACGTATCACGGCGAGTTTAATAAACAAAATGCCCCAGTAAACATACTTCTGAAGTATTATAAAGCTTTATCCATTATTTACGCCAAAATTTCACACATAAAACACAATATCCTTGATAATAGTGTTTTGCTTTTGTTCAGCCAGGTCAACTTTCAGGTCAACTTAAGAACGTGTTTTGTGTTCATTTGCATGAAATCAACATCTTGTGATAATGTTGTCAACAGCCTGTCAAAGTTCATTATTCCATTGGTTGGTTTATCGGTAGCCTGAGAACTGAGGCGCCTCTTATCGCGCTTTAGTATGAATTGAGATGCGGTTGTTGGCAGACGTAGTATCTCAGAACTATAAACCTGTGATCAGGCTCTCAGTCTTGGTATTTTAAAAACCATTCCTGCAAAAATTTAGCGAGCGACCGCGTAAAAATAAATAAGAGCACTGCTAAAATTGGGCCTTATCACAGGTTTAATGGGGAAACCGACTGAACTTCTGTCAAGGGACATTTAAACTCACCCCAGTTAAACTCACCAAACCACCCCCACCCCTCACCCCTCACCCCTTACCCCCCACCCCACACCCCTCACCCCCGGAATATACCTGCCGCCTACAGGAGGTTAACATCTACCCAAGGGAGGTAGAGTTGCCTACATTGTACATTTTATAGTTTATGTTTTATACTAGTCAATTCTTACGCATATAAGCTTACACTCTAGCAGGGAAACTTGGGATCATAAGGAGCTTTTCTATCATTGACTTGAATTTCATAATTTTCATTTCTACCAACTCATAACATCCACCTACAGGGGGTAAACATCAACCTAAGGGGGTTTATGGTATTATAATAAGGAAGGATGGACTTGAAGGAAGCTTACGAATCTTAAGGGGCTTTTGCACTTCGTGTACATGCCGTTTTAGAATAAGTTTATTTATAAAGAATTATTATTATTATCATTATTATTATTATTATTATTATTATTATTATTATTATTATTACTGTTATTATTATTATTATTATTATTATTATTATTATTATTATCAAGAAAGGGGAGCAATATGCCAAAACCATTGTCATGGATGAGAAGCCGAATTTCATTCGCACTGTTAAGATCTGCACTCATGTGTCTTAGAGGTTCTAGGACAATACGAAGAATTCAACGTGACATCAAGAACGCGCGGACATTGACATTGAAACTGCAAAAGGGGCCATTTGAGAGATGCGTATTTTGTTTATGTTTTTTTCTTTTCTTTTTATCAAGTGGAACTGATTTTAAAAAGCCGAATTTAATTTTTTTAAAAACTTCATGACATTTGTTTTTTTTTTCTTTTTCTTTACAAAAACATTATGCTTGAAAGTAGTCTCAGTTTCTTTTTTTTTTTTGCAATCAAATATATTTATAAAAAAAATATTACTGAAATTTTGCTTGAAAATATGACCTTTTTTTAATCGAAATGAATTGTAAATTGGTTTTTAATAGCTCTTTTTTATATACTTTTAACTTGTAAATAACAATTTGTGTGGAATATTTTAATAAAGATTATTATTATTAAATTATTATTATTATTAATATTTTATTATTATTTTATTATTATTATTATTATTATTATTATTTGAAAAGCCTTTTAATCTCACTAGAATGAGATTAATGAGAGTTTTCTCATTTTTTTATTTACACTCATAACAATGGAAATTATATAATATAATATTATCAATATTAGTTTGTAGCCAACACAGACCTACCCTGGGCCAATTATATTCATCTAATGAAACACTTTTACAGCCATAAAGATTTGCTGTGAGAGGTGTTATGGGTTTAAATAGAAAAATTGCAGGTGCATTAAAATAGCATAATAGCTGTTATGATGATTAAAGGCAATTGTTCTCTTGTTGTTGTTGTCATTTTTTCTTGGTTGACCCCATCAACCTGTAATTTCCACATTAAATTTCGCTAGAAGTGACTGTTTATGACTGTTGAAATGATAGATCATTTTTAAAAATATAACCCTTAATACGTCAGAATTTATTTTAATTTAATTTGTGATCTGACTTACAAGAGGTTTGACTGTTTGACTGCTTCATTTTTTATTCTCCATTAACCAAAAAAATACAACATAAATACATTAAAGATGATACACAATATTCCTACTAAACTATTTACAAGATGAAATGTGTTAAAGGCTAGGAAGCCTATATAGAAGCCTGGGGCTTATTAACTATAGGCTTCCTGGAACTATAGGATAAACCATAGAAGTTAATGGTACTGAATGAAAATTCTGATTAAATTTTTTTTTAAAAGAAGAAAAAAAAGAAAGAAAGAAAAAAAAAGAAAAAAGAAAAGGTGTGAAGCTCAAAAGAGTCAATTAAACTAAGAAAGAAGGAATTTTTTAAGTCTTTTGCCAAACAAACTGATACTTTCACTGTTTTGAATTTCACGACTAAGCGAGTTGAAAAACGTAGGACCTTGAACCGAATTGAGAATTTTCGAAGATTAGTTCGACAATTAAAAAGGCCCCGTTCAGACTAGGTGCCCGTTCCCGGTTCTTGGGCACTAGTCTAAACAGAACATTTTGTCGGTGCCCGAGCAAAAATCTGGGCACCGTGCCCGGGCACGGGCACTACCTCCAAGAGTAGTACTCGGGCACCGTTCCTGGGCACGGTCACTGGTGTAAACAGGATTTTGTCAGTTCCCACGTTTTTTCCTCATGCCTCCTTACGATACAGCAAACAAAATGGCGGGCGCTAAATTGAAGAAGGAGAACAAGATTGCTTCTTGGGCAACAAGGAGTCTGAACAACGTCCTTTTTAGTGCCCGGGCAAAGATCTCTGGCGCGGGCACCTAGTCTGAACAGGGCTTAAGGTTGGAATTTCTTGTATTATAAGAATGTACCTGGCTTGCAAGGGTAAACATATCACGAAAGTAATTTGGAGGTAAGCTTTTTTAAAAAAGATACAGAAATTTACCTATTTGGTATAAATGTCAGAGAATTTTAAAATCTCCTGTTCTTTAAAAAAACGGTTACAACTTGGTGTTACGGAGCACGAATATATGCCAATTAGGATATGCTATGCTTGCATAGGAAGTAAGGTTGTTTGGTTCATGGGTAGGGTTGATAGGGTTTGTGGGTTCAATGGTTTCATGGTTTCATGGTGTCAGTGGTTTCATGGTTTCGTGGTTTCGTGGTTTCATGGTCTCATTGGTTTCCTGGTTTCACTGGTTACATGGACAGTTACTGGATTCATTGTTTTACTGGTTTCGTGGTTTCATAGTTTCTATGGTTTCATGGTTTCATTGGTTTAAAGGTTTCATGGTTTCATGGTTTCATGGTTTCATGGTTTCATGGTTTCATGGTTTCATGGTTTCATGGTTCCACGAGTTTCATGGTTTCATTGGTTTCGCGGTTTCATGGTTTCTATGGTTTCATGGTTTCATTGGTTTCACTGATATCATGGTTTCATTGGGTTTCGTGGTTCCATGGTTTCATTGGTTTCGTGGGTTCACTGGATTCATGGTTTCATTGGTCTCGCGGTTTCATGTTTTCTATGGTTTCATGGTTTAGTGGTTTCATGGTTTCATGGTTTCATGGTTTCATGGTTTCACTGGTTTCATGGTTTCATGGTTTCATGGTTTCATTGGTTTCGTGGTTTCACGGGTTTCGTGGTTTCTATGGTTTCATGGTTTTATGGTTTTATTGGTTTTGTGGTTTCACGGGTTTCGTGGTTTCGTGGTTTATATGGTTTCATGGTTTCACGAGTTTAGTGGTTTCACGGGTTTCGTGGTTTCGTGGTTTATATGGTTTCATGGTTTCACGAGTTTAGTGGTTCCATGGTTTCATTGGTTTCGTTTGTTCACTGGTTTCATGGTTTCATGGTTTCTATGGTTTCATGGTTTCACTGGTTTCATGGTTTTATGGTTTCATTGGTTTTATGGTTTCATTGGTTTTGTGGTTTCACGGGTTTCGTGGTTTCGTGGTTTTTATGGTTTCATGGTTTCAGGAGTTTAGTGGTTCCATGGTTTCATTGGTTTCGTTTGTTCATTGGTTTCATGGTTTCATGGTTTCATGGTTTCTATGGTTTCATGGTTTCATGGTTTCATGGTTTCATTGGTTTCGTGGTTTCTATGGTTTCATGGTTTCACGGGTTTCGTGATTCCATGGTTTCATTGGTTTCGTGGGTTCACTGGTTTCATGGTTTCACGGGTTTCGTGGTTTCATGGTTTCATTGGTTTGGCGGTTTCATGGTTTCTATGGTTTCATGGTTTAGTGGTTTCATTGTTTCATGGTTTCACTGGTTTCATGGTTTCATGGTTTCATGGTCTCATTGGCTTCGTGGTTTCGTGGTTTATATAGTTTCATGGTTTTACGGGTTTCGTGGTTCCATGGTTTCATGCTTTCATGGTTTCATTGGTTTCGTGGTTTCACGGGTTTCGGGGTTTCCTGGTTTCTATGGTTTCATGGTTTCACGGGTCTTGTGGTTCCATTGTTGCATTGGTTTCGTGGGTTCACTGGGTTCATGGTTTCACAGGTTTCACGGGTTTCACGGGTTTCGTGGTTTCATGGTTTCATTGGTTTTGCAGTTTCGTGGTTTCTATGGTTTCATGGTTTCACTGGTTTCATGGTTTCGTGGTTTCATGGTTTCATTGGTTTGGCGCTTTCATGGTTTCTATGGTTTCACGGTTTAGTGGTTTTATTGTTTCATGGTTTCACTGGTTTGATGGTTTCATGGTTTCATGGTCTCATTGGTTTCGTTGTTTCACGGGTTTTACGGGTATATAGTTTCATGGTTTTACGGGTTTCGTGGTTCCATGGTTTCATGCTTTCATGGTTTCATTGGTTTCGTGGTTTCACGGGTTTCGTGGTCTTCTGGTTTCTATGCCTTCATGGTTTCACGGGTTTCGTGGTTCAATGGTTTCATTGGTTTCGTGGGTTCACTGGGTTCACTGGTTTTATGGTTTCACGGGTTTTACGGGTTTCGTGGTTTCATGGTTTCATTGGTTTTGCAGTTTCGTAGTTTCTATGGTTTCATGGTTTCACTGGTTTCATGGTTTCATGGTTTCATGGTTTCATGGTTTCATTGGTTTTGTGGTTTCACGAGTTTCGTGGTTTCCTGGTTTCTATGGTTGCATGGTTTCACGGGTTTCGTGGTTCCATGGTTTCATTGGTTTCCTTGGTTCACTGGTTTCATTGGTTTTGTGGGTTCACTGGTTTCATGGTTTCACGGCTTTCGCGGTTTGATGGTTTCATTGGTTTCGCAGTTTCATGGTTTCATGGTTTCACTTGTTTCACTGGTTTCATGGTTTCATGGTTTCATGGTTTCATTGGTTTCGTGGTTTCACGGGTTTCATTGGTTTCGTGGGTTCATTGGTTTCATGGTTTCACGGGTGTCATGGTTTCATTGGTTTCGTGGTTTCACTGGTCTCGTGGTTCCATGGTGTCATTGGTTTTGTTGGTTCACTGGTGTCATGGTTTCATGGTTTCACGGGTTTCGTGGTTTCATGGTTTCATTGGTTTCATGGTTTCACTGGTTTCGTGGTTTCATTGGTTTCATTGTCTCAACGGTTTCATGGTGTCACGGATTTCGTGGTTTCACGGGTTTCATGGTTTCATTGGTTTCGTGGTTTCACGGGTTTCCTGTTTTCATGGTTTGGTGGTTTCACTGGTTTCATGGTTTCACGGGTTTCGTGGTTTCTTAGTTTCTATGGTTTCATGGTCTCACGGGTTTCGTGGTTTCACGGGTTTCATGGTTTCATTGGTTTCGCGGTTTCACTGGTCTCGTGGTTCCATGGTTTCATTGGTTTCGTGGGTTCACTGGTTTCATGGTTTCACGGGTTTCGTGGTTTCATGGTTTCATTGGTTTTGTGGTTTCACTGGTTTCGTGGTTTCATTGGTTTCAATGTCTCAACGGTTTCATGGTGTCACGGATTTGTGGTTTCACGGGCTTCATGGTTTCATTGGTTTTGTGGTTTCACGGGTTTCCTGTTTTCATGGTTTCGTGGTTTCACTGGTTTCATGGTTTCACGGGTTTCGTGGTTTCTTAGTTTCTTTGGTTTCATGGTTTTACGGGTTTCGTGGTTTCATGGTTTCGTTGGTTTCGTGGGTTCACTGGTTTCATGGTTTCACGGGTTTCGTGGTTTCGTGGTTTTGTGGTTTCTATGGTTTCGTGGTTTCACGGGTTTCATGGTGTCACTGGTTTCATGGTTTCATGGGTTTTGTGGTTTCAGTGGTTTCATGGTTTCACGGATTCTGTGGTTTGATGGTTTTACGGGTTTCATATTTCTACTAGTTTTGTGGTTTTATGGTTTCATTTGTTTCGTGGTTTTACTGGTTTCAGGGTTTCTTTAGACTCGTTGTTTTACGGGTTTCGTGGTTTCGCTAGTTTCGTGGTTTTAGTGGTTTCACGGTTTCACTGGTTTCATGGTTTCACTGGTAGCATGGTTTCCCGGGTTTCGTGGTTTCAATAGTTTAATTGGTTTTATTGAAAAAGAAGAATAAAAAGAACCTTTTATTTATTTATACCGCTCAGGGTAGCCCCTTCAGATGCAAAAAGCTGTATGTTATCAATGGGAGCCCTTAGCACAACAATGTACTAAAACTATCATATACATACACATTAAACTAATACTGATAATAATATAGATAGAAAACTGTGTACGAATAAAAGATTTAGAAACAAAAAAATACGAAATATCATCAAGATAGTTCGTTAAAAAGAGTGCAACCATAGTAATAAAAAGATCGTTTTGCGATCTCTGTCCTTATTGCAGGCACCGCGGGATTCTTGCTTCCACAGCTTTCGTGATTACACCGGTTTTGTAGTTCAGTTCATAAGTTACCTAGTCTCCAGAGTATTCTGTATTTCTGGTTCCATGGCTAGCAAAATAAGCGTATTAACAGCAAGTAACACACTCTGGAACTAAAACAAAGTGGTTTTATTTCGAATTATAAATATACGAAATATGATGTTTGTTGCTGACTCATATGCCCCGTGAGTAAACAAACAACACGTGTTGAGTTCATTGTATCTACGCCAAAAGGCCACAAATGTTTTGAGTTGTATTTCAGAAACTACAAAACCAGGAAACCAGTAAAATCACGAAACCAGTGAAACCACGAAACCATGAAAACCCGAAACCAGTGAAACCACGAAACCAATGAAACCATGAAACCCGTGAAACCACGAAATCCGTGACACCATGAAACCGTTGAGACAATGAAACCAGTGGAACCACGAAACCAATAATACCATGAAACCACGACACCACGAAACCCGTAAAACCATGAAAAGGTGAAACCACCAAACTAACGAAGCCATGAAACCAATAAACTAATGAAACCATGAAACCCGTGATACCACGAAACCCGTGATACCACGAAACCCGTGAAACCATAAAACCAGTGAACCCACGAAGGCAATAATACCATGAAACCACGAAACCCGTGAAACCATGAAAGCAGTGAACCCACGAAACCAATAAAACCATGGAACCACGAGACCAATGAAACCATGAAACCCGTGAAACCATGAAAACATAGAAACCACTAAACCCGTGAAACCACGAAAAAAATGAAAACTTAAAACTATAAAACCATGAAACAATGAAACCATGAAACCATGAAACCAGTAAAACCATCGAACAATAAAACCACTAAACCATGAAACTATAAAAACCATCAGACCGCGAAGCCAATGAAACCATGAATTCACGAAACCTGTGAAACCATGAAACCAGTGAACCCACAAAACCAATGAAACCATACAATCACGAAACCCGTGAAACCATAAAACCATAGAAACCACGAAACCAATGAAACCATGAAACCATGAAACCATAAAGCAAGCGAAACCATGAAACCACGAAACCAATAACACCATGAAACCAGTGAAACCATGAAACCATGAAACCCGTGAAACCACGAAACCAATGAAACCTTGAAACCATAAAACCATAAAACCATGAAACCATGAAACCATGAAACCAGTGAAACCATGAAACAATGAAGCCACTAAACCATGAAACCATAGAAACCATAAAACCGCCAAACCAAAGAAACCATGAAACCACGAAACCCATGAAACCAGTAAACCCACAAGACCAATGAAACCATGGAATCACGAGACCCGTGAAACCATAAAACCATAGAAACCATAAAACCAATAAAACAATAAAACCATGAAACCAGTGAAACCATGAAACCATAGAAACCATGAAACCACTAAACCATGAAACTAGTAAGACCATGAACCCATGAAACCATGAAACCATAGAAACCATGAAACCATGAAACCATGAAACCATGAAACCATAGAAACCATGAAACCATGAAACCACGAAACCCGTGAAACCATAAAAACCATGAAACCAATAAAACCATGAAACCAGTGAGACCATCACGCCGTAGAAACCATGAAACCACGAAACTAATAAACCATGAAACCATGAATCTAGTGAAACCATGAAACCATGAAACCATGAAACCACGAAACCAATGAAACCATGAAACCCGTGAAACCACGAAATCCGTGACACCATGAAACCGTTGAGACAATGAAACCAGTGGAACCACGAAACCAATAATACCATGAAACCACGACACCACCGTAAAAACCGTAAAATCAAGGAAAAAATGAAGCCAGTGAAACCATAGAAACCACGAAACCCGTGAAACCACGAAACCAATAAAACATTGAAACCATAACACCATGAGACCATGAAACCATGAAACCAGTGAAACTCTGAAACAATGAAACCACTAAACCATGAAACCATAGAAACCATAAAACCGCGAAACCAATGAAACCATGAAACCACGAAACCCGTGAAACCATGAAACCAGTGAACCCACGAAAACAATGAAACCATGGAATCACGAAACCCGTGAAACCATGAATCCATAGAAACCACGAAACGAATGAAACCATGAAACCATAGAAACCATGAAACCACGAAACCAATGAAACCATGAGAGGCAGTGAAACCATGAAACCATAGAAACCATGAAACCCGTGAAACCACGAAACCAATGAAACCTTGAAACCATAAAACCATGAAACCATGAAACCAGTGAAACCATGAAACAATGAAGCCACTAAACCATGAAACCGCCAAACCAATAAAACCATGAAACCACGAAACCCATGAAACCATGAAACCAGTGAACCCACGAAACCAATGAAACCATGGAATCACGAGACCCGTGAAACCATAAAACCAATAAAACCATAAAACCATGAAACCAGTGAAACTATGAAACATAGAAACCATGAAACCACGAAACCACGAAACCACGAAACCATGAAACTAGTGAGACCTTGAAACCATGAAACCATGAAACCATGAAACCATAGAAACAATGAAACCACCAAAACCAATGAAACCATGAAACCATGAAAACCAATAAAACCATGAAACCATAAACCATGAAACCATGAAACCATAGAAACCATGAAACCATGAAACCATGAAACCATAGAAACCATAAAACCGCCAAACCAATAAAACCATGAATCCACGAAACCATGAAACCAGTGAACCCACGAAACCAATGAAACCATGTAATCACGAGACCCGTGAAACCATAAAACCAATAAAACCATAAAACCATGAAACCAGTGAAACTATGAAACATAGAAACCATGAAACCACGAAACCACGAAACCACGAAACCATGAAACTGGTGAGACCTTGAAACCATGAAACCATGAAACCATGAAACCATGAAACCATAGAAACCATGAAACCACCAAAACCAATGAAACCATGAAACCATGAAAACCAATAAAACCATGAAACCATAAACCATGAAACAATGAAACCATAGAAACCATGAAACCATGAAACCATGAAACCATAGAAACAATGAAACTGCGAAACCAATGAAACCGTAAAACCAAGGAAAAAGTAAAACCAATGAAACCATGAAACCATGAAACCATAAAAAACCATGAAACCGCGAAACCAATGAAACCATGAAACCACGAAACCCGTGAAACCATAGAAACCATGAAACCAATGAAACCATGAAACCAGTAAAACCATGAAGCCATAGAAACCATGAAACTGCGAAACCAATGAAACCGTAAAACCAAGGAAAAAGTAAAACCAATGAAACCATGAAACCATGAAACCATAAAAAACCATGAAACCGCGAAACCAATGAAACCATGAAACCACGAAACCCGTGAAACCATAGAAACCACGAAACCAATGAAAGCATGAAACCCGTGTAACCACGAAATCCGTGACACCATGAAACCGTTGAGACAATGAAACCAGTGGAACCACGAAACCAATAATACCATGAAACCACGACACCACGAAACCCGTAAAATCATGAAACCAGTGAAACTGCGAAACCAATGAAACCATGGAATCACGAAACCCGTGAAACCATCAAACCATAGAAACCACGAAACTAATGAAACCATGAAACCATAAAGCCAGCGTAACCATGAAACCATAGAAACCATGAAACCACGAAACCAATGAAACCATGAAAGCAGTGAAACCATAAAACCATGAAATCAGTGAACCCACGAAACCAATGAAACCATGGAATCACGAAACCCGTGAAACCATGAATCCATAGAAACCACGAAACGAATGAAACCATGAAACTATAGAAACCATGAAACCACGAAACCAATGAAACCATGAAAGCAGTGAAACCATGAAACCATGAAACCAGTGAACCCACGAAACCAATGAAACCATGGAATCACGAAACCCGTGAAATCATGAATCCATAGAAACCACGAAACGAATGAAACCATGAAACCATAGAAACCATGAAACCACGAAACCAATGAAACCATGAAAGCAGTGAAACCATGAAACCATGAAACCATAGAAACCATGAAACCCGTGAAACCACGAAACCAATGAAACCTTGAAACCATAAAACCATAAAACCATGAAACCATGAAACCATGAAACCATGAAACCAGTGAAACCATGAAACAATGAAGCCACTAAACCAAGAAACCATAGAAACCATGAAACCGCCAAACCAATAAAACCATGAAACCACGAGACCCATGAAACCATGAAACCAGTGAACCCACGAAACCAATGAAACCATGGAATCACGAGACCCGTGAAACCATAAAACCAATAAAACCATAAAACCATGAAACCAGTGAAACTATGAAACATAGAAACCATGAAACCACGAAACCACGAAACCACGAAACCACGAAACCATGAAACTAGTGAGACCTTGAAACCATGAAACCATGAAACCATGAAACCATAAAAACCATGAAACCACCAAAACCAATGAAACCATGAAACCATGAAACCACGAAACCAATAAAACCATGAAACCATGAAACTATAGAAAGCATGAAACCATGAAACCATGAAACCATGAAACCATAGAAACTATGAAACTGCGAAACCAATGAAACCGTAAAACCACGGAAAAAGTAAAACCAATGAAACCAGTGAAAACATAAAACCATAAAAAACCATGAAACCGCAAAACCAATGAAACCATGAACCCACGAAACCCGTGAAACCATAGAAACCATAAAACCAATGAAACCGTGAAACCAGTGAAACCATGAAGCCATAGAAACCATGAAACCACGAAACTAATAAACCATGAAACCATGAATCTAGTGAAACCATGAAACCATAAAACCATGAGACCACGAAACCAATAAAACCATGAAACCCGTGAAACCACGAAATCCGTGACACCATGAAACTGTTGAGACAATGAAACCAGTGGAACCACGAAACCAATAATACCATAAAACCACGACACCACGAAACCAGTAAAATCATGAAACCAGTGAACCCGCGAAACCAATCAAACCATGGAATCACGAAACCCGTGAAACCATGAAACCATAAAAACCACGAGACGAATGAAACCATGAAACCATAAAGCCAGCGAAACCATGAAACCATAGAAACCATAAAACCACGAAACCAATGAAACCATGAAAGCAGTGAAACCATGAAACCATGAAACCAAAGAAACCATGAAACCGCAAGATCAATGAAGCCGTAAAACCAATAAAACATTGAAACCATTAAACCATGAGACCATGAAACCATGAAACCAGTTAAACTCTGAAACAATGAAACCATGAAACCATAGAAACCATGAAACCGCAAAACCAATGAAACCATGGAATCACGAAACCCGTGAAACCATGAATCCATAGAAACCACGAAACGAATGAAACCATGAAACTATAGAAACCATGAAACCACGAAACCAATGAAACCATGAAAGCAGTGAAACCATGAAACCATGAAACCAGTGAACCCACGAAACCAATGAAACCATGGAATCACGAAACCCGTGAAACCATGAATCCATAGAAACCACGAAACGAATAAAACCATGAAACCACGAAACCAATGAAACCATGAAAGCAGTGAAACCATGAAACCATGAAACCATGAAACCATAGAAACCATGAAACCCGTGAAACCACGAAACCAATGAAACCTTGAAACCATAAAACCATAAAACCATGAAACCATGAAACCAGTGAAACCATGAAACAATGAAGCCACTAAACCATGAAACCATAGAAACCATGAAACCGCCAAACTAATAAAACCATGAAACCACGAAACCCATGAAACCATGAAACCAGTGAACCCACGAAACCAATGAAACCATGGAATCACGAGACCCGTGAAACCATAAAACCAATAAAACCATAAAACCATGAAACCAGTGAAACTATGAAACATAGAAACCATGAAACCACGAAACCACGAAACCATGAAACTAGTGAGACCTTGAAACCATGAAACCATGAAACCATGAAACCATGAAACCATACAAACCATAAAACCACCAAAACCAATGAAACCATCAAACCATGAAACCACGAAACCACTAAAACCATGAAACCATAAACCATGAAACCATGAAACCATAGAAACCATGAAACCATGAAACCATGAAGCCATAGAAACCATGAAACTGCGAAACCAATGAAACCGTAAAACCAAGGAAAAAGTAAAACCAATGAAACCATGAAACCATGAAACCATAAAAAACCATGAAACCGCGAAACCAATGAAACCATGAAACCACGAAAACCGTGAAACCGTAGAAACCATGAAACCAATGAAACCATGAAACCAGTGAAACCATGAAGCCATAGAAACCATGAAACCACGAAACTAATACTCCATGAAACCATGTACTTAGTGAAACCATGAAACCATGAAACCACGAAACCAATGAAACCATGAAACCCGTGAAACCACGAAATCCGTGACACCATGAAACCGTTGAGACAATGAAACCAGTGGAACCACGAAACCAACAATACCATGAAACCACGACACAACGAAACCCGTAAAATCATGAAACCAGTGAACCCGCGAAACCAAAGAAACCATGGAATCACGAAACCCGTGAAACCATGAAACCATAGAAACCACGAAACTAATGAAACCATGAAACCATAAAGCCAGCGAAACCATGAAACCATAGAAACCATGAAACCACGAAACCAATGAAACCATGAAAGCAGTGAAACCATGAAACCATGAAACCAAAGAAACCATGAAACCGCGAGACCAATGAAGCCGTAAAACCAATGAAACATTGAAACCATAAAACCATGAGACCATGACACCATGAAACCAGTGAAACTCTGAAACAATGAAACCACTGAACCAAGAAACCATAGAAACCATGAAACCGCAAAACCAATGAAACCATGGAATCACGAAACCCGTGAAACCATGAATCCATAGAAACCACGAAACGAATGAAACCATAAAACCATAGAAACCATGAAACCACGAAACCAATGAAACCATGAAAGCATTGAAACCATGAAACCATGAAACCAGTGAACCCACGAAACCAATGAAACCATGGAATTACGAAATCCGTGAAACCATGAATCCATAGAAACCACGAAACGAATGAAACCATAAAACCATAGAAACCATGAAACCACGAAACCAATGAAACCATGAAAGCAGTGAGACCATGAAACCATGAAACCATAGAAACCATGAAACCCGTGAAACCACGAAACCAATGAAACCTTAAAACCATCAAACCATCAAACCATGAAACCATGAAACCAGTGAAACCATGAAACAATGAAGCCACTAAACCATGAAACCATAGAAACCATGAAACCGCCAAACCAATAAAACCATGAAACCACGAAACCCATGAAACCATAAAACCAGTGAACCCACGAAACCAATGAAACCATGGAATCACGAGACCCGTGAAACCATAAAACCAATCAAACCATAAAACCAGGAAACCAGTGAAACTATGAAACATAGAAACCATGAAACCACGAAACCATGAAACTAGTGACACCTTGAAACCATGAAACCATGAAACCATAGAAACCATGAAACCACCAAAACCAATGAAACCATGAAACCATGAAACCACGAAACCAATAAAACCATGAAACCATGAACCATGAAACCATGAAACCATAGAAACCATGAAACCATGAAACCATGAAACCATAGAAACCATGAAACTGCGAAACCAATGAAACCGTAAAACCGAGGAAAAAGTAAAACCAATGAAACCATGAAACCATGAAACCATAAAAAACCATGAAACCGCGAAACCAATGAAACCATGAAACCACGAAACCCGTAAAACCATAGAAACCATGAAACTAATGAAACCATGAAACCAGTGAAACCATGAAGCCATAGAAACCATGAAACCACGGAACTAATAAACCAGGAAACCATGAATCTAGTGAAACCATGAAACCATGAAACCATGAAACCATGAAACCACGAAACCAATGAAACCATGAAACCCGTGACACCATGAAACCGTTTAGACAATGAAACCAGTGGAACCACGAAACCAATAATACCAGGAAAGCACGACACCACGAAACCCGTAAAATCATGAAACCAGTGAACCCGCGAAACCAATGAAACGATGGAATCACGAAACCCGTGAAACCATGAAACCATAGAAACCACGAAACGAATGAAACCATGAAACCATAAAGCCAGCGAAACCATGAAACCATAGAAACCATGAAACCACGAAACAAATGAAACCATGAAAGCAGTGAAACCATGAAACCATGAAACCAAAGAAACCATGAAACTGCGAGACCAATGAAGCCGTAAAACCAATTAACCATTGAAACCATAAAACCATGAGACCATGAAACCATGAAACCAGTGAAACTCTGAAACAATGAAACCACTGAACCATGAAACCATAGAAACCATGAAACCGCGAAACCAGTGAAACTCTGAAACAATGAAACCACTGAACCATGAAACCATAGAAACCATGAAACCGCGAAACCAATGAAACCATGAAACCACGAAACCCGTAAAACCATGAAACCAGTGAACCCACGAAACCAATGAAACCATGGAATCACGAAACCCGTGAAACCATGAAACCATAGAAACCACGAAAGGAATGAAACCATGAAACCATAAAGCCAGCGAAACCATGAAACCATAGAAACCATGAAACTACGAAACCAATGAAACCATGAAAGCAGTGAAACCATGAAACCTTGAAACTATAAAAAAATAAAACCATGAAACCATGAAACCAGTGAAACCATGAAACAATGAAGCTACTAAACCATGAAACCATAGAAACCATGAAACCGCCAAACCAATAAAACCATGAAACCACGAAACCCATGAAACCAAGAAACCAGTGAACCCACGAAACCAATGAAACCATGGAATCACGAGACCCGTGAAACCATGAAACCATAGAAACCATAAAACCAATAAAACCATAAAACCATGAAACCAGTGAAACCATGAAACCATAGAAACCATGAAACCACGAAACCACGAAACCATGAAACTAGTGAGACCTTGAAACCATGAAACCATGAAACCATGAAACCATGAAACCATAGAAACCATGAAACCACTAAAACCAATGAAACCATGAAACCATAAAACCACGAAACCAATAAAACCATGAAACCATGAAACCATGAAACCATGAAACCATAAAACCATAGAAACCATAAAACCATGAAACCATGAAACCATGAAACCATGAAACCATAGAAACCATGAAGCCGCGAAACCAATTAAACCATGAAACCACGAAACCCGTGAAACCATGAAACCATAAAAACCATGAAACCAATGAAACCATGAAACCAGTGAAACCATGAAGCCATAGAAACCATGAAACCACGAAACTAATAAACCATGACTCCATGAAACTAGTGAAACCATGAAGCCATGAAACCATGAAACCATGAAACCATGAAACCATGAAACCATGAAAACAAGAAACCATGAAACCATAAAACCATAGAAACCATGAAACCAAGAAACCAATGAAACCATGAAACCATGAAACCACGAGACCATAGAAACTTGAAACCATGAAACCATGAAACCATAGAAGCCATGAAACCATGAAACCATAAAAACCATGAAACCGCGAAACCAATGAAGCCGTAAAACCAAGGAAAAAATGAAACCAATGAAACCATGAAACCATGAAACCATAGAAACCATGAAACCGCAAAACCAATGAAACCATGAAACCACGAAACCCGTGAAACCATGAAACCAGTGAACCCACGAAAGCAGTGAAACCATGGAACCATGAAACCCGTGAAACCATGAAGTCACGAAACCCGTGAAACCATGAAACCAGTGAACCTACGAAACCAATGAAACCATGGAACCATGAAACCCGTGAAACCATGAAGCCATAGAAACCACGAAACCACGAAACCAATTAAACCATGAAACCATGAAACCAGTGAAACCATGAATCCATGAAACCATAGAAACCATGAAACCGCGAAACCAATGAAACCATGAAACTCGTGGAACCATGAAACCATGAAGCCATGAAACCATAGAAACTATGAAACCACGAAACCAGTGAAACAATGAAACCAGTAACTGTCCATGTAACCAGTGAAACTAGGAAACCAATGAAACCATGAAACCATTAAACCACGAAACCACGAAACCATGAAACCATGAAACCATGAAACCACTGACACTGTGAAACCATGAAACCATTGAACCCACAAACCCTATCAACCCTACCCATGAACCAAACAACCTTACTTCCTATGTAAGCATAGCATATCCTAATTAGCATATATTTGTGCTCCGTAACACCAAGTTGTAACCAAAAAAACACCCGTATGGGCATTAAAAGAAACTATAGATATCATTCTGATTATCTTCTTTTGCAGAACAATAATCCGATTTAAATTAGACTGATATCTCGATCCCCACACAGAAACACAATAAAGTAAGTAAGGGTAAACTAGACTATGGTACAAGGAGCGTAAGGAGGTTTTGGGAAGGCAAAAACTAGACTTATAAATGATACCTATTGATTTTGATATTTTTCTAGAAACGCTAAGAATGTGAGGCTTCCATGACAAATCCTCATCGAGGATAACACCTGAAAATACTGTCTCTTTCAATCGTTCAATTGCATTGTTGTCAATTTGAATAGATATGTTAAGTGTTTTCCTCCTTTGGGGTGGTCTAAAAACCATAAAATTTGATTTTTTAAATGGACAGCTTGTTTGCTCGACATTATTGAGTTAATTTAAGCATTTCAGAATTCAAATCTTTGTGGGAGAAAAATATGTTTGTATCATCTGCAAAAAGAATAAAATCCACGACCTTTGACAAGTTATACAGATCATTTATATAGAGTAGAAAGAGTAGGACCCTAAAGCACCACGCACTTAATTTCGCAAGACTCCGAACTGACACCATTAAATTCCATAGCTTTTGAACCCTTTAAGTGAAGTGCCACGAACACCATAATGCTCTAATTTTTAAATCAAAATGTTATGATCAACGGCGTCAAAGGCCTTGGACAAGTCTATAAAAATACCAACTGTGCATTCATTATTGTCAATGGCGGAATTTTGTCATATAAACAAGCAAGAGCATAAGCGCTAGCGGTGGAGTGATGCTTGCGAAAACCATACTGATTGTCAGATAGCCTGTGTAGCAAGCGTTTCCGTGCTGTTTCCGAGCAAGGACCGCGCTTGTTTCATTTCTCGCACGGCCAAAACCGAGAATCTCGTTCCTCGGTCTTTCGTTGCTCGGAAACAGCACTGAAACGCTTGCTACGCAGGCTAATTGTCAGAGAGAATGTTATGATTATTAAGAAACGTTAAAAGACGATTGTACATGACTCTGACGTACTACAGTACATTAACAATATCGCAACAATGCAATACTTAAACTGACAGACCGCTGAAGAAACAGCTACTTCAAAGACACCTATGACTCATTAATTCCACAAAAGACATTGTGTGCTCAATTCATACGCATGGAAGCTTACTCTTCAGCAGAGAAACTTGGGATCATAAGGAGCTTTTTTATCATTGACTTGAATTTCGTTTTATTTTTACCAAGTGATAACAATTCCACCTACGTATACAGGAGGTAAACATCTACCTGAGGGAGGTTATGATGTTTATAGCACCATGCAAGTAGGTATTATAATGAGAAGAATTGACTTGAAGAAAGCTTATGAATCTTAAGGGGCCTTTGCACTTCGTGCACAAGGCCCTCAAATTTGGAATGACAACCCTCTTGATTTTGGTAATTCGCTTACTATCTCGAATTGTAGACAAAAAATTAGAGATTACTTCCAATCAAATTGTGAATTCATGTCCTTTTGAACTCTCGTATACACGGCTTAGCTTAATTTAACATTTAACATTTCATTTAAGTTATTATTATTATTATTATTATTATTATTATTACCACTATTATTGACATTAATATTTATTTATTTATTTATTTGTAAACTGTAAAGTAATTGCACCATTTTGACCAATCTCCTGTATGAATTGTGCCATATAATAAGCCCCCGGCTTCGACATCTCAATATCGATTTATTACTTATTACCATGCACTCTCTTGTACTATTATTATGAATAAAGAGCATTATATATTATATTGTCTCAGTTGTTCAATATAATTATTGTTTTCAAACAGAAGAAAAAAAAAAGAGGAAAGTCCAAATTCTCCGATGCCAAAGGTACAGTGTAAATTCAGTTCAATTTCTCTACCCCAGCCAAATTCAATTCCCTTCTCCCAGGCATGGTACATGGTCAAATGCCATGTGGAGGGGGGGGGGGGGGGGGGACAAAGCATTTATTTTTTTGTTCAAATGTGACTCGTTCTCCAACTCTTGACAAAGTTCCACCCGTATTTAGAAGCATAGAGCTTACTTGATAACAAATGACACGTCATGAGCTTAAAACATGAAAATGAAAACATTTAGGGGTGTTCATTTGGATCTTTTGAAAAGCACACTCAAAGGTTCATGGCATGGCTCAATTTCATTTTGACCTTTACTTGAGGTACAGATTTGTTGAGCAGACTTACAAAATACTAGCTCTTTATGTCATATCTTTTTGACTCAATAGCCATAAAGGTTAGCAACTATAACTGTAATTGAATGTGGATGTTTAACCCTTTCACTCCCATGGGAAATGTCGTATTTTTGTAAAACAGCAACTGTGAACCCCTACACCAACTGTAATACACCAATTAAAAGGTTTTATCTGGGGCATTGTATAAATCATTCCATCTAAAACAGGACGCAACAGAAAAGAATGAAAAGCATTTAAAACGAGAAAATAAAAACCTTAAAATACATCTCACTTCTCGTATACACTGGGTATACCCCTAAACTATAGCTTAATTTGCAGATATCAGCACATAGTTTCTTGTCAAATGGTGACTTGGTCTTAAAAGTGTAAGAGGAAAAAGTTACAAAAAATGGAGGGGTGGTTAATCATGTCTTATGTAGGAGGGGGGTAAGATTTTATGCTTCCATTGTGCAGATCTCTCCAAGATCTGTTTGGTGTCCAAATTTGATACAAATTGACCCAATATTTAACGCGTAATGACTTCTTGTGCCATATGGCACTCTTGGGAGTGAAAGGGTTAAAAGATACATTTCAATATCAGGTGAAAGATTAAGCAGAAGAAAGACCCTCAGTCATTTTTTTGGGATTTCTTTTCACTACTGCTTAAGGACGGTGCCTACTAATAGAGAAGTATTTTTGCACGGTTTATCACTATGCGGGAAAAGCAGATCTTGGTAGCGGGTATTGAAATCCAAAAAGGAAATTGGGGGTAACCACGCATTTTTTAGAGATATCTAAGCAACAATTATTCTAAAAAGCAGCAAAATACAAAGCAATGTGTGGTGCTTTTTTTCCAAATTGAAGCTTTATTATCTCTGAAAAATGCATGGTTCCCCCCCCCCCCCCCCTCCCCCTTTTTGGATACCAAAATCACTTGATAAGTTCTGCTTTCTCCGCATAGTTTTAAAGTGCGCAAAAATATCCCTGTAATAGTAGGCACCACCCATAGGAAACCCAAACATCTCCAGATGCGCAGAACGTATGCGCAGTAACAATAGTAGGCACCGTCCTTAAGTTGTAGAAAGGACTAAGAATCTTTCTTCCAATTAAACATTACTAAACAAAATGTTGATCATTTTGTATCTTTGCACTCTGAGTGGTACATATATACCAATCTAAACAATTTCCTGCCATAGAGGAACAAAATTATGACCATTTGCATCCAATCCATTATTATATGGGAGATCCTCCGTCAATTAACCCTGCAAACTTGAATATCAAATTTTACATAATTTTGCCACGTGACGAGAGGTTAAGCTGGACAATAACAGTTCAACAACATCTGTTGTACATAATGTCTTTTGAGGAATTAATGAGTCATAGGTGTCTTTGAAGTAGCAGTTTCTTCAGCGGTCTGCACAGTTTAAGTATTGCATTCTGAAAAGAAATAAAATAAAACCAATATAGTTAATGTACTGTAGTAAGCAGTCAAACAGTCAAACCTCTTGTAAGTGATCACAAATTAAAATTAACATAAATTCTGACATATTAAGGGTTAAATTTTTAAAAATGGTCTATCATTTCCACAGTCATAAACAGTCACTTCTAGCGAAATTTAATGTGGAAATTACAGGTTGATGGGGTCAACCAAGAAAAAACGACAACAACAAGAAAACAATTGCCTTTAATTATCATAACAGCTATTATGCTATTTTAATGCACCTGCAATTTTTATATTTAAACCCATAACACCTCTCACAGCAAATCTTTATGGCTGTAAAAGTGTTTCATTAGGTAAATATAAATGCCCAGCGTAGGTCAGTGTGTTGCCAAGAAATAATATTGATAATAATATATTATATTCCATGTTATGAGTGTAAATAAAAAAATGAGAAAACTCTCATTAATCTCATTCTAGTGAGATCAAAAGGCTTTTCAAATAATAATAATAATAATAATAATAATAATAATAATAATAATAATAATAATAATAATAATAATTCTTTATAAATAAATTTATTCTAAAACGGCATGTACACGAAAATATGCAAAAGCCCCTTAAGATTCGTAAGCTTTCTTCAAGTCAATCGTTCCTTATTATAATACCTACTCGCATGGTGCTATAAAAATCATAACCTCCCTTGGGTAGATGTTTACCTCCTGTAGATGGATGTTATGAGTTGGTAAAAATGAAAATTATGAAATTCAAGTCAATGGTAGAAAAGCTCCTTGTGATCCCAAGTTTCCCTGCTAGAGTGTAAGCTTATATGCGTATGAATTGACTATTATAAAACATAAACTATGAAATGACACTGTAGGCTACTCTACCTCCCTTAGGTAGATGTTAACCTCCTGTAGGTGGATGTTACGGTATGAGTTGGTAATAAATGAAATGACACTCAGGTCAACGTTAGAAAAGCCCCTGCAAGATTGTTAGTTTTAATGCTTGCAAATAAGCTTTCCATGTGTTCGATTGTGCCAGTATAACACATACGATACAAACGTGGTGCTATAAAACGTACCTCCCTTAGGTCGATGTTAACCTCCCGTAGGTCGATGTTACCTGAGCAAATCTTGACTGTTTTCATAGTTCCACGTTTCTTCCACAAATCGAGCGTAAAATCCTTGAGATCAGTGTTCAGACGCCGAGAAACGAAAGTAGAAAGAACTCTGTATTCTGAGAATGATGATTATTCTAGAAAGTGACACAGGCATACTCGGAAAAAAGAAATCCGAGTGCTCCTATCAGGAGTCGAACCTAAGACCTTCCGATTACTAGTTCGGATGCTCTACCACTGAGCTACAGGAGACTCGTGGGAGCTAAGGCCATTAAACTAGGTTCATAGGACAAACATCCTGCATACTGCTAGGATTTGAATGTCGAACGTGTGGTATATGAAAGAAATGTGATGGTAAATTTCTAGCCTGGTGAATGAATGAGAATGATGATTATTCTAGAAAGTGACACAGGCATACTCGGAAAAAAGAAATCCGACTGCTCCTATCAGGAGTCGAACCTAAGACCTTCCGATTACTAGTTCGGATGCTCTACCACTGAGCTACAGGAGACTCGTGGGAGCTAAGGCCATTAAACTAGGTTCATAGGACAAACATCCTGCATACTGCTAGGATTTGAATGTCGAACGTGTGGTATATGAAAGAAATGTGATGGTAAATTTCCAGCCTGGTGAATGAATGAGAATGATGATTATTCTAGAAAGTGACACAGGCATACTCGGAAAAAAGAAATCCGACTGCTCCTATCAGGAGTCGAACCTAAGACCTTCCGATTACTAGTTCGGATGCTCTACCACTGAGCTACAGGAGACTCGTGGGAGCTAAGGCCATTAAACTAGGTTCATATGGTAAATGGATGATTTACCATGGATGGTAAATTTCTGATGACGTCACCTCCCTTAGGCCGATGTTATCTTTTCTCAACCTTCAATCGAAAGGTGCACAATGGTTGAGTTGTTTGCGGTGGAATGTAATCTATTTAACAATAGATTCCATTTTTCCGTGCGTCTGTACTCTGATAGCGCGCAGATAACGTCAACACGTGGTGAGAGCAAAGAAGTCGATGTTCTTACCACGTTTTGACGTCCTCTGTGTTTTATCAGAGTACAGACCCACGGCAAAACGGAATCTGTTTCTTTCATACAATAACAAAGACTTTTGACCACATTTCGTGCGCGAGCATCTCGTTGACTGAGTCGAGTCAAAAACGTTCAAGCAAACTTTAAGACCATTTATACACACGCAGTTGTAATCCTCAAAATTAGAGTATATAATCCTTAAGAATTTGACTAACAATGTTTTCTTGCCCCCAAAATATTACAGAATATCAGTCGCTTCACTGTGATTTGTGATCGATTATTCGCCATTACCGAATTTCTATCGGCGACAAATTTGAGCAAATATTTCCTTCCTTTTCACGTCACAACAAAGTTTAATTTAGTTTTTTAAACCTGGTTGAGGTCACTTTCAACGGTCTTTATCCAATTTTCGTCGGACAGTTTTCCTCCTAGCGAAAATTTTGCCTGTGTTTTGCCGCTACTCGCAAAAACAGTTTTCAAAACTTTCTTGACCAGTCACTCTGGCTGGACTCTAGACTCTGATCACGTGCGCCGGTCACACCACTCGATGACGTCAATCGTGCGTCTATACTCTAATCACAAACTCCGCCTCACCAATCACAACCCGAGTTTTACACTGTTCAGTGTATAATTTGTGATAGTTAAGCGGAACAGGACACAAAAACTTTATGTATCGATCAATTCATGCGGATTCTCACTTAGCTTTCACGTCCATTGTAGCTCAATTTTATTCAGCGCATTTCTGTATTATCAGTTATCGTTGTGCGCGTAATAAATATGCAGTACAACGCATCTCAAAGGTCTTGTTGCCGCTGGTTAAGTAAAAACATTCACATTAATAATTGAAAAGAAAAATCAAACCTCAAATTTTAAATTTGAAAGATTTAAAAAGCCATAATTGTTTGGAAACACCAACTTATTAAAGTGCCCATAACCGAATTTTTTTTTTTTATTTTCTTATGTGAATCTAAACATCACCCGAAGAACTTCCGCGAAAAAAAATTTCGATTTGCATGAAAGGCGAATTTTTTATGAATTTTGCAAATCTTTGAAATCCTACTTTATTGCGGTCAATCCGCCCCGCTGATAAGAATGCCACGGGCTCACAATAGGGCCACGTGACATAGTCTGTGACGTAGATTCAGGAACTCTCGTGTCTGTGCACTCACTTGACCTTCAGTAAAGTCCGTTCGCGGCAGAAAGAAAATCGTCAGATTCACCGGTAGGAAGGAAAAAATAGCTCCAAATAAGCATATTCCATGGAAGAAAACTTATCTGACACGGAAAGTGAGCAAACCGCTGAAGAAAGCAGCCAGAACGATTTTGAAAGCGTCAAAGTCGAGGCGATAGATGGCGTCCACGAAACAAGTAATACGTGTGAAGATGATGATACAATCGAACCGTACGCGGACGAGCCGATAGCAGACGAAGAATGGCTAAAAAAATATCGCAAGGCACAAAAGGAGAAGCGACGACTCGAAGAAGATTTAACGAAACGCTTGGAGAATAGAGTGCATGTTGGTGAATGATAAAGTTTTCACCTTTTTTTCATTTTGCATATACACGCTCCTCATTATCATTTGTCAAAACTATGGCCAAGTACTCACATACCTTCGATCGAATTATTTTCCATGTTCGTGTACTTGTGGTAACTTTAGCCGTGATCTGCTACCAAATATCAGCGAGTGCTACTGCTTCAAGGAGCTCAAAGGCTGCTGTGAAGCGCGGACTAGCGACATTGTTCTCACGGAACTACAGGAAGCCGGACACGTGTTGAACTGTGATAATTAATAGAAATAACAGGCCTGCACGACTCACTGCGTTATGTTGTGTACATTTTTATAAACGCTGCCTTATTTTTGCCCTAACGAGCATGTTTAAGGGATTGTATTCTCCTGTAGGATATAATTGGCGGATTTTTGGCTTGATATTTGTTTTGTGCCTTTTTTTATTTTGAAACCCCGTTGTGGTGGTTAGGTTTTCAGAGATGGGGGAGATAAGACGGTTACACTTTTCAACATTTTTATTGTTTGCAAAATTCTGCAACACATGTGTGTACAATATTTGTTTGAGCTCTTTGAATTCTTGCTGCAGTTTATCTACCTTATCTACATCGTGGTTAAACCCCACTCGTGTTACGACCCCTTCTACTAACTCAAGTATTTTAATAACAATAGCGACAACAAGCGTTAAAATAACAACAAAACTATCATGGAGAGAAGTGGACTGTTTTGACGGTAATCTACTTCCGACGGAACCACAAGACTGACACATTTCAGAAAGTTGATCAGTTGACGCGCTAAGGACACTAGAACTATCACTGACTCAAAGATTCAGCAGGCTGCGGTTCACTGAAGGCACATTTATCAGCATTGCGCGATTCCACAGCCAAATTTTGACTACATTTTACTATTTCTGAAGCCCCCATCACGGGTTTATTTCGAAACGAGACAGGGGCACTACTTAGTTTCCCTGATTGGTATCCCACTTGTAACTGTTTTGACCACGCCGTTGACGCAGCCCATAATTTTGTCGGCCATTGTACGGAAACGGAACCCTCGGGTCAGGTTTTTCTCGACAATAGTAATGCAAGTGACCCTTTTTACCACAATTATAACAAACATGATCTCAACTGCGAGTGCGAAAATTTCTTGATTGAAATGTAAGATCCCTACGTGGGCGAAATCTATCCGAACCAGAAGGAGCACGGTTGCCCACAAACCGCTGAAACTCTTCTCAAAACACTTGCCTCATAGCCGACTTATTATCATCAGAACCCTGTGGACCCACAGCACTAATTTTCTTATCTTTAGGCGACATAACTTTACTCAATTCCTCAATGATCTGTGAAGACATTTGCTTCGGATCAAACACCGGCGGTTTCTCAGAGCAAGCCAAAACAGACTCCTTCAGTTTTGCAAAATTCTCTGCGGTCTCGACACTTTCGGGCTGCTGAAGCTCTACATATTCTCGAATATCGGGCTTTAAACCCTGAACGAAATAATGAGTCCACTCAGACTTGGGTAGATTTAAGCGAGCACAGTGGGTACGCAAGCTTTACGCATAATCAGCAACTGGCTCCTTATCTAGCTGACGACGCTGGCTTAAGGCTTGCCTAACGCGCCACTCACTCGCTCCCGACGCAAAATGCTCAACTAAAGCAGTTGTCAGCTCATCAAAAGACATTTCACTAGGACGTCGCAAAGACTTAAACCAGGCACTAGCATGACCCTTAAGATACAAGGGCAGCTCCAAAGCTAAATTATCTTTGCTCCAACCATACAATCTAGCGGCGCGCTTATAATTATCCGCAAAGTCATGAACATCCTCAGACTCGTCGCCTCTGAAAATCGGAAAGTTAACAACTAATTTTGAAGCCGAGGTCGATCGCGTGGTCATTTCCCTAACAGCATCACACAACTGAGACACTCGATCATCCATTGTCTCCGAAATTACTAAAGAAAAACGACCTAAACTGCCAGAAGAAGAAGAGTCTAACTGTGAGTCACTAGAGCTTCCCTCTGAATTATTTCCGACGTCCTCGTAAACCGTGCCTTGGTCAAAAGAACTGCGCTCTACGTTTTTGTACTCGCAATCCCCGTTCTCTGAATCGCTATCCGAATTGTGTTCACCAGGACAAAAAGAAAACTCGGAACCTTCACAAGGGGTCGGGATTACACTTTCTGGTACAAAACCGGGCTGTTGCACTTCTGTCTGCGGTGTATTAGTCGACCTTCTGAATGATCTAAATAATTTACGATATCTCGAAGGCTGAGGAGGGGAAGGATCAGGCCATGAAAATAATTCGTCAGACTCGTGATAATTCTCGTCAGGCAAGACTTGCTGAGCAGCCAGGGCGCGCGCTCTTTGCCTAGTAATCAGGATGAAAACGAGAAATGCCCAACAGAACCAGATCTCTCTTTTGAAAACGAAGAATGCAAAAACTAAACTAAACTGAGGCAACTAAGAAACAGAACTCATACACTAAGCAAGGAAACCGACTTCGTAACATACTTCTCTAACAAAACGAACTACATAACTGGCAAAAAAAAACTAAACAAATCAAGCTTGCAATGGCTAGGTGCACAAAAGTAAAAGAACATTGTTCCACTCACAGAGTATCCAGCAACAAGGTAAAGTTCTCCACCAAATATGTAGAATAGCAACCCGCTCGCGACTGTAACGGAGGTACCGGGAATCTTCTTTTAAGCAAATCTTTATTCCTTACACAGCTCTCACTTACAACTGACTGACTAACGTTATTTGCGAACCTTACTATATACTATAATCGTAGACATGTTTGGGTTTGCTGACCAAGGGAGCTCTAGCTTCACACAATGTGCGAAAACATACCTACATGCTTGACAATAACAAGTGGAGGACCACCAATGTAAACTCCATAACAAAAGTACAAAGTTAGACAATAAACCCAAACAAGAACCACAGGGCCAATCAAATCTAAGGTCAGCTTAAATCCTCAAGCATGCCTACTTAAAAATACCACACCTAAACCCGACAAACCCTTTATAAGACAGAACTACTCAAAAACTAAGAAAATGCCTCTACAGGCTCAAACTTGAATAAAACTTGAATGACCTTAAACAAGGAACAAACTCTAACCGAGAAATACCTTTAAACGTAAACCCATTAATTGAAACTACTAAAAAGCGTTGTAATAAAAATGATTCCTTTTGACTATCTAACACAATGTTTTCTATGTTCGCCGAGTGTGACTGTTCTCGCATCGATCTATTTACATCAGTGCTAGCATTTGTGCTAGTGTTTTTTGAGAGCTTTGCCTCAACGAGACTTCGCGGATTTCACGATCTATGAGAATATAAACCAAAAAAATTACGCCATATTTGCTACTGGGTTAACAGTAAGGTCAAACTATAAACCTCAGAAGGTTAAAACGCTTAGAATGTCACAAGCGGGTGTGAATATTTATCAAAAGCTTATCATTCGCTTTTCCCTGCTCCTCTTCGAAGGTGGCTCTTGGTCTTCGTCTTCCTTTCGCACAGCATGTTTTGAAGAATAAACACGAACGCCGATGTCATCCTGCTTCAGTTCACGTTTTAAGTTTAAACCTGAATTCATCAGCCCTGTGAAGTCCTCGTCATTGAAGTGCATCGAGCACAAGGACGAGGTCTTCCAGGCGTCCACATCCTCCTCCGCTCCAGCACAAAATCGATCCATGGATCATGGCCATTTCTTTCGCCTCCTAATTCTTTGCGGGCATGTGGTGCCAAAGAAAGGAATCCTGTGCATGCTTATTCCATTCGCTTCGTCTTTGATGTTTCCACATCTCACTGCAACACACATTTCCGGCATTATCGAGAAATGTGCGACTTGTTTTCATTGAGATTCAGAGAAAGGCTGAAGTCACGTGTTCCTGGACCTACGTCACAGCTCTTGCTAAACCGAGAGGGGACTAATGCGAATGGTGGGCCAAAATGGCGGCAAATTTAAACGTCTTATAAAATTCATTAAAAATTCTTGTTTAATCCAAATCGAAAAGTTTTTTTACTGAAGTTCTAAGGGTGATGTTTAGATTCAGGTGAGAAAATTAATAAAAAAAAAATCCGTTATGTGCTCTTAAAGAATAATTATTAACTATCGCGCGTAAAAGTAAGGATAAAACTGATTTTTTCATTCGGGACAAGACGGCAAAAGATGATATCATCTGATAGGAATCTCTAGTTATGTATAAATCTTGTTTACATTAAACAGCATTTTTACATTTTGTTATTCAATTTCTCCACTGTGTGACTCTGGGAACAAAAACTTACACACTATCCAGCCAAGTATTGTTATCAAAGACGCCAGGAGTTAAGTTCTTCAGTTGGTTATTCGACAAAAATCTATCAACAGACAATCATAACTGAAAATTAACTCTTAGATAGCGGGTTCAGCGATGAGCCATGTTTCAGCATGTACCAATGCCGTCGTAAGTTAGAACAAGTACGGTAAAACTGCGCTTATATATTTCAGAGAATGTTTGTTTGTTTGTTTGTTTGTTTGTTTTTTTACATTAAAACCTACATGATAACTTTAATATGCAAATTACTTAAGCTACCAGTTTTAATAGATAGAGGGTGTTACGTGGACAAGGACAGATTGACATGTGAAACTTGTTGATTGAAAATAAGCTCTTCCCACTTAATATACATGCTTCCTCCATTTTGAGTTTGAAATTTATTTAGGCAGAATACATAACAGTAAAGCAATCCAAGAATAACGTAGCGCGACAAGGCACTTGATTTTCAAGATGATTTTCTTGATTCAGGAAGTAAAAAAAGTATATAAAGTGCTGAAGAGAGCCAACAACCTCGAAACAGCTATCCAATGTTGCATTTTGATTCTCGGTTTATCATGTGGCTGTCATGTTAAGTTTTCTACACAGTCAGATCAGCCTTGCAGTTATTTCAGTTATTAAAGTGATTGCATTCTGGTGGAGTGGAGGTGTCACCCACAATCTTTAGCTATCAAATAAGAGGTTTAGTAAATTTACTCACAGTCCATATGAAAGCTTTTGTTTGTCCTCAGATTCCGGAGTTAGGTTTGTTTTTTTCAATTCACTGAAACTACCAAACACAAATAATACCGTGGTTTGATCATCTATGATGATGATTAATTGACATTAATTTTCAACAGATGGTAACACTGCCAAATATGGTTATGGTACACTCAATATTCGTTGTCCGTATCCAACAGATATTTTGCGATAGTACATTTATAGGTCACATTCCACTGGTCACAAGTACAGGTCACCGTTGTACTGGTATATAAACAAGAAGGTAACGTCCCCTAGGCCGGAATTAGCTTTTTAGAATGGAGTTAGGGCAAGGAGACCCTGTTTAGCTTTTTTATATATAATTATCACAGTGACCTGTGAAATAAACCTACCGAATTTCGCGTATCACCTTCGACATGTTGAGACCAATTTTGAGTATGCCCCGTAACATTTAGCCGACATGCTGTAATCCACTTTCGGCGTATCTTGTCCTCGGTCATTTTGTAAACGAATTGCTTAACTCTGCTGTCTGGCGGAAGACAATAAAATGCACTTTTCATGTTTCGTTTGTGTTTGCTGTTGGTGCAGTTGTAGGTAGAGAATACAAAATTTACACGCCATTTTCGTTTAGAGACTTCAATAAAAAACAACGATTTCTCTGCATATTATCCTTGTATCAATGCTATGAACTCTGTCGCCACAGGGCCGTTGGGGAAGACAAATATTGTCTTTCAGATTAGACAAGCCGTAAGTACCATGCCAATAGAACGTTTTCCTTCACTAGGACCTTTCTTTCCCCGAGAGACAAAAAGATTCTGTTGAGTTCCTATTAACTCCTTATTGAGCACGCGCATGCATACCGTTGCCTGGGTACAGCTCCAGCAAACAAACAAACAACCAAACGCTATGCATATCGACTTTTTATACCCAATTACGTGAAACTGTGAAGGTTTTCTAGAAATACGCTGAATTTTCACTAAGAAATGTGTTATAGGGGCAAGCACCCCAGGCCAACATTTCTTTGTTGGAACAGGAAATTGTGAACTTAATTGAAATGTCCATGAGTATGTAAAGGATTTTTTTTTATGACGTTCGTAGGTTTGCTGACGTTGGTATCCTTCTGTAGTGCTGTTAATACCGGCGGAAAATCTTTTTTGCAAGTATGGTATTTAGCAATGGGTAATATGGCGACAATGCATTGCTAGGTGTACACTAATTACTAGTGCAACGAAGCGCCTTTTTCGAGTCCAAAGAACTTCGTCTAAGTTCATTGACAGTTGATTTGTCACTTTCTTGACAATGGTCAGGCACGTGCACGTGGCACAATATTGCCCACCACAGGCCATTTTTGCAGCATTGTAAAGGGCTATTGTCACTTTAACTCTTGTTTATGTAACTCATTGCACTTATTCACGAATAAAATACTTCCTGGTACCATTTTCTAATCATGAAGTTTGACCGCGTTTCCACTGACAGAGATATGAAAACCAGGCTTTCAAACAATCAGAGCAAGTGATGTGTGATTGTTTACACAATGCTTTGGTCACAGTTTTCACACCCATGGAACATAAAGACCAGCGATTTCTTGTTGTTTACGAAGATAGAGCTTTACTCACAGCTCGAAATTCATTCCCAGTAGATTATTCTTATCAAAAACTCCTCGATGTAGGTATTCCAGCTGGTTGTCATTCAAATTCCTGTCAACATATAATTAAGCATAATTTAATGGCTACCATCACTTAACGTACTACTTGTCGAGAAAAAATTAAGTAATCCGTCGTTTCGAAGAATTCGTGTAACAGGATAAATTTCTGCTTCTCTTGTAGAGGAAAGTATTACTTACAGACCTCTCAGTTGAGTAAGTTGATCAAAAACCCTTCTAGGTAACTTGTTTAGCCCGTTGTTATTTAAGTTCCTGTAAAAATAAAAGAGCAAGAATTAAAAAACTCATTAACTAGATTTCAGCATTACAAAGACCCATTAATTACTTCAGCAGTCAATCAGTGTAAGTTTACTTCCAGAATGTACAGCTGTATGTTGAAATCAAAGCAGTTGATTTAATACCAGCCGCAAGCTTTAAGCAGTTTGTTTTCGAAATGCCATGTTAATAACGTCCAGATTTTCATGAGCCACAAATCTACCGGATTTCATTCAACATTTTACTTTTCCATCCTGATTTTTAAATGGAAAAACCTGACTATAAAGAAGCACTGGCGTTACATTCGAACTATGCAAAGTTTGTGAACTTTGATGGTTTGCTTTGACGTGTTTGACAGTTTTCATCTTGTTCAACCAATCAAATCATTTGAACCATTCTAACAAGGATTGTGATGGGCTTTTTTTAGCGTGTTTTATAAGAGTACAGATGCAGGGTGACGCTACTTCTGTTCGTTTGGAAAATGAAGTTTGTTTTGAAAATGAGGGTGAATGCGTGGGGAAAGATAATGATTTTTTATCATAAAACAAATTAAGAAGAAGCCTCAACTGTGCTTTGTTCGGTTGTAAAGCACTTAGGAAGCGGCTAGCGCACTCAAGAAGTACACCACACTTCGTTCGTAATCTAGCCGCTTCCTGCGTTATTTACAACAGAACAGAGCACATTCGAGGCTTCTTTATTTGCTAATTTTGGAACATATGCCTGCCAAGAAACGGTTGCTATAATTGCGGCAAATTAAATAAACTCTGACCGATCACGCCAAATTGTTTCCAGACCTCTTTATTTCATCAATTACTTCAGCTCTCAATCTGTGTACGTTTACTTACAGAAACAACAGTTCTGTGTTGAAATCAAAAACTCCTTCATCCAAGACCTCCAGCTGATTGTTGCCCAAGGTACTAGGAAGAAACAATAGCAACGGGTGCATAATTATCAGTCTACTTCAAAATGTTATGGGAGAAACATATTAGCCACGACAAACAGCACCCTTGAAAGAATCCAATCGGATTCGTTGTTATTGTTGTTGTTGTTGTTGTTAAAGACTCTTGGACTCAAGACCTTTATCTGGTTGTTACACAGAAACCTGTAATTGAACAGGGACACTATTGCGGCGAAATGAATTTTTTAATGTTTGATTTTCCGTTCAGTACGTATAGAAAATCATCTTCATAACTGGTGTCAACTCTAAATGAATGATTCGTGGTCACAAGTCAGTGATGGTTCAAAGTTTCATTTTTGGACTAATAAACCTTCCCAAACATCAAATATAGTCTAGTTTGTCGAAGATTTAAGTTTTAACTTTAAAGTGTAGTTTTATTAAGGGGGAATTTCATTTCAATTTGTAGCGTTTTTCCGCCTCTCTAAATCATATACTCAATTAAAAACCTTGCAAGACTCTACAGGAGTACTCCTGAAAAATTAAGGATAGGGTTGTGTAGTATGAATAAATTATCTTCATAGGCCTCAGACAAAGCCCAAAGAGAGATGCTCCTGCCCTGCATCCCTGCAAATCCAATCAAACGTTTTCTTGTTGCATTGTTCTGCCACCCTACGCCACCCCAGGCTGCGACGCCGTCTCGGACGGAGCCATCCCTTACAAAGATGGTATTTTCCTCTCTCAACTCCAGGTACTGGGAAACTTCAGAACTGTTCATGGCTACTCTTGTCCCCGCCAAGTTGTGTCACCTATTGAATCAACCGGTAAGGGTTTGTCATTGATTCCAATCCAGGGATCTGACGTTAAGACATTCACTAATACCACATCCTTCAATAAGTCCCTAGCTGGTTTGGTCCATGGAATAACGCGATTAACTCTAACTGCGACGTCTTCTTGGCATTGAAACTTGTCCTATGGCTGGTAGGTCTCTCTTGTCAAAGCTCTCACGTATTCCAGGCGGAGCTTAGACTTGGTATGTTTCGTTCACGTTCAAGAGCCCCATCCGTATCGTGCAGGAGAGCTTCTCGAGATGATCCGTAAAGCTGGACTTGGTCAATGTTGAAAAACTGGGTGTCTAAAATCAGATATCAAGAGCATGGATGCAGCCCGAATTGTAGTCTTCTCAGCACTTTTGTTCGCATTCATATTTTTTTCGGATATTAGTTGGCTTAAAGCAATCGAATTGAAAGGAGAATTAGAAGAACTTGGCGAAAGCTTTTTGTATGATTGTGATGTTAGGCGTTTTCGTAATTTATGCTGGTTTGTTTATCAAAATCCGCATTATTTAGAGTCAAAGTTACAACTGTGCTAATATGTGACCGGGAGCTTGTTTTGTAGATTGGTTTATTACATGACACGACGTTTCTCTGACCCTATGGAGTTATTGGAAAACGATACCTCGTAGCCATTAAAATTATGGTTACAATACAATCAATACAGAAACCCTCCAAAAAGGGAAAATATGACACTAAAATGATGTAAAAACTTTTACATAGGAAACATGACTATTGAAATTTGTAATAAAGTTTTCGATAAAACGCGCGCGCTGATTGGTTGAAACAGCGTGCTTTATCAGAGTACAGATGCACGGAGCAACAGTGTCACGCCATCAGCCAGTTTCTGAAACGCCTGGACTTTTCTCTCGGTTTTTTTTTTTATTTTTTTACTTTTACTTATTATTATTATTATAATAATTATTATTATTATTATTATTATTATTATTATTATTATTATTATTATTATTATTATTATTATTGTTATTATAATTATTATTATTATTATTATTGTTATTATTATTTTTATTTATTTTTTTAAGGAAATTTTTACTTCTGATATATATCATAAACTAAAATGTGAAAATTCCAAAACCCTTTTCAATCCTAAATTTGAAGAATGTTAAACGTTCTTATCCTAAAATCTCGCTAGTTACTTATCGAATTCAGAGTCGATATCTGTAATGTTCAGCGATGCTCTTCGCGTACAACATGAGCCTCTCAAGCATAGCAGCGCAGACCTCAGGAGGGCGAATGAGACTTTGGCGCGAATCCATGACATTGTAGTACTGTAATCCCCTCCCTTCTTGGTTGCTTAAAGTTCAGCCAGTCTACTGTGATGCCTTATTCATTCACCTGACATTCCTCCGGTGGTAGTAAATACCAGTGACGTTAAGGAGCCTTGTTCAACTTCTAGCACCCTGCTGACGTACATTCTTTTCTTCTCACTCTTACGATGGCGGTAGATTTGTTTTGTGGTGATGCCTCTGTAAGACTTTGCATTCGGATAAAAAACCCTAAAATTATCATCATCATCATCATCATCATCATTAATATTATTAGGTTTATAAGTTGGTAGCCTTCCATTTGTTGTTGCCTTTTATTTTTTGTGTTTTTGAAGATTTTTAACTTTCTCAGTTTAATCTTGATCGATCAGCGTCTTCGAAAAGTTTTTGTATAGATATTCGTAGCATGAACTGCAGAGTTATGAAGCGTTTTCCTTTAATTTTTTTACAATACCCATATTCTTTATCGCCTATCTGTATTAGTTGTTTGCTTTTCTACTAATAAAGTATTTTATTATTATTATTATTATTATTATTATTATTATTATTATTATTATTATTGTTGTTGTTATTATAAAGGCAGTATATCAACATCCGAATGCCAGATTTAAAAAAAAAGAAAAAACACAAGGAGCAAGTCAGAAACCCGTGGCTAGCCCTGCGTCTAAATTTACAATAAAATCGTAATAAAGAAAGAAAATTAATTTAAAAAATTTAAAAAAATATTAGTAAAAAATAAATAAATAAAATGTTAAAAATCTCAAAATGGACTATGCTTAATCTAGCTATTAGGTGGATCCAACGGGAGTCTATGAATCTTAATCTAGCACAATACCTTGAAAGTTCTGGCAATGTTCAGGGTACTACTTAGGACAGACTTCTGCATCCGTCCTAGAATATCCCTGCTACTCTTTACTCCTAGTATTTCCCTTAAACTACTACTCAGTCCCTTAGAAAATCCACCAAGTACATCCATTATAATGTTCATTTGAGTGATCTTGTAGCCCGGGTACTGCTTCTTGATTTCTCACCGTAGAGGGGCGTACTTGCGGGTTTCCTTCTCGTCCTTCTGCTTCCGGTTCTCATTCCAAGGGCAGCTCATCTGCAACAGGGTTACTGTCTTCCTCCCCTTATCTACAATCCTCGCGTGCACTCTGTTAGCTCGACCTCTGTGTGGTCTGCATATACTGGTACATCCCAATATGCCGTCACTTGATCATTTTGGTAGAGAGGCTTAGGTTGCGTGGTGGAGTACCAAGTCGGACCGGCCCCTATCAGTTGGTAGTCTTTCAGCAGCTCAAAGGAAAGAATTTTGAGTGCTCTGTTGTGTCTTGATAGATACTTCGTCTGTGCCATTGCACTGCACCTTGACAGCACATGTGCGATAGACTCCTGCGCTTTTCCACACATTCTACATCTAACGTCCGGTTCTTCGCTTGATCTGGTCTTTCTTGCGTTGTACAGTTTTGTTGGAAGTAGCTGTTCGTAGAGCTCACTTCTTCCGGCTATTTTGTGCGTTGGTGCTGTTTTCCAGTCTGCCATCCACTCGAAACTCACACCATCAAGATCTTTATCCTCCCAGCTAGCTGTATGGAGCTTTCCTTGCCATCTCTGTTCTCTTACGCCTTCACAGTGTTTGTTTTGTAAGGCCTTCTTCATCCATGTTCTAATTGTGCGCCCCTCTATCTTCTCATTCTCTGTTGTAGTGCCCGATGGATCTGGATATCGCAGTTCTAGCTTCATTTCTAAGTTTCATTTTCGTGTAAAAAATCAACCAAAAAAATTGAAAAACTGAAAATTTAATCACGGCAATTTACGAATACACACATATATAAGCTTATAAGATCCTAACATTTTCCGTACAATTTCCATAATTTCACATCATGGCCACCCCTGCTCACCGCAGTGAAGCAAGCCTCAGAAATTACGACGCTCGCACTTCGAGTGACCGACTGACAGTCTGTCCAAATATGCTCAACGGAGCACTGAGTGGGAGGCCACAGCAGTCACAGCAGCCCAGTTTTCCTAACGATGTCAACAGTTCGAGCAATCCTCTTGCTCCCGTGAATTCGACTGTTGATAATACACAAAACAGTGCAGCAGTTGATTGAACACCAGCCGCTAGCTCTAAACAGTTTGTTTTCTTATTGCCATGCTAATAACGTCCTGATTTTCATGAGCCACAAATCCACCGGATTTCACTGAACATTTTACTTTTCCATCCTGATTTTTTAAAGGCAAAACTATGAAGAAGCACTCGCGTTATATTCGAACTATGCAAAGATTGTTAACTTTAATGCTTCGCTTTGACATGTTTGACAGTTTTCGTCTTGTTGAACAAATCAAATCATTTGAACCATTCTCACAAGGATTGTGATTGAATTATTGTAGCGCCCTTTATGCGAGTAAAAATGCATGCTGACGCCACTTCTCTGCATTTGGAAAATGAAGTTTGTTTTGAAAATGAGGGCGAATGCGTGGGAGAATAAAATTATTCTTTATCATAAAACAAATATAGAAGCCTCGACTGAGCTCTGTTCTGTTGTAAAGCATTTAGGAAGCGGCCTAGCGCACTCAAGAAGTAGGGAGAAACACTCGACTGCGTCTCTTGTTTCCCCCTACACTTCTTTCGTGCTCTAGCCACTTCCTGCGTGCTTTAGAACAGAACAGAGCACAGTCTAGGATTCTCTACGTGCTGATTTTGGAACACATGCCTGCCAAGAAACGGTTGCTATAATAACGGCAAATTCAATAAACTCTGACCGATCTCTCTAAATTGTTTCCAGAACTCTCTTTTTCATCAATTACTTCAGCAGTCAATCTGTGTAAGTTTACTTACAGAATCCACAGTTTTGTGTTGAAATCAAAAACTCCTTTGTTCAAGACCTCCAACTGATTGTTGCTCAAGTCACTAAGAAGAAACAATAACAACATGTGGACAATTATCAGTCTACTCAATAATGTTATTTAATAATCATATTAGTCAGGACACACAGCACCCTTAAAGGATTCCAACTGGATTTATTTTTCTTGTTGTTGTTAAAGAGCCGTTTACTGCGCCGATTAAAGGCTCCTGGACTATATAGAAACCTATAAGTAAACACGGACAGTATTGCGGGGAAAAACGCGATTTTTATGTTTGATTTTCTGTTTGGTAAGCATAGAAAATCATCTACATTGCTGGTGAACTCTAAATATCTGATTTGTGGTCACAATTCAGTGATAGAATAAATGTGATGTGATGTGTTATTCAGTAAGTGACAAAGATATACTCAAAAAAAAAAACATCCGAGTTTAACCAAAAACCTTCCGATTACTAGTTCGGACGTTCTACCACTAAGCCTCAGCAGACTGGTCAGAGCTAAGGCCATTCGTAGTTTAATGGCCTTAGCTCCCACGAGTCCTGTATCTCACTGAGTGGATAATACATGATTCTCAATTCAGTGATAGTTTTAAAGTTCTCATTCTGCGACTAACAATCCTTCCAAAGCATCAAAAATAGTCTAGTTTGTTGAAGATTTAACATTTTGTAGCGTTGATTCCCCTCTCTAAACCATATACTGAATGAAAAGACCTTACAAGAATCTATGGGAGTACTCCTGAAAAAAATTAGGATGGAGTTGTGCAGTTTTTCTTATGAAACTCTTAACCATTAAGCCTTAAACGTTAACCTGATAATGTTTTTTCTCATCTTTTGCGGTAGAAGGGGTGGGGCGTGGATATGGAGGATTCTTCTTCTCTCTCCAGATCTTCGAGTGTACAATAAATAACTGCCATCTTGAAGTTCCGTGTTTTGGCCAAGACTTCAGGAAATATCGCGAAAATTGACAAAAACGTGAGCTGGCACTAATATGATCTAAAAAAACAAAACTTACTGAGATACGCAGATGACCTTTATGTCATTAAGATGGCTGAAGGCAAATTGAAGTGTAACAGCTACAAGGATTTCCTATTTACATATCCGATAATGTACCGAAAAGTGTTCGTGAGCAACGCACGGGAAGGGAGGTAAAACTATTTGTCACAAATTAAAGGCAGGAAAAACTTGCCTTATACCTTGGAGTTGTCCAGCCCAGATATTGTATAAAAAGGAAAAAATTAAAAAGATGAAATATTTTTCTTTATCGAAATTTTATCTCTAGTTACTTTAACCCTATCTTTTTTGGCCTTTTGGTGCCGGGGTGTGGCATTCCGCCGCCCCTCCTCCCCGCCCCCTCCATAGCTTCACACGTATGAATACTCAAGTTAGTGAACATGACCGAAAAATTTTATTGGCTTTAAAATATTAATTTGAGTTCTCACAAAAATATTCAGCTAACAAGGGTCAAAATTGCTAGATAAATAAGAAAAGTACGGTTTGAATCTCAATGTCATTTTTTACTGCTAGATAGAGGGATGGCTATGCAATAAAAACAACATCTTTTAAGGTTTTGGAAGGGGGCTTTAGGAAGAGGCCAGCAAATATATTGTGGTTTGGAGGGTCCTGTTTGAGTTTGGAAGTTTTTACCATTTCAGTTAAGAATTTCTCTTTAAAGTCCAGATTGGAAAGTTGTGATGATAATGATATACATTCCCCAAAAGTGATGATCCCTTTATTTTGTACCTAAATTAACTTAGATTTTAGTCATTCGTTGTATTAACCTCGAAAGTGGACCGCTTTTGTGATTCAGAGTCGAAAAAAATAATTTTGGTTGATGCGACACGAGAGCCAACCTTGTTTTTAAAGCGCGAGTGTTCCGCGCATTTTTGTTTTTAGTCCCTTTAGCTGCAAAGAGACCTCAAACACTTTGCATGGAATGGAACTGTTTAGGTGTTAAAGTGAACAAATTGGTCAACAATAGGAACGCGACGTTCCTGTTGTTGTAATTAGGAACTATTTGTTCCTATTCGATGTGTTCCTTTCTACTTGATTTGTTCCCTTAAGAAGTGAAAGGGAACTCAAGTTCCGAATTAATTTCTGCGATCAGGAAATTAGGACCAAGTGTTCCTAGTTCCCTTTACTAAAAGAGAACGGGAGTTCCGATAACTTTATTTTTTGGTCCTTTTTTGCAAAAATAAGTTCCGATCTATCCTGCAAAGGAACTTATCACTCCATCATTATTCCTATTAATTGAAAGTTCCTTTCTTACTAAATGGGAACTTTTGTTCCAGATTTGAAAAGTAATTAGGTATAGCATAACTGAGGGTCAGTGAATGCACAAATTAGTTTTTATAGATAAATTCACAGGATGAATAAGTTAGGGGAGGGGTCGGGATGATTGGTGTCGGACAATTGATGGTGCAAACGCGCAATGTATTATTAACGTGCCAACCATTTTTTTTTTTTATAAACAAAAATCAGGTTCAGCCTGCTTGTCTGTTTATTGGGACATGCACAAGCTTGTCGTGTGCAAGCATGAACTTGCCAGGACTTGTCCAATTGTCTCGAGTCTAACCAAAAGAACACATTCGGGCAAATATCTTGCATAGACGATTGTGATTTGATTGGTCTCGAGAGAGCAAAGCTGTATACTGAAGGTAAGCCCGTTGGAGTTTACGCGCATTTGCAGTCTTAGCTTTGACGAAAAATGAGCGAGAGCCAAGAGTTAGTCAACTGGTCAAAATTGCCAAATGCTTTGCCCAAGCCGAAGAGACTTCACTTAGAAGAAGATGAAACAGACGGCCTTTTCCACTGCCCAGTTCAAAATTGTAGTCACGATGGATTCGCAACCCAGCGAGGATGCAGAAAACATGTAAAGAAAAAGCATGCATGGTTCTATCTTTTCGATGAAAAGCCCGACACCAAAGATGCCAAGGAGATCGAGTCGACTGTCTCTGTTAAACAAGAGCCCCGTGAAAACATTTTGCGCACATCAAAAGACATTCCATCTTTTGATAATTCTAGCGTAATTGCCAAGCAACTCTACACCTGGCTAAGTGGTACTGGAGGAGGATGCAAAAGCGAGCGTCAATCCAAGCAAATAGTCAGCAGGTGTTTAAAGTTTTTGAAGTTTTGCTGCGAAGACGACGAAGAGCTCACATTTGACATAATCGACTTTGGTTTGTGCTCACCGAATCTCCTTTTCAAATTTGTTGACATGCTGCAGGACGAATGGAAGCTTGGTCACGCAGGACGACTGGGTTACATCGACGCAATTGGGGAAATGGTGGACTTCAGAAAAGTAAACGGCGCGTCGAAATCGGTGATAAGCAGTCTTTGTACCACAGAGATCTACTTGAAAAAGGTGCGTCGAACAGTTTCAAAAATGATGCGCATTCAATGGAACGGTGAACTCGACATAGACACGTTAGAGGCTAAGGGGCATTGGGCATCGTTAGAACAACTCTTGGAAGCGGTCGGGCGTTACTTGCCGCGCTACGAAAACGTGCTTAAAACGTGTAAAGAAAAACCGCGCGCGGTGTCGCCTTTGGATTTATCGTTTGCCACTAAATTTCTCGCCCTGTATTTGTTTATCAAGGTGAAAGGCTCCCGGCCAATGACCTATCAGTATTTGACTGTGGAGATGGTAAACAATGCCAAGACCAACGGTGGATATATCGACCAGAAAATGTTCAAAACCGCGGGAAAATACGGCTTCGACTCGCTGTCTCTTACGGACACGAGCATGCAAGTGCTTGAAGGTTTCATCAACCACGTTCGTCCTCTTCTAAAGCCCACATGCGATTATGTTTTTGTAACAAGAAATGGAAGGCAGCACAGCAAACTCGGAGAATCAATGAGCAAATTGGTTTTTGACGCAACAGGCAAGTACGTTCACCCCACGCGCTATCGGCAAATAGTAGAGACCGCCAGCTCGTTAAAACTGGGCAGTTCTGCGCAAAACGCAATCTCCGAAGATCAGAAACACACTTCTGTAGTTGCTAGGGTACACTACCAAAAGCAAAGATCTCGCGACGTCGCAACGAAGGTGCACGCGTTTCTCGAGGAACTGCAAGGCGACAAGGGCACGGAACTTGACAAAGATGTTCGCGCGCGTCTCTCTGACAAATCTACATCTTCGCAAGAACATGACGAAATATCAGACGGCTCTAACTCTACCGACGAAGTGGAAACAGTTCAAAAAGCCCCACCCCCTGATCGCCAAGCCGACAAACCACTAGAGAAAACCTGTGAGAGTGCCGTAAAAGTTAAAGGAAAGAGCTCTTCGAGGAGAACAAGTTTACTGTTCACGGAGGAGGAGGACAGGTATCTTAAAGCCGGGATCAAAAGGTATGGTTTTGGACAATGGAAAGCTATCCTTAGAGACGTCGATTTTCAGATTCAAAAGGGAAGAACAGCCAACTCGTTGCTATGTCGAGCGACGCGGCGATTCTATAAATATTCAAAAAAGTAAATGGTCCAATCAAAGCAATTTGCTGCTTTAAATAACGAGCAACTCTAGCATTCGATCTCTTTTGCTCCTGGACGCCGACGCGCTAGCATGGACAGCCTTGTCGATAAGCACCCCGAACTAACTTTACGAGATATCAAGTTGGCAGGCGAGTTTTTGCAAGGGATGTGTGCCGCCAATTTCCCCGAAAGTACTGCTTTGTTGGCGGAAAGTCTTCTATGGCGTCACCTGAACAGTTCCAAGGACAGGAAAAAGTCATCTCTAAGACGACTTATATTGGCGTGTCTGTTTCTTGCGATCAAATTGGAGGACAGCGACTTTGCCAGAAATGATTTGTTTATGGACATGGTATGCACGCCAGTGAAAAGGGAGGACATTATAGAAGAAGAGCTCAAGGTGCTAGAATCCGTCAATTGGAGACCCTTGTTAAATCTCGACATGGTTTGACTTTGACTCTTCCGTTGTTGGCGCTTCAAACATATGACACACAAGTGAAAAAACGATAAATAGATAATTTCATTTATTATCATTAGGAAAATTATTACGGTGTACGCTTAATTATTATCAATTACAATTTGGGAGTGACACGTCAATTGACATTATTCGGTTGCCATGGTAACAATCAACAACAGAATATTATTATATTATTGTACAGAATATTTGTAATCTATTTATTGTACACACATTCGAAGTCTTGAACGCTACTTATGCCTTTAGTCAACACTTTGCTCGCCGTTTTGGAAAAGAAGAGAAATGTTGAAATTGATGTAAGGAATCGAAATAGCTTACTTTACTTCTTGTGTTTTTCTTCCTTCCTTAGCCTCGAGCTTTTAGGCACACAGTAAATATTTCCAATGCTCATTTTATTTCGCTCAAACAGCTATCATAACAGAACTGTATTTATATCCATGGTGACGGGTTAAGCCCTACTTTACACAGATAGCATATTTCATTTTATGTAGTAACAAAGGGTGTCCACACACACACACTTGTGGTTTCCAATAATATTCTATTTATTCTTGTAATGCAACGTGAACTCAATACTCTTAATGAACGTTTAATCACTAGTTACGCACTTAAATGGATTCTACTGACTAGAAAAAAAAATCTGTTATTGTTTTCTGACCCGACAGACATTTTCCACGCTTGCCAGCCCTCTGCATTCCCGGTGACTTTCTTTTCGTTGGTCGTTTGGGGCTGTTCACCGGGATTCCTCCCCATGTGCTGGGAAGGCTGTAATCTTCAATTGGTCTTACAACCCAGCTAGGAGTTGGGGGTACAAAGTCGGGGTCGAAAGGTGGGCTCCTTCTAGGTGTCGCTGCTCCGCTGGGCGAGAGAGGATTTAACTCTTCCACAGTTTCTCTGTAGCCACTGTCTTGAGTGTGGGAAGGCGCCTGCGTTATAAACATGTCCTCTTCGTCTGTCTCTTCGTCACGTCGCGGCAACGCCTCGCAGGGGTAAGGGAGTGACTGCCAGATGGTGCATATCCATTGCGTCTGCTGAGTGGACGTCCATCCCATTTCTACGCACTTGCGTCTCCGTTCCTCCAGCACAAGCTTTGCCAGACCTGGGACCTCTACTTTCTTGAAATTTAACTTAAGGGCCTCCTCGGCGACACCGATCATATATTGTAGGGCTTTTTTTACGTCTTGGTCAGTGGCAGAGTCTTCTTGCTTCTGGAGATCTATCAGCTCTTGTTCTTTCTGAAGAACCCACTCGTCTTCGTAGAATTTTCTCGCTTTTTCTTCGAGCTCTTGCATCTCTTCTTCCCGTTTCCTCAGAAAATACTCCTCACGTGTTCTCTCTATGTTAGGATGGTATGGTCCGCCGACCTTGTCTAGAAGATGGGCATCTTCCTCCCTTATCATTCCCAAACTCACCCATCGACGCCTTGTTTCCTCTAGGAATCTGCTCTCTCTATCGTGTAGATCTCTCTCTGCTTCCTCCATTACGTTTCGAACTTCCGCTCCGATAAGGGCGAGTTGTCTTTCCTTTAGGCTCTGCTTGGGCACTTTTCCTCTCACCTTCGATATTCGTGATAGGTTTCTATCCCAGAACTCAGATGCTCGTAGTGGCACATCCTCTGCATCCGAATCTCTGTCAGATTCTTCTTCTCCTTCTCCTTCTTCTTCTTCTTGGGAGCCATCGACATTATCTTCGTTTTCCCCACTCTCGCTATCGTCAAGCAAGGCAGAGCGAATGCGCTCCTTTTCGTCCTCGTCTAGTGGTCCGTCGTGCGCTCTTGAGGTGTTAAGAGGCACTTCGTCTTCTGGAGTCACTGCTTTGGTAGAGGCCCACACGATGCAGTCCATTGCATGGCTTTTCAAGTACTCCTGGACACCAGCAGCGTTGGTCGAGTTTAACCTTCAAAATAAGTAGGGACAAAACTTTAAAAAATACCAATAAGTCTTCCGAGCCATGCATCTCCTTTCCGTTTTTGTCAACGTTCGACACCATGTGAAGGTGTTTCTTGATGGCTGTATCGAGCAATAACTAGTTTGGGACGAGACCGAGAGTGCTTTTTAAGCTTTCTTACCTTTTGAAATGAAATTTCTGCAGGCGAACCTCCATAGCATCGTTGTGGTCGGCGCCGAAGTCCATCTCAGTCTGACATGTAATGAAAATGGGACACCGTATCTCAAGGGGGACCGCAGATTTGTATTTCTTGTCGTATGCTGAAATGCCGCCTTGCGTCAGCATCTGTATGAAAAGAGAGATGCAATTATCTCAGTTAAGAAAACGATAGTTTAACAATATCGTAAATTTTTAACTTAGCTTTATAATAATATTGTAATGCGCTTTTGATTATTTTTATAGAAAAAAGCGCAATATAAATAATAAATATTATTATTAATTATTATTATTATTTACTTTCCAATCATCTGGATCGAGCATCTTTGCATAGGCCTCGTCAAGGAATATGATCTGCGTGTCTGTGTCGATCATGCTCTTGTTGAATGCACGCTGTTTAGAAATCATCGCGATGTACCTGAAACGACACAAATAAACAAACACAAAACAAGTTTTATGAATAAATGAGCTCTTACTAGTTGCTGTATTTCATAAAAAGCTGACACTGTACATGCTACTTGCTTTTCAGTGTTGGGGTATTACCTCCTCGGAATGATTGCCGTAAGTGGAGTAAAAAGAGACGTCTTGCCACTGTTCGGCTCCCCAATAAGACAGAGGACCCTCTCTTTGTGTCGCTTTCCTCCGTGGTTTAGAAGCCGTAGGAAGTACTCGCAAAAATGCGAAATTTCTACTTCGTCGAGGCTGTTCTCGAGGTTGGCCTGGAAATAGCCGGGTTCAGAATTCTTTGTGTGATCATAATCGACAAACGCCCTTGGTGTTATTTTGCCTATGCTTGGGTCTTGAATGGCGTCTTTGATAAACTTTCGATTTGGGATTGAGTAACACCAGCCGTCCCGCACTTCTACAAGGTCGTAATTTATCGTTAACTGGTCACACATCTCGCTTTCGCGGTCTCCCATGATTTGAACGAGTTGGCTGGTATGGTGTAAAACAGTCTCTCGTAGTTTGGGGTTGCGGCCAAGGATGCTCAGGAATTTCTTCACTGAGCTACAGTGCTCGTATGTGTATTTGGCCGCTGTTAGCTTTTTATACACCTCGCCGTGAAAAAGGGCGTAGCCAAGTTTTCTCATCGCCCTTTCTACGTCGTTCAGGGCGATGCCAATTGGTGAAGCAAGATCTTGACTTGGTTCTGGAGTGATTTCGGCGTTTTGAGACTCTTCTATCCCGAAGACATCGAAAACCATTCCGGCTTGGGCCAACGCCGGTATGGCCTTCTTTGTCAATATTGCCCTGAATTCCGGCGAGATCACTTGAAGGCGCACAACGCGTTCACTGCCCGTGGGCGACCCAATAGGTTCTTCGCACAGCTGGCTTTGAAGTAGTTCTATTCCATATCGAAAGGAGGCGTCTACCTTTCTTTGTGTGAAGGAGTTGTTGTGATCTTTCACAATTTGGCATAAAGGCGAAGCACAGCTTTCCTCTTTGCCTGGAACGCAGACGGTAAAGATTTGGGGTCAGCTTCCACTCCGATTTCCAGCAAAGCCTTGTGTATGGGGACTGTAGAAACTTGCATGCCGTTCACTGATTTGAGTGCGAGCCAATAACTAATGGCGGGGTGGTAGGTTTTTTCTTCAACGGGACCTTGTTGTGAATTATTCGCTTGATCTTTTTGTCGGGGTCTCACTTCTTTCGAACCGATGGCCGAGAAAAAAAATGCCATCCCCTGTACTTTCTTCAGTGCCTGGTCACACTCGTCTCGCTTCTTTGTAATTTCTTTCCAAGTCTTCTCAAGCGATTCGCGTTCTCCGGTACTGAATGAAATTTTCGTGCTGATCAAGGAGCATCCTTTTACGGTTGTCAAAATGGTACTGATTAAAGCACTTCTTATTTTCTGTGGAAATAATATATCTTGGTTAGAATTTAGCTGCAAGGGAAAAAACTAAGCTGCAAGAAGCGGCAAAGAAGTCCAACGTACCTTACTGTTGAGCTGCTTCGCAGGTCCGCTCGCCATGGCTGCTAGTGTTGAACTGATGACAGCGTCGTTTTGCAACCGATATTTATGCCCAAATACTTGGGAAATTTTTGTTTCAGCGAAGGCTTGTTGTTCCTTTAAAGTTTTTTCTTTTGGACCGAATATCTTGTACACTGACAATGCATGGTTATGTAATACATGAAAAGAGGTGTAGCATTCCTTTGACCACAAAAGGAAAACAGACTCTTTCATACTTTCAAGAAACGTGATAGTACATACCGGGTTTGCCAAAAATTGCGCTGATAGAAATCTTTTTGTTGACTTAAAGGAGAGTCAACATGGTTATGTAATACATGAAAAGATGTGCAGCATTCCTTTGACAAGAATGTGTTTGTCAAGAAGCCGAAGCCCTCGCATAGTTTTCCATAGGCATGTTGTTAATTCTACATTCAGGATTTCAAAAATAGCACTCATATGCAGAAAGGAATCTGTTAGTTGATTTCAATAGTGTCATCAACAACATGCAATAAGTGCCCCAGAGAATTGTGTAGCATTCCAATACCAAACATGATAATAAGATTAAATTGAAATGGCATACCACTGAACTGGAAGTTGTTCCCCGCTTTCCCGTCAAATCCGCCATCCCCGTCATATCCAGACACTTTTAACCACGGAGAATGGATTCCCGTGAAAAAAAAAAGCTCAGATTGAGCGGGTATACTGGGTTTACCGGGAACGACGGGGACAAACTTACAGTTACTCAGAATATAAATTCACTATTATTGATATACTTTTAATCTATTTAATATAACATATTTTATAACCGAAAGTATCTAACAGTATATTATAAATAATAATTAAATTATATTAAGATAACATGCAGTTAAACTGGAAGTTGTTCCCCGCTTTCCCGTTAAATCCGCCATCCCCGTCATGTCCAGACACTTTTAACCACGGTGAATGGATTCCCGTGAAAAGAAATGCTCAGATTGAGCGGGTATACTGGGTTTAACGGGAACAATGGGGACAAACTTACAGTTACTCAGAATATCAAGTCACTATTTTCGATATATTTTATGTAACACATTTTATAACTAGAAATTGTTCATCGCTTTTCCGTCGAGCCCGTCCTCCCAACAACATCCAAGTATTGTCAACAACGGGAATGGTAAAAAAGGCTGTACTTGCAGTAGCAATATTGGAACTGATGGTCTAAAGTGTTCCTAATGACTTAGGGGGCACGGTTGTTTTAATTAACAGGACAAGCTGTGCCAAATGACCAAAACAGGAACACAGTTCCCTTTAAGACTGTTCCTCCGGTTTAGCGCCATTGCTTAGAAATAAGACCATTGGCGAAAAACAGAGCGCTTGTTTCGAGCAACGAAATGTTCCGAGTGTCAGATAAGAGTGTAAAGAATTTACTTCAGCTGTGGTTTCGAATTCTGTCGACTTTGAAAACCGATCACAACCGTTTTAAGAAAAAGGAACAAAATTTTGGGGGAATGGTGATGATCATGATGATGATGGTGATGATGATGATGATGATCATCATCATCATCATCATCATCATCATCATCATCATCATCATCATCATAATCATCATCATCATCATCATCATCATCATCATCATAATAATAATAATAATAATAATAATGTAGGGCGTTTCTTATTTCATTGCTAAGTTAGTTCTTCACGTTCGACAAAAATTAATAGTGGACCAATGCCCCAATCTCCTGATAGTGGAAGACTTATGAGTATTGTTTCTAGACCTAGTATTATAGTAATGAAAATCGCTTTTAAAACATGGCGAATCAGAATGCGCAAAGAGGTTGATAACTGACTTGTACGTAAAAGCTGCACGATTCTCTGCTCTGCGGCGGCTAAGGTTTTCCAATACAGTCTCGCTAACGCGACGCTCGCAGGAGTGCGCTGCGAGAGATCTAAAATAATATGTGCTGCCTTATTGTGCACTACTTGGAAGTCTGCCATTTGGGTCTAATTACCTCTATCTCCCCGGATTACATATCTGTAATCCAAACGAGGAAGAACATAGCAATAGCGCCGGCAGTATCCTTCCCACTCTGGTCTTAATGGGTTTTAATCGTTGACTTCGGAATCAAGGTTGTGTGGCTCCTACAAGTCAAACCTGTTTTCTTTTGTTAGACATCAAAGAGTAAAGGTCCTAGGATCATCTTGCCCTGAATGCCTCTTAGTTTAAGTGTATTCTGAGAGAATACAAGGAGCTTCTGTACGTTGATGCTTGTAACTGCGCTGCCTCTTTTCTGTTTCTTGGCACCGTGTCCGGACTTAATGTCGGATGACTTCGGTTCTAGAAGGCGGATTCTCAATAACTGCCTCTCGCATCCCTTTTCTAATGTCACTGGAGTGCATTTAAATGAGACGCATGGATTCCGTTACTCCCGTTAGCTAGTCGACAGTCTCGTTATACCAGATTCCTGTCGACTGGCCCGGAATTTTCGTTGTTAGGTCATTATCTTTCATGCCGAGTATGGTTTCTACGCAGGGTTCCCTCACATGGTCACACTTCAGTACGAGTCTAGTACGGTCGCGTGGCTCAATGAATCCCTTACTGTGACTACTCTCCTTCTCTGTGGTGTTGTTTCCGGCAGACTAAAGAATCTTCATAGGCCTCAGACACAGCGCGGAAAGAGCTACCTCCCTGCACGCCATTAAAATGTTTTCTTGTTACATTGTTCTGCCACTCTATACCAACCCAGGCTGTGATGCCGTCTCGAATCGAGCCATCCCTTGCAAAGATGCGCCCCCCTTAACACCAGGTACTGGGACTCTTAAGCGCTGTTAATGGCCATGGCTTTGTCTTGTTCTCGCTAAGTTCTTTCATCCATTTACACAGCCAGTAATAGTTTGTCAGTGAATGTTATCCAGGGATTGACGTTATGGCATTCACTGATACCACATCCTTCAGTAAGTCCCCGAAATGTTTGCTCGTGCTCTCAGTCGCTCTCTTTCACGTTGAACTTTGCTTATTCCTTCCCTGCTTTCTCGTTTTCTTTCTTTCTCTCTCTTCTTTCCACGTTTGTGGACATGTTCAATGAATACTTAAATTGACTTTGTATTCTAAAAATAAAATGTTTATCCAAAGGGTAGTTGGCCATGCAACTTCCCGCCAAACAAACGAAGGCAGCGGCACAGGCTTCACATACTTAAGTGTGCCATTCGCATTGGTTGTTCTGTGGTGCTGCGGACGCAGAGTGACGTCGTAATTAAAACCCTGATTTCAAGTATCGATAGGTTACCATGTTTTGTTACCCATGGTGCTCTGCGCGTATTTCGGAGCTGCGCTATAAATACATGTATAATGGGAGCAGGGGTTTGATCCTGCGCGACCTTAAACTGGTCAACAGCAGAGGCATCATTTGCTTGAATCACAAATTTAAGATATTTAATTACCATTTTCAATAGACTGAATGCGGCTTAGGAATATTCCACATTCAAAATTATCAACCCTGAACTTTTACTGGTAAGAAAAAAGAAGTACGCTACGAGCCGCAGGAGATAAGCGTGATTAATGTCCTTACTACGTTTTGACGTCCTCTGTGCGTTATTAGGTTACAGTTCCACGGCAAAATGAAATCTGTCGGACAATGAGATTAAATCTATCCGTTTTATACAATAACCATGATATTTCGTGGGCGAGCATCACGTTTACTGAACCGAGTCAAAAACTTTCAATCAAACTTTTAGACAACTACACACATGGAATTGTGATCCTCTACAGTAGAGTATAATCCAAAACAGTTTCACTAGTTATATTCTCAAAACTAACCTTCCTTAACAATAAGTGTATTATCGGCGTCATATGTGGGTTGAGTTTGTTGTTGGTTCTAGTCTTTGCTCGGTTTTTTCTCCAGGTACTTGGTTTTCCTCTCTCCTCAAAAACCAACAGTTCTAAATTCCAATTTGATTTGGAAATTGTCCCAATTAGTGTTCTGTGCTCGGCCAAATTTCTTTTCTAGGGCGTTCATGCAATTAACAAATCGACGGCAGATTTCTATGGTGTATACTAGTATAGACCATAAAATGACGTCATTAAATGTTTAAAACTCAAGTGGAACCACAAGCCACAGGCGAGTGGTTTCACTGCCAAGTTTTGAGCATCCTTTAGTATACAATAACCAGAAATGATAACTAGACAAACTAACTACAGCACGATAATGGACGGAAATGTGTAATCCTTTAGCCCTTGATTAAAAAATCACGAAAACTAATGTGTACGTCTTTTGATTCAGTGTAAAAAGGTAATGAGCTTCATGTACACGCCGAAACTCAATCGCAAATTAGAATAATTAAGAATGTATGACATGAGGTCATTACAAAAATTAGTAAAACCACTATTTTATACGAAGGATTTTTCTATAGTTGTCCGGTTGTGAGTTAAATGTCCTTCAAATGCCAGATGTCAGTAAAATTGAAGAATACTTTCCAGTTTTCAGTAAACCATTGCTTCATCGAACCATGGATGCCCCGTGAAAATTGTAGAGAGCAAGCTAAACGTAAGAGTTCTCCTGGGGCAACAATAACGTTGCGAGTTTTGTTTAAGAAAAAAAAACAACTACAGGAGTTTTACTTACAGCCACAGCAGCTGGGTATTGTTATCAAAAACTCCTTCGGGCAGTTCCTTTAGCTGGTTGTTACTCAAGTACCTACCAACAAATAACCATATCCTTATGGTGACTATCGTGTGACATATATTTGATATTTAGTTTAATGTGTAAGATACTATTGCTTATCGAGGGTTATCTTAGAAAAACAATGACCATCTTTTTCAAAGAATATGTTAGGTCCTTTTCTTGAAGATATAAAATGAGGTTGCAAGATATTTCTAACTAAGATCCGCGGATAATGCGAATATTTATTCTTGATTGTGATCCTTATGTAGTTTCGGTAGCGTGGCTATTCCGCACCTGAACTAACAGAAAATATTTCAATTGCCTCGGTAAGCCAATAATATTCCATTTCATTTTTCGTTCTAAAGCATACTCCCAGCACAGGGAGTCCACAAAAGTTGTGAAAAAGAAATAAATTAATAAATTATTGACTTACGTTGTTCGTTTCTTGCGGTTTTCTATAGTGCTCATTTGCATAAAATTTACACGACAGCACTAATGTCGTGTACTGAGTTATGCGCGAGCGGATCTAAAGCTCTGCTGACTTTACTATATATATATTGACAAGGGAGGCAACTTTTTCGCGAAACAATTTGAACACACTCAGCAAAATAGCTTTGAACGTTCGACTTGTTCGCCGCTTTGCAACCAAATTCGTATCAAATGAAAGCTGGATAAATTTGGGAACACACTTACCTGTCAGAATCCCAAGAAGAAACAATTTTGAGCCAGCATTTTAGCTCCGTTTTCGTAGTTTTGCTCGGTGTATTTTTTCGCAACAGCTGCGGCCAGTTACCTTGGCGCAGACGTCACAGATTTACGCGCCATCACGAGCGAAATGTCGGCTCTCCCTACCTCGCAAAGATGTTTTTGCGCGACAGCTATGGTCAGTCATCGCTCCCCGTTTAGTCACAAAATTCGCGAGACCGGAAAAAATTGTCGGCCGACTTGTCGCGCAAACCTAAATTTTGTAAATAAAAACCAAGTAGAATGTCAGTTCGCGCACAACTCAGTACACGACATTAGTGCTGTCGCGTAACTTTTATGCAAATGAGCACTATAGAAAACCGCAAGAAACGAACAACGTAAAGCCGCCGTTACACGTTGAAACTTTTAGCTGAAACTTGTGTGCAACGGCGCTGCGAAACAAGTTTCAGCAGGCGTTGCACCGTGTAACATGGTCGGTTTCGTGAAACGTTTTCGAACTTCCGTTGCGAGACAAGTTTCACGAAAAGTAGAACCGCTTTCTACTTCTGCAACGGTTTGCAACGGTCACAGTGGTGAAAAAACAAGAGTTTCACCTTGTAACACCACTTCGTGAATCTGTTTCGCAGCGCCGTTGGACACAAGTTTCAGCCAAAAGTTTCAACGTGTAACGGCGGCTTTTGTCAAAAATTTTTTAATTTATTTCTTTTTCACAACTTTTGTGGACTCCCTGTGCTCCCAGTAAGTTGTCAACCTAACGGGGCGAAAGCTTTTGCCGACCCTGCTTAATCAGTCATGTCTTTGGTTTAATGTAACTGAGAGCAGAGACACACGTATCCAAAAATAGAAAAATAAAGAGAAAATAAGAAACGGAGATATAAATAACATAAGGTAACTACCAAAATGAACAAGAAGACTATTTAATACTGGAAGGTTTTCCATGCAATAGCTGTTTTAAGTAGAAAGTTAAGGCTGTCTCAATTTTAGTTGTCAAGAAATTCCAAGCAACCTTTTCAGTTTTCGTTTACAAACATAGCACTCATCCTCAAGCAGGTTTGGTAGTTTTGAGACGTCTTATGCTAAATGTAGTAAGAACAAGCGGTAAAATTTAGGAAGAAAAACTGGTTTAATATACGATCTGAGTTCTCTATCAAAATACTCGCACGCCAATTGGCTAAAATCGATAACGTGTTTTTCATTACCTCACTACACCACATTCAGAAAGTGCAGTATTGGCGATAACTCATGTAAATCATGCGCTATTGCAAATGGCTTGGAGGTTTGCACAGGTTGGAGATGAGGAGATCCCTCAAATAATCAGTGACTCGATTCCAACGAACACCAAGAGACAAACAGCCTGGAGTGTTTCCGTTTGTAAAAATAAAAGTGAAACAAAACGACTGAAATTTTGTCTGTGCTTTTCTGTCAAACTTATTTGTCGTTTGCGAAAAACAGATGATCTCGCTATTCGGGCTTTCTGAAGCGTAAGCTTTTTAAAAAAAAAGAACCTTACTGAAAAAGCTGAATTTTCGTTACAATCTAGAATGGCTGTAACTGAGATAGGATTGATATAAAAATATCAAACGGTGTCAAAAATGGTTTTGAAAGAAACACAGACGTTTCAGGTATAGAACCCTTCTTCAGTGTGGAGAAAACCGTTGAAATTTAACAAATCGACGGCAGTTTTCTATGGTCTATACTCTTATAGACCATAAAATGACGTCAAAAAATGTTCAAAACTCAAGTGGAACCACGAGCCGCAGGCGAGTGGTTTCACTGCCAAGTTTTGGACATTTTATGGCGTCATTTTATGGTCTATCAGAGTAGAGTCCATAGAAAACTGCCGTCGATTTGTTTTTTACAATAACATGGAAAAAGTGCGAACGGAATTGGCTTTTTTTTTTTCGTTGAGAAAGCGCGCGCGTTACATCTGACGTCATTTTTATTGTCTGTACTCTTATAGACAATAGCTACGAGCCAATCAGCGCGCGGGAATATGGACAGTTATTGTAAAAATGCTAATGGACACACGCGCGCATATGACTAGTAGCGCGCGTATTCCTTAAACGTTAGCATTCAAATGCAGCTAAAATTGACGTCAAGTCCATCCGGCTGAACAGTTCCAAGTTGGAAACATGGTTAACCTCATTTCCTTTCACCGTTCATTATTTTCAACTGAGATATCCGTCTTAAGAATTGGAAAACTTGAGTGCAGAAATATTTGCCGAACGACTGAGTAAGTCTTACCAAGAACTAAAATAAGATGAAGGAAAGGACTAGAGCCGTTCAGCTCATGCAGCAATAAGAGAGGAAATCAACAATTACTTGACTTCAGAAACAGTTGGAAAGACATTTTCTATTATAACTGATCCTATTTTCAAACCGGCAAACAAGTTCTTGAAAACGAAACTGAAAAAATTCAAGGAAAGTGGTACGTCAAACATCATGCTAATATAAAGCCCGAGGACGTACAAAAATGCTACGAAAGCGGCGATTCGCCTATTTCGTTACTAAGGGTGGATTGGTCTAATATAAACCTGCATTTAATCTGCCGAAGAGGTGGAGAAAACCAACGAAGAAATGTTTTTGTTTTCAAGAAAGACGCAAGTGAAGTTGAATATGTTGAAATGGCCTAGTAAGAAAAAACAAAAAATCATCCTGGCTGGCTTAGCAGGGCTGTCAACTCCCCCGTATAATCCGGGAGTATCCAGATTTTGAACCGTATCTCCCGGTCTCCAGATGTAGGACTGTAATGTCCAGATTTTGAGCCGTTTCTTCTGGTCTCGAGATTTAGGTCTATTTGTAGTAGACTCGGTTTGCTGACACATGAATCTGAAATGTGTAGCGTTGTTTCTGGTAGTGTTTAATGTACTCCCCCCCCCCCCCCCCCCACACACACACACACACCCACCCTCACTGAACCCGTGAATTTGGCCTTGCTGGGATGCCTCTGTAAGGTGCTTTGTTATTGCTGGCCGAGGAAGTCATATTCTCCATATTTGAAGACGTGTGAGGTTGACAGCCCTGGCTTAGTGACGAGGCCGACGAAGCGGACCCTAAAATGTTTTCTACTGGTGAAGCCAACTGTCCAGTTCAGTTCCTAAAACAGTTAATTCAGGTTCTTAATCCAGGTAAAGAGGCACTGTTTCAGAGGCCGAAAAGGAAATTATGTACTGGCGATGAAATCTCGACCTAAGAAGGCCTCGTGCAGTATTGAAAATTTCTCGTTCATTGTACAGCCAGCGCGTGAGTGTATTTGTAAACCAAAACACCCACAACAGTCTCTAAACCATTCATACTAATTAATACTACCTGTATTTTCAAATTTATGGCATCCAAAATTCATATCTGTTTAAACAATTTAGTCATATATTTCATGGCTCGTCAACTGCCCTTGGGTTTCTTTTAAATTTCTTACACAAGTCACTAGTGACCATAAGCGCCAAAAATCAGGCCTACGAAAGGTATTGATATTGCATAACGCGACAATATGCAGACCGCTTTCTTCGTCACTCTATGTTTGTGTCGTCCTCGTACCGATAACCTATGACTTGTCACCTGCTACCTTGTCGACGGCAAGCTGTGACCCGTAACCGGTTTTTGCTACTTACATTTGACGGTTATGCTATTCGGCGCAAACCAAAACCTTGCATGTTTCAGCAAGTCTTCTCTTAGCAAGGTAATTTCTTCTGATATCATGGCATACTGCCATATTTTAATTTTAATTTGTTTGCTTATATCTCTCGCTCATTATCCGTAAAGGTATATTACTCAATATGCTCGCGAAGAAAACAAACCGAACGATGAAATAATTCCAGTTCAAACATTGGCATTCATAAACTGATCATGTAATGAATTCTTGAAGAAAGTGTGAATAGTTGACAATTCAACACTCTCCTCCTGCCAAATAGAATCGAGGAGAATTTATGAAAAATTTGGCTAATAACAACTGCGAATTTTACAAAGAATTTACGGCTGGATCCCTGGAAAGAGTTGCAACAAATGCGTATATTTTTTTTTAACGGCTAGACAGTTCAAAAGTTCAATGTTTCAAAATCTACTTTATGTATCACGTTCGAATTTTCAGGGAATTCTAAGATTGAAGTGTCATTCCAGTGGGGGGGGGGGGGGGGGGGTAAAACTTTTGTTTGAAGGATTTTTTTTTTTTTTTGGGGGGGGGGGGGGAATTTTCATACACTCGATGTTTTAAAAAACCACCGCTCCCCCCCCCCCCCCCCCTCACTCCTAGGATGTAATAAACGATCAGTCCCTAAGGCCGCTTCACATGGTACCAGGTGTATCCCCGCGTAAATCGTACGCGTATTTTGACAGCCAATATATTTTAACTTTGATTGATATTAGGGCGGTTTGTACGAAAGAGTCCGCTCGATTTGACAAGAAAGCTGGCGCTCTGCAACATATTTCCTGAATCAGGACTCGTTTGGCTCTAACTCGTGTGTCAAAATACAGAGAATATTCGTCTTCCGATACTGTCCGGCCTCAAAATTCGCCGACAGGACAAGAAGTCCATCTTTAGTATTTATACCTGCAAATTAACTACCATACAGATTCATCGGGTAGGATTATCCATCTCTGCTGTAAATTCCCCAATTTTGACTTTAGCACACATTAACTCATTCACTTATTATATTACGCATTGACATTTGTGTTTTTAATCATGTTATGTGTCTCTAGCCTTCAAGAGACTTATTTTGAGTTCATTGGGTTCAATGGTCAAGTGTCCCTAATATTAAGTACGGTGCCTACTTTTGTTATTACGCATACGTTCTGCGCATCCTCAGCTACTCTGGTTTCCTATGGGTGATACATAACGAAACAAAATGTTGTTAAGACTGTGTTGCGCACTTGGTGGATAAAAATAGTGGTAAGTTGTCTTCTAGCGCAAAATATAAACTAAAATACCAGACGTTTCGAGGCTGCTGCCTCTTCATCAGTGGTATGTTGCAACTGAATAAAACGCGCGCGTCATACGAAACAAAATTAAATTAAATTGATACGTCATGTAACTTGCGCGCGCCGATTTGAGAGTCTTAAATAAAGTTAAAATCAGTATTAAGGCCAAATGGATGAAAAGTCCGGTGTTTAAGTATGAGCAAACTATAAGCAAGGAATCGCACAACGAAAATGCTGCAGGTATAC
>NW_028145505.1:110000-352500 GCF_977016875.1 Pavona decussata | reverse complement strand
ACTTATTTTAAACTCCTCCACTTCCAGGAGTGATCAACATGAAATTTCTCCTTACATTATGAATGTATTATCAACCAGAAAGGTGATGAATATAATGAAAATCATCAACTTGGTGATATTGTTTGATGTAACACCAAAGTCTGTGAACTTGAAAAAATATATATCGCAGTCAGTGAGCAGAATTAATATTCAGATCATAGAAGTGAAAGGGTCATGATCATGGAGGAATATGGATATAAAAACCCTATTGCCGCCTTGTACTGCGGGGAGTACTAAAATGGAGGGGATCTAAAACGCAATCCCCTCCCAGTGTCAGTGAGCAACTTGAAGAAACCACACCAGTGGGAGAGGCAGAAGAAGGAGAAATACGGGCTACACCCCTTGCTACTGGTGTTGTTCGTCGAACCGCCCACTCAACAAAATTGACTGGAACATCCCGAGTGGACATCTCCTCATGAAGCCCCCGAGGAACTAGCGATTGTCGTACCCTTTGTGATAAGCTTTTCTCATACACTGTATCCAGTGCCTTTTTTGCCTTGGTGAGGCGTGTTCTTTCCCAAGAGAGGTGCTTGACTTGGTAGCACACCAGTTCATGAGACTCAGATTCAGACCCACTTTAATACCAGTTCTCATCGGAGCTGGTGTATTCTGGGGTTAAAACTTCCTGTACTTCTTCCTTTGTTGTTGCCGTCCAGTCTACACACTCTAATGCCGTCAATTTGTATTCAAGTTTCTGTGGAATAGTTGAAAGGTAACCTTGTTATTCTCACGCTAAAAAGTTAACATTCTAAATATTTTCTTTTGAATTATCATAACGGTAACTTTTTTTGCATTGCTAAATAAATATAAAAGTGACTTCATTGATCAGATGTGCATGACAGACAAGAAACCCATACAGGTAATACATGAATCTGCACACTAGTAAAATGTCAAAGATATCTTGTCATTCATGACATATTTACTGGAATAAAGCTAAAAGAAATCTCATCAGGCCTACTAATTAACGCAGCCAGCTTTTTTTGGAATGTGCACCTTTAAAATTAGGCTCAAGTATTTCTGCGCTGTTGAAATTTACCCAATGATAACTGTAACACCTCTTTCAGAGAGTGAAGTTTGCCCAAAGCTGGTATTTAGCAACATCCCTACATTTTAGACTGAGCTAATGTCAAAAATAAAAATGGTGAACAATATTGTATTGTCTCTTTTTTGAACAGATATAAAGATGTCAATTTCTGATGTTAACGAACGATGTAACACTAGTACTATTAATGATAGATCAGAGAATTAACTCTGCAGTGTATGTTGTAATGCTAAGGGAAGCCATGAATTTCCCACTGTGCATCAGCCCAAGTGAGGAAATTGGAGACCTCACAATGTAAGGGAAAAACTCTTGACCTGGTTGGGAACTGAACCCACAGCCTCCAGATTTTATTATCATCGCTCTACTGATCAGCTATGACTAATGAGGCCAAATGGGAGCAAGTTGTGGGTAATTATGGTGGAAATCAGGAGGTGATATGGGTTCGATTCCTGACAGGGTCAAAGATAATTTTCCTTGCCTTGTTTGGTCGACTACCATTTCCTTACTACAGCTTAATTACCCAGTGGGAAATTCATGGATTCCGTTAGCACTAGATACTCCACTGATATCATGTTTTTCTTAAAGCTACACTCAACATAGCATTTATAACTAGATAGGCAACAGTTTTATTTTGTGTTACAAATTAATCTCTTATTACAAATTACACTCTGATGCAAAAGAAATACATGATGGGTACAGGTATTTCAAAGTAAACTTACATCTCTTTTTTGTCCTTTTCTCCTACAGGTTTGCTTGTGTTCCTCAGCTGTAGAGTTGATTCTTCTTGTTCTTGCATCAATGTGGGACCTGTGATAGGTCTTACAGGCCTCTGTAAAATGAACAGCAAACAACATGTTTAACCATATGATCGAGCTACCATAAAAAAATGTATGAACAAAACAAAACCGATAATAACTATGGAAACAAAAAGTTTAAAATGAGAGTTGCATAAAAAAAAAGAAACAATGCATACATAACAGATGCACTGAAAGAATATACCCTCCAACTACATTTAGCTCTTAAGTTCTGTCAGTAACAATTAACTTTCGAACAAGGCTTCAAAGGGCAAGGGCGTGAATGTACTTGGCTCATTTCTTTTATTTCAGCTCAAATACTTTTGCTGTGTTTTAAAAAAAATAGTAAAGGACAATATTCTTTTGTGTTTATGCCTTTTGCTGAAACACTTTACAGAGATCTAAGCTTTCCCACATGTGATACATTAAGTCTCTACACATGTAGAAAGAGACCTTATTGATTGGAGGAAACTCCCATGATAGAATTGCATTGAAACCTTCAAATCATTATTGTTTGAGAAGCACTGTACTTAATAAGGAAAAAAACTTGCCTCTCAGTTGTGCAACAGACCATGGGCAGTGCTCTTTTCCACCAATAATCACTGTAAATTGACTCTGCAATTTTGGTGAACACAGTGCGGTTTCCTTCACTTGCAGTCCAAGACATCCACAACAGAAAAGAAAGCAATCAAAACTTGACAAAGATAAACAAATTATAGATCAGATCTTAACCTTATGATGGGATGATATTGTCTTCCAAAACCCTCAAACTTACAGCTGCACTCAACATACAGTTCCTCTAAAATTTGTAGGACGTTCTTGATTTGTTAGAGCAGAAGAAGGCAGGGTAGAGTTTGTGGGCTATATTGGAAACAACACAATTGCCTGATCAGTCCGGATGAGGTACTAGAATATAATATTAGAAACTAATATATTGTGATCAAAAGTCCAAACAGTGAGGTTTCAAAAAAACACAAGTCTAGCATGGACCCTAAGAAATAGCAGCTACAAGTTGTATACATGCAGTCTAAGTTTGTGTCAATTTGAAAAAAAAAATTATCATTTAATGTTCTAAAAATAACTTTTTTAAAAAGTTACCAAAACATCATGCAGTATTGCATAGTAACTTACCCTTCATCAAGGTCAAATCCAGTAAAATCTCCATTTCCATTTAAGGCTTTGTACATTTTATGGAATTCATTCTAGAGTGTAAAAAAAGGCAGAAAGTAAACCATGTGCAAGGCCATTATGTCATGAAAAGTTTTGTTTGAACAGGTATCCACAACAGCAACCAACAGCTCAAAGCCTATTGAGTAATATGATGTAGCTAAATTATCCAGTTGACAAAACCTGATCAATATACATTTACTGTTAACTAAATTCAAATGTCTTATTGCTTCGACTATTAATAATAAATATTGGCTACCATGTCCTAATGAGAATAGTATTTTCTTTCAATCAAATTGAAGCATATGCTGTATGCTGATATTAGATCCTTGCCTTCATTGATTTTTATAACTGTTTACCAGAAAGGAATATTTGCCAACTTGGAAGATAAAATGTTGTGTAGCACAGTAGTGGTTATACATTTACCAGAGAAATCAGACAGATAATTAACTGTACAGTGTAAATCTTAGTGTGGAATTAAAGAAACTGCTTAATTTACTACTGAGCACTCCCCAGGAACAAAATGTGATTCACATGGGCAAAAAAAAAAAAAAAAAAAAAAAAACATTTGATTTGGAGGGATTTGAACCAACCAAGACTTTATTCTTTACCTTGTGTGGGCCTATTTCCATACTTGGGCAATTATCAACTCAGTGGAAAATTAAGTGTTTAGAACTTTTTTTTCAGGGATAAAATACAGGGTTCTTAAAATTTGTTTCCAAAATGAGCTGGAACAGATCACGAGTTGTTCTTTTCAAGAATTGAGTTGTTTTCATTCCTCTCGTCATTCTAGAATTATTTGGCAGCTGATTGAAGGTCTTACTGCATTTCATCATAATTTTTTAACAAAAGATAGCTGTAAATAAATTTGAGTGCTAGCATTTTGAGAGTTTCATCAAATTCCGGGTTCAAGGAAATCCAAAAGAATGGCTAAAGCTTAAAACATCACACTCAAATCTCTTAACCTTATCAATAATTTTGTAACTCTGTTGATGAAACCAAACATTTGTTTCCCCTCCCCACCAACACAGCACCACAGTTTCTTTACGGCGGGTCTAAAACCCAGGTCACAGGTTGCAGGCACAACGCTAACTCTAACCTTGGGTTAAATTAGGGTTTAGGGTTAGGGTTGTACCTGTAACCTGTTACCTGTGTTTTAGACCCCTCGGTTTCTTTAGAAACCTACCCCCTAACTTAAGGCGTGTTTGATTTACCCTATTCTCGCAAGATTTTCACTCAGCCCCATACAGAAATTTTGTAAGTGATTTGCGATTCAAACTCTATTCATGCTCGTTCTTTGTATGAGAGGGTTAGTATGAGACTGCTGCATGCATAATTAATATATGGGGCTGTGCGGAAATCTTTGACAAAATCGCTCTGAAATTAAGCTTATCATGTGTCAGGGAAAGTTTGCGGATACGTCTTCCCAAATTTACTTAGAAAGAGAAATCTAACAGATTTTCCGCTAATTCCGGAATACATGTATGGTCAATCAAACGCAACCTTTAATAGTTACCAATTCAAAGCTTACTGATGTTTATATGCATATGGAGTCGAAACTACACTTCGCTCACCTTCAACATCAATGAGACATCAGCGATTTAAGACATGCGTTTCAGTCAAAATTTAAGTTTACTTTTAGCTTCAGTACTGGTTTTCATACTATAGCAATTGTACATACAGCCACAAGCTTAATAATAGGTGAGGACATTTTTTGCATTTTGAAGCTTATAAGCGGAAAAATCTATCTTCGATCGATCCTGATTACCTTAAGACGAATAAAAATAAAGCAAGATCTTACCCTGCATTTGCTTGGAACCTTTGCGGAATGGCTGGTGTTCCTTTTTCTTTTTCTAGATCCATCAGCGTTGTTCACCTTTTCACAAAGCTCATCTACTTTGTTGACCAGTTGTTCCAGTCTTCTGCTTACTTCATCTTCCTTGTCTGCTCTCTCGGCAACCTGGGCGCGTAAAACCCTAGTTTCTTTTATGGTATCTTGCAACAGCAACACATAACTATACGAGAGCGAGACTTCTTGGCCGCGATTGATGGCAGACATGGTTTTCTACTGTAAAACAGCAACAACAGTGGCTAATGCAGCGAAATCTCAAAACTCCCACCACTTGCGAATGTGACAAACTTTCTGACAAGGGAAGCTTTCATAACAACACCATGTGATCATCCTTCTATTGTGTATCTCATGATGACGAGACTGTTACCTGGGAAACAGCGCGGTGAAACTCGTTCCCAGTAGTAGTAGTAGAGTTCTTTTAGCTTTGTGAAAACGGGAAAACCGCACTGAGCAGAATTCACCGATTCTTGATTTTGCAGTGGTTGTGGCTTCGATTCCGAACACGGGCTATTTCCTTTCCAGTGGAACGTCAGGACAAAATATGCGTGGAGTTTGTGCGGGATCTCAGCGGCGCTCTCAATCGTCTAGGCAAGAGGAGAAACTTTTCTCTTTCTGTGAACATTGCAATGAAACTGTGTCGAAAAGCCAGTTTTTCAGGAATAAGCAATTGTATTTCAACGAAGCTTTTAAAAATTGGGGCGATGGACCAGCCACGGCGACCTATTCTATGCCAGATCCCTTTTGATCAGCGTATTCGTCTGAAAATGAAACTATGGCTGAACAAAATCCGGAAGGTAAGCATGTCACGAACTTCTTGATGTTGCTGAACACTTGTGCTTGATAATTATGATAAATTCACAGTAGGTGTGTTACGTACCTTTTGGAAAGTACAGGCCTACGTGTTTGCTAACTGATTGATAAATTTAAACTGGCAAAATCTAAAATCTTTAACAAACAAACAAGCAGGTCACTGGTCCAAGGTCACTTTCTGATCAAATCAAGTGCATTATGGGTAACCAGGGCATCTTAATGAGTGACTGTAAAAATAACCACTTAGTTGGTGCATACATGTTGACAGAATCATCCACTGTTGGCATGGGCTGTTTTAAAAATGGCATGGATAGAATCTCATGCGAGAATCTCAGTGATTCTCGCGAGACGAGATTCTCGTATTGAGAAACGCAACTCTTGTCTCGTGAGAAACAAGACGAGACTGGTAACTTACTTTTGAGCGGTACTGTGATGGAAGACAGCTTGTACTCAGGAAAGCACAACAACTATAACTTGTCAATGCTTACATGTTGCTTTTTACCAAAAATAGAATAATCAACAAAAGCTTCTCCAGCCAAAAATTTTCAAATAAACAATACTAACCTTATATTGCTTTTGGAAGTAGTTCTAACAATGAGCAATTTTATTGCGTGCATTCAAACACACACATAATTTATGCAGACACTATTCAAAGCAATTGCTTGGGCTTAAAGTATGTGAGGCTAATTACAGCAGTTAAAGAATTTTGCCTCAAATGATCAGATCACTTACACTACAGTAAAAAAAAAGCATATCAAAATATTTTGAAACAAAACAGAAAGTTTCCATACTGTGGTGTTTTACCAGGTCTTATAAAATCTGTTTGAAGTCCGAGGCTTGGTTTTGATTTCTAAGCAGAATTTAGATTCTTTCAAGTCTGAATGCAAAATGAATTTTTGTTGCCTAGAAGACCTCCATGTCCTCTATTTTGGCAGGGATATGTCTTTCCATTCTGAGTTCCACAGTATTATTTTAATTAAATGAAAACATATTTGTTAAAAATTGAGAACTGATCCACAAGGTGTTCCATTTTATAATAAAATCAGTCTTCTGAAACCAAGAGAGAACGAATATCTGTTCTTTTTCTGATCCCAAACACATTCCCAAATCTAGCCACTCTGCAGGCTTATGCGCATGGTGACATTGTGCTTTTGTACCGACTATTGTGAAAAACTGTGTCCAAAATTATTGAAAATGCTTTCAAAATTCATCTTATTTTGAAAACACTCATTGTTGTTTTGGGAATTTCCTTCTCATAAATAGTATTAAACCATTCAGCAGATAATACTACTTTGAAAACCATTGCCTGGTAAGAAATCACTCTTGGTTTGAGCATATTTCTTTGGTCAAAAACCATGCTGAAGCTCATGTTTGGTTTCTATCCTTCCTGTGGCTATCTCATTCGTATCATTCCCTGAGAGACATTAACAAGGTGGCATCCACTTGCTATTGCAAATTAAAATTACCTCCTTTCACTAATCTTAACAAGAAGGCTGGGATTATATTACATTTTGACTAGATAAGAAATGGGGGAGCAGGGATGGCACAGTGGTGAGAGCACTTGCCTCCCACCAATGTGAACCGGGTTCGATTCCCGGACTCGACGTCATGTGGGTTGAGTTTGTTGTTGGTTCTCGTCTTTGCTCCGAGGGTTTTTTTCCGGGTTCTCTGGTTTTCCTCCCTCCACAAAATCCAACATTCTCAAATTCCAATTCAATCTGGAATCCAAGGGCCACAGGTTTGTCAGTCGTCAGACTGTTAAGTGTCACCCTCATTAAACAAAGTTGATTTATGTCAAGGTTTAATTTTACACTCTTTTTTTGACTGGTTTATCTTCAGAGTCTTCCAGTGCTGAGCATTCTGAAAGCAGTTCTGGTGTGCCTGATCACGAAACAAACTCTCCAAACATGGAATCACAAAAATCTGTATAGGTTAGTGTTATTTTTACAAATGTCAATTAAATGCTTGTTGATCACCAACTGAAATAGATAAAAAAAAAAAGTCTTCTTGAGAGCAGAGTTAAATTGTACAAGAACTAGGTTCCAAGGCTAAAGAAAGGAACGAAAGTAATAATTATTATTATTATAAAGTACATTATGTAACGACCTTGTATAATCTCTTCGGAATAATACATATATTATTTTAGATTTGTAGACTTTTGCTATGAAGCAGAGCTCAAGAAATTTTTATTCTTTTTGGAGGTGGGGCGGAAATTTAGTACATGTACTAAGCACTAAGGCCCTGTTCAGACTAGGTGACCATGCCAGGGCCCTGTGCCCAGCCACTTAATCCTTGGTGCCCAAGGAGCAGTCATATTCTTATTTAAGCAATAGAGGACTTTTTCCGTGTTTACATAGCCTCATCTAAACACGAGGGGGGTTGGGAGAATTCGAGACAGTTATGCAAACCCGAGACGCAGTCGAGGGTTTGCATAACTTTCAAGAATTCTCTCAACTCCCCGAGTGTTTAGATGAGGCTATGTAAACACGGGAAAAAAGTCCTCTATTGCTTTTATAAAATATTTCTAAAAAAATAATTCGACAAATGAAGGGAAATTTTGTTTATTTATTTCTTGATTGAAATAGATGTTCTCGGTACACGCTTTGGACAATCATTTTTGCTACTAGCCAATGAAAACGCGCATCTGACAACACATGAACCAATCAAAATTTGCGTTATAAAAGTCAAAATCATGTTGAAATTTATGGCAAGCGTCAGCGAGCCCCGTGTGGATGACGGCGATTTCAGCTTTGAATTCTCGTAAATCTTACAGAAAAATACCGAACATTCGGTGAATACTAGAAGAAATGTTCAAAATATACGATTCTGTAAGGAAAGAACTTCAAGATGACTAGTTTATTTAAGCTGAAAATGAATGTCACTGTGCATGGTCGCTCCTGAAAGTTACGTGAACTTGCCCGACGTGGCAGCCTGAGATGGCCGAGAAGTCGAGTCGCTCATCGTGCCTTGTGAAGTTTTGCTGTTTAGGAATCATAGCACAAGCAGCGGATCCAGACTGTGAAGTTGTTGCTGGTAATAGTAATTGTAGCAGTAGATTATTACGCTGAGAAAGTCTCGGAGAAAATACATTTTATACAAATTCGACAGCCAAAACACGGCAACGGGCCGTACAAAGTTTGATTTGAAACATTTATAGTCTGTAGCATATAGTTTTGTGTTCGTTTTCATGTACATTTTTTGAATAAAGAATGTCTTTTAGGGAATTTTATTGTGGTACTCAGATGCAAAAATTACCTTGGAAAATGTTTACCGCGTATTTGTTGCTTATTTTGTCGCCTTCACTTGAGCTCCCTCGACGAGGTCGTCTAGCGAGGCAGGCAAAGCGCTGTGGTTCTTCTTTCTTTTGCTTTTTTTCCCTCGGGTTCAGAGGGGAGGATAATTAGGCACACCCCGATCAAAATTTTGTGAAATTTTTCACCATTTGTCCTTGAAATTACTTTTCGAGTCTTGCGAAAGCTTTGAAATGTTTTCAAATTGTGCCGGGAGACACAGAAAGCATGACGTCACAACCGTGTTTACATACTCTCATCTAAACATACCTATCGACCAATGAGAGCGCGCGTACTATCTCAAATATTTTATAATTGTCAATATAACAATCTCCATTTTGTTTACTGTCGGGAAGCACAGGGGAAAAGCATGGCAACTGACAGACCAGTACCCATGCTAATGACCTGTGTCATTGTACTACCTGTGCTTGATCATGGTACTGAGATTTTCACTTGGGCACCAAATAAAAGCTATCGTCTGTATGTTGAGACTATTGCCTGTTCCAAAGAATGTTACCTAAACACCTAGTCTGAATGCGGCGAAAGTCTGTTGAGGCCTCAAATGTAATAAATGTCCCTAAATGTAATAAAGGTCCTAAGTGTAATAACTTTCGGCCCTAAATGTAATAAAGGTCCTAAGTGTAATAACTTTCGGCCCTAAATGTAATAAAGTCGTAAGTGTAATAACTTTTGGCCCTAAATGTCATAAAGGTCATTGACTGAGTCCTACCACGGTTTGACCTCATGTCTTTAATGATTGAATAGTGATGGCGTCATCAGTCAGGCAAATGGCCAAAATTCCCCTTCCTTTGCTAATTTTCACTTGAATTATTTTGTCAATGTCTTATGGTAGCAGCATACAACTTAAAACGACCTTGCTTCATCGTGCTCAAATAATGGAAAGTTGACGCGAATTTTCGAAAAATTTGCGTTAATTTCCGTGTACCTTTGAAGCCTTTGCAAATAGTGTTTGTGTTTAAACAGTCAGATGTTTAAGTTGGATTTTATTGTAGTGTTTGGAAGCTCATTTTCGCAGACTATTCTGTGACTCATTCATCAAAAATAGTCCTGAAGCTTACATGGAAAATCTCTAATAAACTGTTTTACTAACTTTCTTACTTTGATTTTGTAGCAGGGATATTACTTTTAATGACTTCTCATGATCCGCCTAATTGCACGATTTTCCAGGCCTATAAAATTACATTCTCAAATTCCACAAGCGATTTTTCTATGATCTTACAAACCCTGCTTTGAAGAAAACTAGAGAAATGAAGTCATAAACACTTTTTTGATGTAAAAATTTTAGCCACAAACAGAAAGACTCGACAGAAACAATTGAAGACATACATAAAGCAGACTTCACCTCAAGCTAACAGGCCATTGACGGCGGTTTTTTTTTACAGTTTCGCCACTGTTCAAAGGTTAAAGCAGATGCAAGCGCAGTACAGTTTACACTCGGGTTCCCGTGTGACATTTTTCGCATCCATTCGTTGTGTACTCAAAGAGATTACAAGGTGAAACATCTTAATTAAAAAGGCCTTAGTTACAATTTACTACTTCTGTTGTTACTGCCTAACTAGTGTTGCTGTTGGCCCCTGTAGAATAGGACCTGCAGATTAAAATGGCATATGTGACACTTGATGTAAGGCTTTTATTTCAGTGGGTTCTGGGTATTTAAGGTAAAATGTAATCGGGATCCCCTTGACACATTTTGGCCTTCTTGCTCTTGTATAATAAATGCAGTTAAATCTCACATATTTATCACTGTGATTTCATATGAAGCAGAACATATATTACATTCGAGAGCTTTATTACATTTAGGGCCAAAAGTTATTACACTTAGGACCTTTATTACATTTAAGGCCGAAAGTTATTACACTTAGGACCTTTATTACATTTAGGGACATTTATTACATTTGAGGCCTCAACAAAGTCTCATGAGGAGCACTGTGATTACTAGACTGGAAAAGAGAACATCGGAAACTCAACTTGAATAATCCTACAGAAAATGTTATTTTCCTGCTCTGATAAAGACATAAATGTTAAGAGAATTCCAAAACTCAGGGCAAATTATTATTAATAACATTTGTATATTTCATTCAAATCACTCAAACTTCATTGTCTTCTTTTGAGTGATTTTAACAAAAAAAAAATTAATTATTGCAGTACACCAATGCAATGTTATGTAATCGCATGAGGCCGAGTAGAATTAAGAGCAATTCTCCAGGAAAGTGAAGCAAAATTGGAAATGAAAATTTTTAACCCCCCTTCATTTTTTGTGTGGAGGTAGGTTACCTGGAGGGATAAGCAAAAACAGCCATATTTGGTTCAGCAGGTGCGTCGTTGCCATGGAAACCGCACTTGATCACGTCGGCCTGAGGTCTATGTTTTGACCGAAAAATTCACTCTCAAATAGTAAAAATAAACGAGTCTGGTTCTCGAGTACATGTGAACCAATTCAAATGAAATTCATACAGATGGTAGAACCACTCTCCCAGTTTATAAAATTTGCTGTTAGAGTATTTTGGGTTCTATAATCAAGAAGACTTTGGTCGTATTACTATGTTGCCTGTCAGCCATTTTGACAAGAAGGAAAAACAAGCACAACCATATTCGTTATTTCTCCGAAAGTACTCTTTCCACCTAAAAACCAAATTAGCAGCAGGGCTTACATTAAGATATTGAAGTTTATAAATATTATAAAATCTATTTGGGGAAAATTATATTCTGGCCATGGGTGTTGAAGACATCCAAGGCAAGTTGCAAAAAATTGCAAAATTGGAAATGTTGAGGTCTCCAGTATTTGGTTCAAACAGGCTTGCGATAGAGAATATCAGCTTCAGAGGTTTTTTCATTCATCTTATCTGTTATCTACATTTGATTGATTAGGTTTTGGCCAATGAATTTGATGAAATATAAATTAAAACAAAGCCTACCTTGCAACTTGTGGGAATTTCTTCAGGATGCTTTTGTCGTATAGGATGGGTCTCTCCTCAGTTCGCTCGCTCCATTTTTTTGACCAAATCTTGCAGAGACTCTAGCGGAAAGGACAAATCTAACTGCCTAGCCTTAGATGATGATGCATTAACCCGAATAAAGAACAGTCGAACAGGTCAAACACAGTCGTGTGTCGAGTATCAAAATAATTCATCAATACAATCCATCCAGGAAGTTAAATAGATGCATCAAGATCACAGCTGAGCAAATGCATGTCTGCGACGATTCTGAATAACGTCTTTGGCTAAATCGAGCCGTACATTCCGTGGTGCATGGTTGAGAAGCGAAGAAATCGTTGTTTACGACCTGTTTACGACCAAACGTATGTAGACCGGAAATGCAAGTAGCAAAACTGCAGACCGGATGTAGTTTTAAATGCGATATACGCGTTTTTTGTTTGTTTGTTTTTGTAGATTCGGCTAATTGTCGCAATGGCATTATCTCTTCTTTAGATATTTTTGGTACAATATATCATTGATAGGGGGATAAAAGGACGACTTTTGATCCGCTTTTATGACTGTTTTACAGTGGTGAATAAACAGGACAAAACAAAAGCGCTTCACTAATCGTTTTACGCAACCACATAAGCCGTCCATGTTTCCTGGGTTTGTTTGTTTGTTTGTTTTTAATTCATTGCTTATTGGATGTTAAGGATGGCCTGCATGTAAGATACGTCGCTGATCTGGGGCATTAGCGTACACATTAGAAGTTACGAAGTTGGAATTTTTGACTCACCTCTGCTCCAGAAATAAATAAGTCCTCTTCAAGCCGATAAATTTTCACATTCAGTACCTTATACCTGCCCAAATTTTGGCATTCTTTCTGTTTGTTTATTTATTTATTCATTTATTTATTTTTTGCTGTTGTTTTTTTTGGTGGGGGGAGGGGTGACCGGACGTAAATTTGTGCCGTCGATCAAAACACTGTAAGGGAAATTTGAATATCGTCGGGCGATATCCTGGTCGGGACAATGGAGAGTTGGTCTCTTTCAAATCCCAAAAGGGACGTTTCGGTTTGTGAGTGCAGTGGAAACAATATAAAACTCAGTCAATGTCAAATGGATATTTCCAGGCACGTGCAAGCCTACGGACTTAGTATAAACCGTGATGAAATCAGCGACGAAATGGATCTTATTCTTTGCCGTGCAGGTAAATAATTATCAGATTTCACGCGCGAATTTTTCATTCTCTTGTCACAAATAGTTTATCATAAATGAATTTGTAATTGCATTATTTTCACAGTCTAAAGAGCAATCTTTTTTTTTTTTTGGGGGGGGGGGGGGGGGGCTATTATGATCATGCGTTCAGTTTTCACCCAAGCTTCAGTTCAGCTTCATTTCCTTTGTTTTTGTTTTCATTCGGTTATTCTGTTTTCTTTTTGTTTTGTTTTGTTTTTGTTTTTTTTATTTTGGCTTTCTTCACCATTGCCATTGTGAAACAACCCCATTACAAGAGGATATCATTACACGTACATCCGGTGTTACATCCCATTACATTGTGTTACATCCGGTCAGCAGTCGTGCTTCTCGGACTTCCGGCCTATGCGTTCAGTTTATTTACCATTCTTGGCTTGTCGACTATCCCAATATCTGACTCGATTTTAGCCAAAGACGTTACTTTGGAATTGTTCAAAGGTATGCATTTGCTTTGTACATCGATCTCGACACATTTACTGTACTTCCTGGCTGAATAATATTGATGAATTTAGGTGCTCGACGGCAGAAATCGCAAGCATTACGACCATGTTTTGGACTTTGTCAACTATTCTTTGTCAAGTGTATGCGGGCTACTTGTATCATCATCCCTGGTCTGAAACACAGCAAACTGGATATTCGAGGGGAGTAACTGTTAGTCTGCGCTAGATTTGGTCAAAAAGACGGAACGTGCGAAGGAGAAATACTGGAGAGAACCACGCGACGAAAGCATCCTGAAGAAATTCCCAAAACCCTCAAGGTAGGTTTTGTATCAATTTATATTTCATCAAACTTGTTGGCCAAAACCTTATTTACTAAATGTAGGTAGCAGGCAAGATGATAAAAGATACTTTTGAAGCTGATTTTCTCTCTCTAAAGCCTGTTTGAGCTAAATACTAGAGCTCTCAAAATTACCAATTTTGCAATTTTTTGCTATTTGTCCCAGGTGTCTTCAGCACCCATGGCCAGAGTATAGTTTTCCCCAAATTGATTTTATGATATTCAGAAACGTCAAAATCTATGTAATCTCTGTTGCTAATTTGGTTTATGTGGAAAGAGTACTTTCGGAGAAATAACGAAGATCGTTGTGCTTGTTTTTCCTGCTTGTCTAAATGGCTGACAGGGAACATAGTAGGACGAGCATTTTCTTCTTGTTTATAAAACCTAACTTATTGTAACAGAAAATTTTATAAACTGGGAGAGTGGTTCTACCATCTGTATGAATTTCATTTGAATTGGTTCACATGCAACCGAGAACCAGACTCGTTTACTTTTACTTTTTGAGAGTGGAACTTTTGCTCAAAGCATGGTCCAAAGGCCAACGTCATATAGTGCGGTTACCATGGCAACGATACATCTGCCGATCCAAATATGGTTGTTTTTGTTTATCCCCCAAGGTAACCTACCTACACACAAAAATTGAAGAGGGGTTAAAATTTATCATTTCCAACTTTGCTTCACTTTCCTGGAGAATTGCTCTTAAGGATTCATTTTCATATGTATTTTCAAAGTTTTTGCAAATTGCCTAGTCTTGCAGCAAATAATTTTTTGCTGTTTCTTGTAAGAAACGAAAGTTCACTTTGAGGAATTTCCTTTTTCCAAGTATTTTTTGGCACAATCTGTCTTAAAAAGTCAAACCCCAAAGAACCTGAAAGAAGTCATTGTTGCCGCAGCACAAAATGAAGAAACCAACTAAATGTACATGTAGAAATTGGGTGCTCAGATAATCAGTGGCAAGAAAATGCCCTCTGTTTCGACGAATTCGCATTTAGTAACTTTGCCCCCTATGTAATAAAGACAGTTATCCTTGACCTTTTTTCTACAGGATAAGAAAGATGCTCAAAATGTGGATGAGGAAGAAAATGCAGAAGATGAAGAGCCTGAATTTTGGGATGATTTTCCTGAGGCAATTCTTGATGACTTAGGCAAAGAACAGCCTCTCCCAGAACCACGTGACAAGTCTACAGTCTCCAAGAAAATGACATCCCTGCTCCACTGACCAGTTCGTTCTTTTTATCCTTCTCTGGCAAGCAAATTTCAAAATTAGCAACAATGGGCTTGAATGGCTTCTTCGTTTCCTTTTCCAGTTCTTGCATCTGGTTGGCGCAACATGTCATTGTGAATATCTTGTTAAATTCTGCACTATGTTCCCAACTTCCCTTTACGTACTACAACAACTCGATAACTTGACCGTGATGATTTTGTTAAATACATGGTGTGTCCCAACTGCTCATCCCTGTATGACCCTGGTGACTGCACTCAACAAATTGGAGGAAGGATTGTTGCAAAGTGCTGTACGCACAAAGCTTTTAAGAAGGGTAAGGGAGCAAGGGAATGTGGAGTGAGGCTGGCAAAAAGAGTTGTGCTGTCAAACGGAAAGGAATGTTTTTATCCTTTTAAAGTGTACTGTTTTAACAGCGTGATAAACCAGCTTGAGACCTTGCTGAAAAGGCCCAACTTTGCCGACAAGTGTGAGCATCGGAGACAGTGAGAAGTTACAAATGGGGTTATCAGTGATATTTATGATGGCCAAGTATGGAAGGATTTTGTAACGTTCAAAGGACAAGACTTCTTAAAATCACCAAGAAGTTTAGCATTTGGCTTAAATGTGGACTGGTTTCAGCCTTTTTCAAGACGGAGTGATGTTTCAGTGGGAGTAATTTACTTAGTCCTACTTAACTTACCAAGGGAAGAGCGCTTTAAGTGGGAGTCAATGTAATTCTTGTAGGTGTCATACCAGATATGGAAACTATGCCCAAGAGTATAAACCCATTTTTAAAGCCTTTAGTAGATGAGATGCAAGTCCTTTGGAAAGGGATACGGCTCCATTCATGTCTGAGTCACATTCCTCTTGTATTCCGTGGTGCAATTCTTTTGGCAGCATCTGACATATTACCAGCTGGTAGGAAACTTTGTGGTTTTAAAGGCCATTTAGCTGAAAGGGCTTGCTCCAAATGTTTTAAAAGCTTCCCCGGGTCTGTCAAGACTGGAAGGGATTTCTCTGGATTTGACAGAGAACACTGGCCAAGACGATGTAATGACTTACATGTACACCAAAGATATGCACACATGGTGAGGAGGCAGTAAACAAGACAACACATGAGAAACTTGCAACACGATATGGTTGTTATTTTAGTGTGCTCCTTGAACTAGAATATTTTGATGCAGTTCGTTTTACTGTGATTGATCCAATGCACAATCTTTTTCTTGGAACTGCTAAGAGAATGTTTCAGCTTTGGGTAGAGAAAGACCTTCTTACAAAAGGCAAGCTTAAACTTATTAAAGAGAGGATTAACAAGCTGGATGTAGGAACTGGTTTTGGAAGATTACCACATAAGATTGCCTCTAACCATAGGAAATACAAAGCTTCACAGTGGAAAAACTGGACAATCATCTACTCAACTAATGGTCTGCTACCAAATGAGCATTTGAACTGTTGGCATTCCTTCGTAAGGGCATGTCGCCTTCTCACTGTTCCAGTTCTTTCACAAAATGATCTAAACAAAGCTGACTTGCTTTTGCTTAAGTTTTACCGTCAGTTTGAGGAACTATATGGAAAGAATGATGTTGGTATAAATATGCATCTCCATTGCCACTTGAAGGAGTGTATTGAAGACTATGGCCCTGTCTACAGCTTTTGGTGCTTTGCCTTCGAACGCTACAATGGCATCCTTGGTAGTACTGCCACTAACAACAGGTCAATCGAAATCCAACTCATGAGGAAGTTTCTTTCAGAGCAATTTGTTTTGAATGCTGCCTTACCCGAGGAACACAGTGAAACTTTCACTCCCTTCTTCAATAAGTACCAAACATCACAGATGCCTGTAAGCATACCATTGGCTCATCAGTGTTGTTTCATATGTCAGCTCATGGACAACTGGGCATCATTGACTGGTCAGACATAAGCTGCCTTAAGCTGCCAAGTTCATATAAATTGATCCCTTTGGATTCTGATGATCACCAGCTCCTAGCAGAAACCTACCAAGCTATGTACCCTGAGAAGCACATAGAACAGGGCATGGTCAGTGAAATGTGTAGAAAATATAGTTCTGTCGTATTAGCTGGAGAGAAGATTGGTTCTATGTTGGAATGCAGGTCCCTTCGATCACCAAGGGTGATGGCTTCATGGGCAGATCGTGATGGTCAAATTAAACCTACAGCAGCGATAAGACCTGGCTTTGTAAAATTTTTCGTAGTGAGCACCATCCAATTCGAAGGGGATATCTACCGGAAGCATGTTTTTGCATGTGTCAACTGGTACAAAGAGGATTTGCAGAGAGAACTTTATCGTCGCCCTGTAAGAACTTTCAATCAACCTGGACCTGCAAACTTTATGCCTGTGCAAAGATACCATTGTAAGTTTGCTGCTGCATATGAGAAAATTAATGGAGTTAAGAAGCAGATAGTGTGCCCAATCCAGCGCACTTTCTGCTACATGTAATTCTATATGTACCATGAAGCATTATCAAGAGGAAGATTCTTAAATGTAGGTAAATTATGATGTTGTTACTAGGAAACATTGCTTAAGATCATATCTTGGAAATTCAGATTAGCTGTTTGGTCATGTTTGTTGCATCAGAAAGATTCGAAAGTTTTCTATTCACAATCATATTTGGTCTAGCTAGGCCATTTGGCTAGATAAAAAAAAACGTTTGCATGGACACACTTCGCCTTGAAAAGTAGTTCACAGTTGTCAATATGCAAAACATGGCGTGTTCAATTATTAGAATTTCCATGATGTGAATAAGCACAATGTATTTCACATTTTCTATTTTGTAGCATTTTTGTCTTTATTAACAGTAATTACTGAGGTCAAAGGCTGGATTCTCTCTGATTTGGAGAAAAAGATGGGTAATCTACCTCCCTTCCTTTGAGTTTAGCCAGTTGAGGGCCAGATGTAGCCTCGTTCCTAGGTCTCTTACTGTCTTTCATCTTGGTCTATCCATTTCGGTTACATCGCAGGAAGGAAATAATTTGCAAGGACCTGGGAGAAAGCCACACACCTGCCCGACTAGACATTGTAAAATGCCTTAGCCGGCCATGACCAATGGCAATTTTTGAAAGTTAGATTTGTTTGCTCTAGGACGTCTTGCCTAGGTACATGTACTTTAGAAAATGCTACAAAATAGTGAAGTATGACATAATACTGTTAGCTACAGCAGTTCTGTAGGTAAGAGTCTTCCCCATGAGACACTTGTTAAGCTGGACCTATTTAAAAAGAATGGAGTAGACAATATAGGTCTTCTTTGAATGCATCAAAGTGGGCTGATACCAGTTTTTCAAATTGATATCATACCACGATAAGAGTAGCAGTTGTTTACCCATTTTGAGTCACCGTAACTCAGGTCTAAGACTCAAGCTCAGGTTAACGTTATTACTCCTTAAGTACTCTTTAAATAAAACAATACAATTTAGCTTCTGTTAAAGAACAAAAGGTTAATTATTTATCTAGAAAATGATGGCATGCTTTATACAATTCTTTCTGTAATACTACAGATTGTTAATTGAAAAATGTGACACTCTTGTATGGAGTTACACAACTTAGCTCAATATATATGTAATTAGGATCTTATTATTGTGTTTATTTTAAAGACTAGGAAAAATTGTTTTACTTTGAGGGGTGTGCCCTCAAAGGAAGGATTTTTAGGGTTAGAAATTACAATAGTGCCAAGGACTTTTTGGGATCAGTTTTAAACTTGCTATTTTTCTTGTTATACGTAGGTGTTTTTTTGTCCTGGCTTGGTTAGACCTATGGATATTTTTGTGTATTCAACTACCTCTTCATTCGCACGTCCATGCCTTTTTTAACCTGAGTTTCAGGCCCTCCTAAGGGGAAAGAGTGGGGGGGGGGGGGGGGGGGAAGGAGGGGGTTGGTGCCTCTTGAGACGCCAGTACGTCTCAGTATATTATGTCTAATTGCAAAACTATTACTGTAGACTAGGGTGTAGGTTGTTGACTTGACCAGATTTAGGACTGTAAAATTTTACCCTACAAGTTAGATGTTTTAAAATAAAAGGTTTTTATTGGATTGTAAATACGCGGCCTTTAGAATCACATTGTCTCCCTGTGAGTATTAGAAGTTCTACACTGCAGAGTTTATCGTTTTTCCCATTTTTGTATAAAATCCCATTAATTCTTTTTGAATCGCTGACGTTAGCGCTTCCTCACATTTCTGAATGTGAGGAATGTCATGACGGGACCGACTTCAGTTTTGGAAACAGTTCGCAGCGTCTAAAATCAATCTCCTATTGATATTTGTTGGATTCATTTTCCATCCATTTTCTGCCTTTTTGAGAATATTTGCACATTGTTTCGAGCTCTGGTTTAAAAATCATGACCAGCTTTATTTCGTTAATTTTTAATGTAACTTAATGCTGAAAACACGCGGCCAAACTCCTCACTGTCTTTGTAACCATTTCAGCGTACCACATCACCGTGCTATCGTGTGTTTTCGTCATCCTAACCCTGTGAAGCTCGGGCGAAGAATTTTGGTTATATTTGTGACCGTTCATAAGATCGTCCCATACTTTGTTCATCCGAGTATTACTCTTGCTCCAAAGGCCCGTTACTTTAAAACCAAAAAGATCAAATAACTCCATTCGGTGCCCGAATATCAAATGTGAATTCTGTTGCGGCGATACAAAAAGTTTCAAATATTCAAATTCAATATAAAGGGTACTCTTGGCAAAGGGACAATGGGACGGGCAAGCAGTAGAAACTCCTGATTGTGTTTAAGAATGCAGCCAATCAAGAGTCTTTATCTGATCTTTAAGTCCCTTTGTTAACGACTTAAACCTCATCTTTACTTTACGTTACTTCATAAACATTGAACTTTACGAGGCTACGTAAAGACGCGTAAAGTTTATGTACAGCTTTGCGCAAATTTACGGTCCCTTCAAAAATTTGTAAATTTGCTATTTTGTCATTGTTCTGTTTTGTCCAAAAGTTAACGCTTAGTCTTCTTCCAAACACTGTTAAATACAAGCACTAAATCCAAAAACGCGCGGTAAAATAATGTCTCGTTTCAAAGAAGAATGGGTGACGTAGCGCAGTTCTAGGTATATCACAGTTACATCGAGTAACTGCAAAGGCTTTACCGATAAAGACGACTTCGCCAAAAATTTCTCCGTCTGCAATTCTCCTTCGATTTGGAAGACTATCTAGTAACTGGACTAGTATTTGTCTGCATTTGTATTTAAGAAATTAAAATCGAAAAATACGGCACATTAAGTAGGACGTCGTAAAGGCGGCACTTTACTTTACCTTTACGACTCCTTAACAGAGCTTTACGGACTTACGCTTTAAGCAACTTTACGAGAATACGTAAAGTTCGGTTTACAGCTTTACGTAACTTTACGGCGTGTACTAAAGTTTAGGAAATCTGCCTTTTCGTGCTGTATTTGTTTATATTGTACTTTTTTTTAGAATAATTGTCGCTTAATTATTTCTCAAAAATGTGTGGTTACCCCCAATTTTCGTTTTGGATTTCAACAGATCTTGCTAAGATCTGCTTTCCCAGCATAGTAATAAACAAAACAAAAATACTTCTTTATCAGTAGGCACCATCCTTAAGTAAATTAAAAAGAAGTTGTTCTAAAAAAATTACCAAATGTTGAATGCAATTTCTATTATGACATAAAATACAATTTTAAGGAATTTTCATATTTTCAGTGACACTCTTTGAGCCGTCTTCTCCCCCTAACCCACAGAGGGCGTCTCCCGCGCCACCTGTGGGTTAGGGGGAGGAGACGGCTGACATTTCAGACTAAGCAGGTATCAGATTTGAAGGGATGACAGTGCACATGTAAATTATTTGTGTTGCCCTCCTCCACTTTCAAGTAGGTAATTTCCCAAATACCGCCACCACCCTCCCCCCCCCCCCCCCCGAAAAAAAAAACAATCAGAAAATCGATGTTGCAAAACAACTGCATATTAAACATTGTCAATAATTAATAATACTCATAGGGAAATAATTATTTTTAGACCTGTTCCTAGGTATGCTAAGTGCCATGTTTCCAAATGTACCTATGGTTACACAGACAGTAACAGCAACAAAGAAAACAAGAGATATACTTTGAAATTCCTTAGGGATGGTGGATCCTGTCATCTGCATGTCATTGCAGTGAACTCAAATAGAAAGAACATATTTTACACTGCTGCTGGATACCGACATGATGAAATAGAGCCTCTCTTGCCGCCTTACATCGCAAAGCTAAAGGAGCTGAGAGAGAAGGTGTCCCTTACTGTACTTTATTCCAAGTTAGAAATTTGTGGGGAATGCTTCAGCCATTTGTGATCGTCACTTGGGTGTGAAGCACTTTGCACCAATAGGCTCGGGAAATTTAGCCATTCAATGGCGTAAAACTGAGAGCTCTTTCACGTTTGTCTCAGTCAACGAAAGCTCCTGCGAAGATAGACTCTTTTTCATTAAAGACTGCAATTCGTAAATTTTTTTATCCTCTGAAAACAAAGTTGACAGAGTTAAGCTCTTTTAGGGAAATTGTCATCGAGCAAAACTTCCCTTCCCGATAAAAACTCTAAAGACTTTTGCCAACTCCACAACGTGTTTCCTTCACGAAACTAATGACAGAGTGGTTTCTAATTAAAACCGTTTGATTATAACAACTACCCATGTTAAAATCCTGTGTCCCCAGAACCTCCTTACCCTCGTGCAAAGGCCCCGCCGGCTAAGAGAGACAGGAGGCTCTGGGGACTAGAATGTAGAGAATACAAAAAAAGAAAAACAAAATAAAACAAAACAAAACAAAAAAACCAAAGAAACACTAAACAACATTAATACCAACTTGTAAATGAGACAAGTAATGTTTACAGTGTAATACTAAATCTTTCCAATAGTTTGGTTAGTAGTGAGTTAACACTGGCGTTTTCAAATATCAGTTCCTATTCTTCCCTGTCCAAGAGCCTAACACGCAGGCTAATCCTAACGTCACAGGATTTCACCAGCTGTTAAATTCTACAACGAACACACGCCAGCTGGAGGGAAAGAGTTGCCACAAAGGACGTACATACTTTCTAAAGGATAGACTGTCACAGTTCAAAAGGTCAATTTCTCAAAAGCTTCTTTATGTATAACACGTTCGAATTTTCAGGGAATTCTAAGATTTCAGATTCGGTTCATATGATACCAGGTGTATCCCAGCGTAAATCGTACGCGTATTTTGACAGCCGATATATTTTAACTTTGATTGGTATTAGGGCGGTTTGTACGAAAGAGTCTGCTCGATTTGACAAGAAAGTTGGTGCTCTGCAACATATTTCCTGAATCAGGACTCGTTTGGCTCTAACTCGTGTGTCAAAATACAGACAATATTCGTGTTCCGATACTGCCGGGCCGCAAGATTCGCCATCAGGTAGTAGCGTGCAACCCAGTCCTCACGGACTGCATTAAATTGCAGCTTATCAGCAAAAGAATGTAAACAAACATTCTTTTGTTAACCTAAGTGCTGTGATGGAACTCTCGTTTTCCCTTTGGTTACAAATTTATGATCCAAATGCTGTTTGCGTGTACACTGCGGGAAGGCTCATAAATTCCGCCTCAAACCTAAGCAAAGATCTTTCAAAATTTTGCTTTCACAGCTCAATAAATTTCCACTGCTTTTTCTAGATGACCACGCCTTTTGACTTATGAAAAAAGGAAAACAGAAAGACAAAACAAAAACACAAACAAAAAGAAAAAAAAGCTATAGAAAAGACAAAACATAAACCAGAACATCAACAACACGAAACAACTTGTAAATGAGACAAGAACTGTTCACAGTGTAATACTAAATCTTTCCAATAGTTTGGTCAGTAGTGAGTTAACACTGGCGTTTTCAATATCAATTGCTATTACATTTTAGACTAGTTTTTACTTTTTCATTGAGAATTGATTCACATCTAGTTACTGAATTAAGGCTGCACGCGAGAATATACTTTAGGAAAGACAAACACAAGATTTCTCAGCAAGCAGCACTAGCCTCTGGAGTTTTGTTTTACAGACAAAGGAGTAGTTATACTTACAGCCGCCGCAGCTTTTTATTGTTATCAAAAACTCCCTTGGGCAGTTCCTTCAGCTGGTTGTTATTCAAGTACCTACCAACAAGAAAATGCGGATTGTCCAAGTTCTTAGTAGGTTTACATGATATTCACACACTTTATTGGCTACAACTTGTAAAAATACCACCGCGTAAGATTATGGAATGAGTGAATCGACAAAATAGTCGTTACTTCCGACTACTAATTTAGTACTTGAAAACAAAGACACAGTATGCATTATTCATCGGACATAGAAACACTTATGAATGACGGGATTTGTTTTAATGATTGTTTTTCTTAGGAATAATTATGTGAAATACGTGAATATGTGGAATTTACAAGTCCCTTGGTTGGGGAGGGGGTAAAGGTGGGGGGACTTTCCAGTTCAAGATATCGTGCGCAAAGGCCGCTACATTTCAAGTCATCCGTTATAAGTGCGACTATTCTGTCCTTTAAATTCCGCGTTACAGAATCAAAGGCCATTACAGCGGACAACCAATAAGGACTCAACAATCTTACAGTTACACTTTTTTGAGACGGCAACACCGCATTATATTGAGGTATAGTTGGGGAAAATTATATTCCGTATTGGGCGGAGTCGCGTGGCAACGAAACCCCGGCAATGCGGAATTTTTTTTTCTTCAAACGCCGTCAATATAATGCGGTATTGCCGTCTCAATATCGCAATTAGTTTTGTATCGCGATTTATCCATTATAGACAAGTAAAACTGAAAATAAATTATTTCGCGCCTGGTCAAAATGTATATTCTTACTACCTGCAAACGTATCCACGGCAACATTTTGCACTCGCAAACAAATTTCGTCGCGGGATATTTTAAATTTGCCGGCAATTTCGTAACTTTTCGTGTTTAAATGTCTAAAATCGTTTATCAGAAGAAGCGTGGAAATTCAATGGAAGAGTTGTCGAGGTCCCATATCGTTTCCCGTGGTGATGAATTGGGCGAAATGCCAAATGTTGATATTTGCAGTACTTTTTTCAAAGAGTTGTTTGACAACATCGATACCGAAACCGAAACAGAAAAGTCACCAAGTAAAGATAGCGAGGCGAAAGCTGACGAAACTGAGCCCCAAACTAAGCCGAGAAAGAAAAGAAGCAGCATTGTTATCTTAGACGAAGAGGAGATTGAAGAGTTCCAGAAGAAGCAGCATTGTTATCTTAGACGACGAGGAGATTGAAGAGTTCCAGAAAAAAAAGCAGGTCGCGAAGAACACTGTCAAAGGAACTGAGTGCTGCTCGTCGCCTTCAAGCTTGGTACAATGATCAATATGGCCAAACACTGCAGTTGACAACCAACAACAAAGCCAACGCTTCCGACCTGCTGAAGCACTTCTTTCTCGAAATACGAGATACAAGAAAAGATAGGCTTGGCGAATAATACGAGCCGTCCACCCTGAGCATTTACCAAATTGTTTTAAGAAGATTTTTCCTCAAAAGAAAGGACGACGAGTCTTTCGACATCTGAAAGGATGAAAATCCTAAGAAGAAGCTCGCTTCAAAAAGAAAGCAACTAAAGGGTGAAGGAATCGAAAAGGAAACCGTCCTAACAGGGCTGATCCGTTAGATGAAAGTCATATATAGATAAGCTGTGGACGAGTGGTGCTATTGGGCGGGATAATTCCGCGACAGTTATTTCATCTTATATGGTGGAACAACACCAGATTGTTAGCCATGAGAGGCCGACAAGAACACTTCAACTGTAAGGTTAAAAACTTCACAGACCGAGGAATCTTCTATGAATACACAGAGCATTCCACAAAAAGGAGAACTGAGGAAACTGACAACCCAAAAGCAAGACGGAAGCACAACAACAAAATATTTCAAGGAAAGGGTGGTGAGAGCGATCCGTACCTTGCGTTGAAGAAGTATTTAAGCCACAGACCAGTCAGAGTATCGGCGAATTTCATTTGCAGCCCATCGATAACCCCAGAGAAGACAGCCTGTATAAGAAGCTTCCACTTAAGAGAGACGGACTGGCCAACATCATGAAAAAAATGGTCGAGAAGGTAGAAATCCAAAAGGAAGGGAACTTTACCAACTCGTCGGGTCGAAAAACAGCTATTTAAAGTCTTCGAGGTCATTTCGATCTACTGGCAATGTCTGAGCTCACTGGGCACCCCAACCCAGCCCCCCACCCAGTCCTACAGTAAAAACGCCGTACAAACTCAGAAGGAAATGTCTGATCGACTGGTAGAACCGAGAAGATGCTCTACAGCTGTTTACAACAGTACGGCCACAACTGTAAACGCGACGAGCACCGAACACCGACAGTTGTTCTCCAATCTTTTTAATTGTTCCACTTTGAACTCTTGGCAGATTAACATTAATTTCCCAAAGGGCAAGTGACTTTTTATTTTATGACAATGAGTAACCCGTTGTTAAAGTGACATTGCCTCTGTTAATGGAAAAATGAATTTACAAGACTTAAGCTTAACTGACAATCAGAATAATTTTAATTGGAAACGCGTGATTGTTTTGAAAGTTTGTTTTCAAGTTCTGTACAATTTATTTAATCAATAACTGCCATTTTAGATCTCTTAGAATTGCAGGTTTCTATTAAAATGAATTGAAAAGTATTGTATAATGAAGATACCATTTGTAATGAAGATTTCCAGTGAAGAGGTAACGGCGACGAAAATTGTTGAAATGAGAGCACTCAGAAGCCCGTTTTCAATCAGTAAACGAAAAGTTCAATCAACTCCGCATAAGAGTTAGGAAAGCCATTTGAATAAAGCGACGACAGTCACAGTCAGCTTTAACCAGTCACAGGCTAGTTTTTTGACAGAACATGTCGAATTTGATGAGTACGTGGGCAACCCAGCTCAGTGTCGCAATGTCAATTACTATTTTGGAACCAATCGCAGCCCGCAAAAGTGACACGGCAATACCGTGTGATATTGACGTCTCTCGCGTAAGACACAACTATAGGGAAATCGCGATACCATTAGCATAATGCCATATTTTGCCATGTTCCTTTTTGTGGGTTTTGAAGCAAAAATGATATCCGTGTTGTCAACAAACCACTCAAAACCCTTCAACAAGAATTCCCGTGTCCAAAGTTCAGACAACCCTTGGATCTTCAACGCATTGTTGTTTACAAAATTCCATGTAAAGCCTGTCCTTGGAACTACATAGGAGAAACCGGAAGATGCTTCCAAACCCGCAAAAAGGAACATTAACGGAACTTGAAGAACTGTTCTAATGGTTCTAATGTTGCCAACCATGCGTGGAAAACCAATCATTGCATTGATTTCAAAAATTCTTTTGCCATAGACAAAGGCGATTACTGCGTTCATAAAACACTCGAATCCTGACACACAGCAAAAATTGTAGACGAGGATAATAATTCAAAACCGTTGCTTCGGCAATATTCCATTTTATTGTAATTAGTCCTCATTTCCATTTTCATCTTTTAGCTTTTTTCACACTTCTTTTTTTATTCTCAAGTTTTATCAACCTTTTCGTATATATTTCCGTTTACGCGCCTCATTTTTCATTCCTTAAAGGCTATAGACTGATAGCCGAAAGCTCATGTTTTTAATCTTTTTAACCACAGAACGCTTTTTAATGCAGTATGTCTTATCCTGGTTACAGCTCTATTTTTACTCGTATCCGCAAAGACTCTTCTGTTAATATAAATGCTGTGATGAAACTCTCGTTTCCCCTTTTGTTACAAATTTATCATCCAAATACTGTTCGCGTGTACACTACGGGAAGGCTTATAAATTCCGTATCAAACCTAAGCAAAGATCTTTCAATTGCTCTCACGGCTCAATAAATTTCCGTTGTTTTTTTTTTTTCTAGATGACTACGTCTTTTGACTTGTGTAAAAAGCAAAACAGAAAGACAAAACAAACGTTCAAGAACTCCTTTGGGCAGTAAGTTCAGCTGGTTGTTATTTAAGTACCTACCAACAAAAAAAATGCGGATTGTCCAAGCTCTTAGTAAGTTTACATGATATCCACACACTTTATCGGCTAAAACTTAAAAAAATACGACCGCGTCAGTTCATGGAATCAGTGAATTGACAAAAGAGTCGTTACTTCCGACTACTTCCTTGTTACTTGAAAACAAAGAGACAGTAAGTATGCATACTTCATAAAAGTAGACACAGAAACACTTATAAATGGCGGGATTTCTTTTAATTCTGTGTTCTTGTCAGGAATATGTGAAATACGTGAATATGTGAATATGTGGAATTTCAAGTCCCTTGGATGGGAAAAAAACTTTCCATATCAAGATATCACGCGCAAAGGCCGCTACATTTCTAGTCTTCCGTTATAAGCCCAAATATGCCGTCATTCAAATTCCCGCGTTACAGAATCAAAGGTTATTACATCGGACGACTAATTAGGACCCAACAAGTTTACAATTGCACTTTATACGCTTATAATTGTATATTGTAAATATAATTCAAGTAAAAATGTTGCAATAGAGGTGGACGTTGCACTACGATACCGTGTTTCTTTTTATCTTTGTCTTACCGATCCTAGCATCGGATCCCTCGCTTCCCACGTGTCCGATTCCCCTCCACCCTCCCCCGTTCTAGAGTCTAACACGCTGGCTACTCCTAACGTTACAGGATTTCACCAGCTGTTAAAATTTTAGAAGAACTTGCGCCAGCTGGATGGAAAGAGTTGCCACAAGGGCGTACATACTTTGTAAATGCTAGACGCATTAAAAGGTCAATTTCTTAAAAACTACTTTATGTACAAAGTTCGAAGTTTGAGAAAATTCTAAGATTGCCGGTGTCTTTCAACTTAAGGCCGGCTCACATGATACCAGATGTATCCCTGCGTATTTCGTACGTGTACGTTTTATTTTATTTGTTTCAAATTTTATTGACATAGCGGTCCGTACGAAAGTGTCTCCCCGATTTAATAAGAGACTGGTGCTCTTCACCATATTTCCTGAATCCTGACGCCTTTGGCTGTAAATTGTTTGTCAAAATACACAGGAGATGCGTTTTCCAATACTGTCGAGCCACCAAATCCGCTGACAGGTAGTAGCTTGTAAACCGGTCCTTACGGAGTACATTAAATTGCAGCTTATCAGCCAACGAATGCAAACAAAGATTATTGTATTGATATAAATGGTGTCATCCAACTCCCGTTTACCCTTTTGTGATAATTTTTTCATCCAAATACTGTTGAGATGACCACTGCAGGAAGGCGTATCCATTCCGTATGCATCAAATATAACCAAAGATCTTTAAGTAGCTCTCGTAACTCAATAAATTTCCTCATTTTTCCTTCTAAAGCATGCCACCCCCCCCCCCCCCCTCTTCCACGAATAAGTTTACAACACAAACGGCGATACTTTTAAACGACCACATGTTCTGACCAGTAAATTTTAGACTCCTTTTCAGATTTTGATCGAGAATTGATTCATGCCTTGTTAATGAATAAAGGCTGCAAAACGAATTTATTATAGGAGACACAATATTTCTTTTCAAGCAATACCAGCTCCTCAATTATTATTTGACAGAAGTCAGGCTTAATCTTGCTGTGCCAGAGGAGGGAGGATGCGTGTATAACATTTCTCAAGCGAAGTTACTCCTCTTCCGACCTGCTACGAAGCTTAGTGCCGAGAGTTGCGAACACAAGAGCGTATGCCCTTAGAACAGGAGAATCTGTTTTTGTGGCTGCCTCCGCAAGAACAAACAGATTTGGAAATTTTTGCACCATAAAATACCAGAATCTTGTTTAAAATAGCGAAATGTGATATGTATTAACATTAACAGTTATATTTATGTGTCCGATATATTTGTACGTAATTAATGACCCGCCTTGTAATTCAGTTTATACTGCAAAAAGGTTGAATAAACGATCATTATTATTATTATTATTATTATTATTATTATTATTATTATTATTATTATTATTATTATTATTATTATTATTATTACATGACCGTTTAAGCGTAATCCCATTTTATAGGCTTATTTTTTTTCTTAAATAAGGTTTTCCAGGGATTGTTAACAAATCGCCTGAGAGAGACCATGTCTAAAGCACTTGTCCATGTTTTGTCTCTGGATGTGGGAAATTAACTGTCACGCCCTCTTATAAAGAACTGTTCCATATGATAGAGGTGGTAATTTCATCGAGGATATGTTCGCTCATTATACCGATTTTTTGGAAGGGTTAGTAAGACCGCACGTCGGATGGTCGTGGAAATTAGGCTTGTGGTCGTTTAAAGCGATAAATGCTTCTTTCTTGGCTAGTTTTTCAATGCGGTCGTCTAATTTATTAGCATGAAATGCAACTTGTGAGTATGTGAGAGTTACTTTCTAATGTATAAAAATGAGTTAAAATCCAGCTGTAAACATTCCAGAAAATTTCTGATGAACATCACCATCAATTAAAGGAAATCGATTTCAAGTCCCCTCCCTTTCTTGTGAGTAAGGGGGAGCGAAATAGAAATCAATTTTCTTTGGTATAGATTTGGCCGTGCATCACCGATGATCCAGCGGAAGCTAGTAGTGAGATGATCCTGATTGTAGAAAATGTATTGAAATTTCTCTCAAAGCTTGACACTACTGATAAGTTTAATAATCAGCCACGTTGCCAGCGTGTTATTCTTCAGTGGCCGAGTGGTTAAGGTATCCGGACTGGTAAATCTGGAGATCCTGGTTCAGATCCTGGCTGAATCACATTTTCAATCATTCCCTTAGTTGCATTGATTTTAGTTCTTAGATTAACTGTTTTATGGCGCCGTGGCTTAGGCCTCAGAGGCCCTTTTCTCGAAAGACCCAGTAACTTATCGGGTCCGGTAATAGGCCCGTTAAGTCCCCGATAATTTAACGGGTGTTTCTCGAAGCTCCCGTCATTAATGATTCCGATAATTTTCCCGGTAACCTCCCGGTAATTTACGGGAGGACATGACCTCCCGTAAAGTTACCGCGAAATCACAAATGTTGCGACACTAAACAAAATGGCGGCCGGAGGCGGACTTTTTTGTTTAGTTAGACGACCTCGGTCTTATCAAAGACGACCCATTTTGGCCGACATGGCTGACTGTGGAGTCATAAAAAGATTCCAGCTTTTACGAGCAAGAATTTAGTGGCTTGTGAATAAACTTGGAGACGAATTGCGGAGAAATACAGCGAAAAGCTGCCCGCTGGCTCCGGAAGCAAACGTAAATACAGGAGTAGTACTACTGTTGTTGTCGTGTTGTTTTAGAGAATGTTTTAGAGAATGTTTGAAAACCGCTTAGGGTGTTTGCATACAGGTGCTATATCAATTTGAAATTATTACTATTTTATTGTTATTATCAACAAACGATGGAAGAAAAAATAAATCAATATTTTGTCAGGTAACTTGACAAGGTGCACATTTTTATTACTCCGAAATGGCTTCCTTTTTAGCATAAAATGGTTTCCTGTCACGTAAAACTAAACTAACTAATCCTACAGCAAGCGAAACTGTTTTCTTTTATGGCTTAATATATCAATCGAAATTCTTTGTGTTAATTTGCAGAATTTTCATAAGAAGGAGGAAGTTAGAAATCTGACATGCTACAGATAAACGTAAACATGAGCAATAGCGATGAGAGTCGCCAGTTAGGCGCGGTCGTCGAAATACACAAATGGTGTTTGCTCCATTAGCTAGAGGTAAAAAGAACAAGAAGTGTACTGTAGTCACGATAGAAAACGAGAATAAAGAACAAAAAAACCATCCCTTTTTTTCGCAAAATAGTTTCAGTCGTATTTCAATTGATCGCACCTTGTTGTGTGATACAAAACAGTGTACAAAAGTCGATTTGGCATCGGTAAAAATAATGCTTGATGTCTTCTGCAGAAAACGATTAAATCACGCCAGTTGAACTATAGTATTTCAGTTTTAAAACTTGTTGTTAGATTATTCCTTATACCCAATATTCTCTACACTTAATACTAAACACCAAGAATCGAGCTACTTCAGGCAACTGATCATCGCTTCCATGATGATGCAAAATAATGATCTCTCTCGGTTGCTCTCCTTTGACACAACGAAAAACTCAAAGTTAAACTTAGCACGTATTGCACTGTCCTCTAATAATCATGAAGACAGTCCTGTCGCATTCATAATCGTGCTTTTCCATCGGCAGCGAAATCGAATCAATTGAATGGACTAAGCGTAGTCCCAAGTCGTTCTCCTTCTCTTGCGAACGAGCGTGAAGCGCGCGCAAGAGCCTGGTAACGGTCCCCTGTTTTACCGAGCCGGGAAAGTTTACGGCTGCTTCGAGAAACGCAACATCGGGCCCGATAAAGTTTCCCGATAACGGCCCCGATAAGTTAATGGGCCCGGAAGTTACCGGGAATTTCGAGAAACGGGCCCCAGGGGCCAACGAATAATACCTATTATGGTGTACCCGTGAAGAACACCTACCAAGTAGTATGCCAAAGTTTAATCTCTTAAGGAAAATACAGAATTTTCTGTACGTGACACCACGTGCAATTATTAGACTTTTTAATCGTACGTAGTATGCGATACACAACCAAAGGTAATTACAGCGGATAAACCAGTGTATACAGATCGAGTATGCGCTTCCATTTGCAAACTGTAATTTATTATAGGAGACACAAACGCAATATTTATTTTTAAGGAACACTAGCCCCTCGATTATTATTTTACAGACAAAGAAGAAGTTATACTTACAACGTCTGCAGCTGGGTATTGTTAGCAAAAACTCCTTTGGGCAGTTTCTTCAGCTCGTTGTCAGCCAAGTTCCTGTCAACAAATAATCACACCTTGATGATTGCTATTATGTGACTTATTTTTACTTACGTTGTGTAGTATAAGGTATACATGTACATCTTTACTAGTGTTGGTTAACATTTTTTGTCTAAACAAATAATAATGACAAGGTCTTATTTGAAAATCATTTTTCCTCAAAGGAGCCAAAAGATAAGTAAATTTTATACCAACATGTTCATTATAATCACACTTCTTTTACTTATCACATGTTCATGTTAATCGTTGAGTTTTCTCCTATCATGGAAGGCTTTAAACAAAATATAGGGGAAGACCCTAATATTCTAAGACTATAAAGAGATTTATAGGATCTCTGAAGAAAGTTGCAGTTCCATTGCCTTCATTTTTCTACATGATCGTTTATGCAGAATTAACATCATCATGATCCCATTTTATATGTTTATTTTTTCTTGAATGATATTTTCCAGGGAGTCCTCTCCCTTTCTAGTCAGTAAGGGGGCAGCGGACTAGAAATCAATTCTCTTTGGTGGATTTGGCCGTCCATCACCGATCGAGTGGGAGAGTAGTGAGGTGATCCTGATTGCAGAAAATTTGTTGAAATGTCTACCAGGAGCTTTCCATTATAAGTTAATAAACAGCCATGTTGCCAGCGTAGTCGGTTCCATTCAGTGGCTGATTGGTTAAGGAGGGCGACCGGTTCAAAATCGGATTCAAATCCTGGCTAACCACATTTGTAATCATTTCTTTAGTTGCATATATTTCTTTTCTTAGATATTTTAGATGATTGATGTTAACAAAAAGTCCAACAGCTACATCTTCTATTTTGTAATCAGACAAGTCCCCACGAGACCAATTATGTAAGGAAACGTTACTTTACAATTAATATATTTTTTAAACCAGAAAAAATAAAATAGAAAAAACAGTGATGGCCCCTCGTGGTTTGAAAAACATCCGAAATAAACATGGTCTACACCTTCTCGTAAACTTCGTTCTGTTCAATTCGCATTAAATTAAACCCAGTTTTCGTCCTGAAAATTTGTTTTGAAGTGTTTATTAAGTATCTGAGTCCAAAAATACTCCAGTGGATGAATTTTCCTGGTCATGAGGAGCTACAAAAAAATATCAAAAATTCGCTCGCTCCAAATTCTGAATTCGGCGCACTTTTTTAATAGAGAATTTCGCGATCCGGTAAAACACGAAATCCCTTCAAATTTAGAATTTTAGATTGAGAGGTGTCGCTCTAAAATCAGGTTTAAAAAAATAGCTTCAGGCTTTTTACCAGCGCGGAGCCTTAGCGCTAACAAAATGACGAAAATCGCAATATCATTGTGTTAACAAACTGCACACGACTGCAACCAAACTAAGAGAAACTATTGAACTTTCATGTAGTCTACCTTGGCATTTGGCTGTAAACCACCAGTGAAAGGTCATGTTTCGCTAACTGCAATAATGTATTGTCTAAATAAGATATTTGCTTGTGTTTGTATACCGTCAGTTATTATATAGCCATCTTGATGTGTGAAGTCAACAAGATAAATTATCCTTACTTATTGCGATGGAGCGACAATCAACTTAAATGACTTACTAACGGACCACTTCTTTTCGACTAGAAGATCCTTTAAAATCGAGATGAGTTTGCTTTTCTTTGAACTTCGAAACGATTTTTTGTTTTGTTTCGAGATGTCGATACTAGGCCGTTCGCAGAATAACTTGTAGCCAAAGCGCTCTAATTCGACTCTGTTTGTTTCATAAGGCACGCAATAAAATGTCACGCTTAAATTAATTCACCTGACGTTAGGTTTGACTATGTTGCGCGGAAAACACACGAGCAACGTGTGTCCTGACATGTTGAAAACGAAAAACAAATTAAAAACAATGAAATTGTTACCAAAGTGTGGACAGGACCGATGATTTATACACACCAAAAGAAGCCACAATGCAAGCCTTGCTAAAACATGATAATCTTTGCATTTTAATGAGGTGAAGCCTAGGGGAACACTTTTCTTGTTAGAACCACTAGGTGTTATTAACACCTTAGTTTTCGCCTTCGCGCAAAAGTCACTACGGTTTCATCCCTGACTGTTCTCTTGAGAATGAGACAAAATAATGTTATCAGCTAGAAAAGAAGCATGCCTCTGACTGCTGACATGCGCATTCTTGACAAAGAGAATGCAGTTTATCGATGCATGGCTTTTCCCATCGAATTGTTGCAGTTGAGAGGTCAATGCCAAAGGAAGAACACATTTCTCTATGGTAAAAGAAAAATGGGGGTGGGGTGGGGGTGGAGGGGGGGGGGGGGGGAGGGATGAGCGGATGCTTATTTTCCCGAACAGCGGCTGGTAATGGAGCCGTCCCCGTATGTTGCGACCGCGATATCGGCTTTTGGTTCATCATCCACCAGTGCTTTCTCCGAGGCAAGGTGCAAGAAGAAACCTGCTGTTAAGCTTGCTATAACTACTTTAGCACACATCGATCATTGATCTTGAACTGGATCATTTGTCACCGTGGTAGAATGTATTGTAATAAATTAAATAATGGTTTGTTTCACGATGTAGTTACTCAAATTGTCGATCGAGACGTTTCGACTGCTTACTACTAGTCTTTATCAGGCAATGAGGTCAACTGATCGAGCTTCAGTATTTGTGTCACGAAGGTCTGATCCTGCAGGTGCTGCATACAGGGTCTGCTTTACTTCCGGTTGGCTGTCAAATAGGACTTCTGAGTTAGAACCTAGTCCTTCGTGACGCACTTGACTCGAGTATCCATACCATATCTTGTCTGTTGCCTTCTTACTGACTCAGCTGACCACTGATAACAGCGTGGTTTGTCTCTCAAGCTTCTCCGCATGGTCTACTGAAGCTCTGTCAAAGGACTTCTCGTTTCGCACTCTAGAGAGTGCTGGTGTTGGCCACATGGCCGACCGCTACCATCACGTCTAGCTGTCGTATGATGTCATCATGTCCCGTTGCGGACCCCAGGGGAGACATGCTTGAACGTACAATCTCTCCACAAAGTCTCATTACCATGCCCTTTACACTTTTGAAGTTATGGAGGGGGATTCCCTCTCCTTCTCCATCTTCAGAAGACAAAAAAGGAAAAAAAAAAACAGGTCTAGATAGAGTTTGGGTTATGCTGACATGCCATGGAATATACCGCGTTTACTGAATCAAACGCTTTGGTTTTCGCGGACAACCAAAACTGATAACTCTTCAGGTCGCTCTAGGACGTCGACCCTTGCAGCATCTTTGTTGAAAGAGCGCCGGTATGTGGGCCTTCCATCTAAAGATTTGATGCTTCATAGTGGATGCAAACTCCTTTCTAAGTTCGTGTAGCATATCAAGTGTCGTGCGACATCAGAATGTTTATCACTAGAAAGCTGGCGACGCAGCGTGTCTGATGAACGTCGTGCGCGAAACAGGGCGTCTGTCTCATGTGGTGTTATTTCTTGGCCTGTACTGACAACAGCCACCTCTGTTCGCCATCAGAGTTCTCCCACTTGCATTTTCCGATGAGCGTTTTAGCTGAGACCTAATAGGGCTGACGTCTGTAGATGCCAAGTATGAATTTACTGCGTCTAAAGGCCTAATTGTAGCTCCTGATGTCATATAATAAAGTTATTTTATCTTCTAAATCTGAACTGTGCAAAAGGACAAGCCAAAGGGAGTCCTATGCACCATAGGGCTCTATGGCGCGTATTTAGTGTCAAAATTCAAACTATCAATTCAAACATTCGATCCTGCAATTCAAACATTCCATCCTTCAATGCAAATATGGAATGGGTCGATTCAAACATTCCATCATTCAATCCAAATATGGAATTGTTTGTTTCAAACATTCGATTCTTCAATCCAAGCACCCTTTTCTTCAATCCAGAAATGCCATTCTTCAAGTTAAACATGCATTCCTTGTATTGCCTGGCCTATCATTCAGTTCAAGCATGCATTTTGTCAATTCAAACATGCCATTTTTCAATTCAAACATTTGATCATTCAATCCAAACGTGCATTCCTTCAATGAAATCCTGAAACTCAAGCACTACACAATAAATTCCGCGTTCAATTTTGATAGAAAATGCTGAAATCCTGCTGTTGAAACATTCTGCACTTTAATTTTAAGATATGAAATCCAGATTATAAATTCAAACATAGTCTCACAATGTAGTTGTGCAGTGGCTCGATTCAAACATTCACTTCGGCGATTCAAACATTCAGCACAGCAGTCCAAACTTTCAGTTCCTCTCCATTAGTCTGGAACCGAGGGGACCCTGTAAAACGAGGATACAGACGGGCGGATAGCGGACGGCGGATGGGGCTTTGTCTTAAAAGGAGGTTTTTTTTATCGATGCGAATCAAACAAAGCGAAGCTGAGAGAAGGCATGGGACACGTCTATTTTGGGTGGTCTTCTTTACATGTGGGCCCGAACAGATTTTATTGTTTTTCCGGGTTAAAAAAAAATTAAGAAATCAAAACCACCACGTTACTAGAACTACCATAGGGTATCCTTAGTCAATTTATGAAGGACTTTCATTTTTTTTATTATGTGCCACCCCTCGCTCGGTGTTAGTAGACATTCCCTCTTTTAAAATGCTTAAAGGACACAGGCATAATTACCACAATTATTATAATCTTTTTTCTCATAATCATCATTATGTCGATCATAAACGCCCCTATCATTATGTTTTGATGCGTTCCCACTAAGACACCAAAGATTAAAACAAAAAGAAAGAAAAGAAAAAGAAAGGAGTGCCAAAAACTTTCTATTCTTCATTGTTGCCTCGTTTGTTGACAAAGTAAAATGAATTCTAAAAAAAAATCCCTATAACTTGGAGTTCTGAAATAAGGTGAATCATCAGCCGTCTTTCCAATGAAAATGTAAGAGCTAAAATTAATTAATCTTTTGACGGAACTAAGAGCAGAATTTAAGCATAGTAGGTTGAGCATGGAACGCATTATAAAACTGAAGCTCATAGACAACATAGCAAAAGGAGGAAAAAAGTAATAACCAGCTTATGCCTCAATGGATTGGTTCATTGAAATGCGTCAGATAAAAGCTCGTTTTATTCTATTGTGAGATTAATAAAACATCGGAAATAGCGACGTCCTTTTTATAGCAAAAATTTTTTTAACTGATACATATGACACTTCTTTAAAAATTCTTCCTTTCTTTCTTTCTTTCTTTCTTTCTTTGTTACCAGGTGCCAAGTTCCGTCCAGTCAGAGGACGCAAAAAATAATGAGATGTATGAGAGCTGATAGCACTGCTACGTTTAGCCAGGGGATAGCTGGCTTGAGTAATTTTCATAAGCCACAAGAAAAAAAAACTGAATAGAATTTGAATCGTCCGGAGTGAAATTACTAGTTTTGTATTAGAGCAAATATTGGTAAATGCGAACAAATGAACGATGAGCGTGGAAGTGTTATTCCGGTTCGAATTTCACCCATGATTGTTTTGTGCTTATGTTATTGATAGAGGAGCGTTCTTACAGGAATGCAGTATCGGCTGGTAATGGTCCAGGAATAGACTTCAGTTGTTTCCCTACACACGAAACATTTATCAAGGCGCGATAAGACAGCCAGGGTGAACAAACACAAGGCTCCGGGCATGCTGATGAAAGAGGTCAACGGAAAGTAAATATCAAAGAGGAGCATTTAACGTGTATTCTTTTTTATTCCTTTAGGTGGATATGAATCACTTAAATTGACACAAAAGGTTAGTGTTGTGTTGATGCTATCGATATGTTAAAAACAGGCCATTTTAAACTCCGTGAACTATAAAAAGTAGATCACTCTTTCTGTCTGCCTGCCTGTTTTTCTGTCTTTCTGTTTGCCTGTCTGTCCGTCCGTCCGTCCGTCTATCCATCATTAATCATATCAAATTAGAGAGGTTTTGAAAACTGCGAGCTTGTATACTTTCGAGTTTTCAGAGCGAGTTGACCCCATCCAGTCCTAGAAGGGAGGTGGAGTGTACTATGCACACTCGATCTTTGAGATGTTTACACGATTTGCATATGCATAAAGTTACTTTCACACGGTACCACACGAATTTTAGACCGGTTCAAAAATTTCACTGGACATTTTGTTCACGCGGAACCGTTCAACATTTTTACTCTGTTCACATGACAAGCCAGGATGAATTTTAACTTTTATCAGACAGCGGTTTCACCAATGGGCAGACCACTTTTTTACTGTATGCAAAATGGCGTCGAGGAAAAGAAAGGCCAACGATGGTAGCGATAAACAGGGTAAATATTAAACGCCGCAAAGTTGAATCCTTATTCCAAGTGCTTTAGTAACCTTTAGGTATCTCCCCTCTTCTGTTAAATATTAAAGCTACTTGTTTTTCAACATTCATTGAGGATCTCATAATAATTTGCTACGATGATGTGATTAACAAAATAATAATAATAATAATAATAATAATAATAGTAATAATAATAATAATAATAATAATAATAATTTATAAAAAAAATAATCCGAGCAAAATTGATATTTACAAGTTAAAAGTATAAAAAAGAACTATTAAAAACCTATTTACAATTCAATGCATAATCACTAAAATAATAATAATAATAATAATGATAATCATAATCATAATCATAATCATAATCATAATAGCTTCATTTCTTTAGCGCTCATATCCTGAGCTCATGGCGCTTTACAACGCAATAAATAAAAAAATAAATAAATAAATAGATAAAAATGACTAAAAAAGCCCATTTCTGATATATGAAATTTCTACGTTGGCAACGAGGCTTGGGGGAATTAAACAACAGAAACTTTTCACGCCACTCATCAGCCTTCATGATGTTATTAACAAAATTGTCACCCAGTGTTTTCTTTGTTTCTTCTTTTATGGATAGATGTACGGCTTTTGTGAATCCGGGTTTCAGACTGTAAAAGGACGCCAGCACAACGTCGCCTTCGTGCTTGGAAAGTTTCGCATGCCATTTGGAAGATGACATCTTGCATTAAGACCGTAATATTTCGAGGCAAAGCGAGTAATAAAACGACACTTTCAATCTTCGCAATCTAGAGTTTTATCTTTCCTGTATCTTCTTCCAGTTGAGTTACCAAGCATCAATGCAACCATGCTTTTGCGTTACAAAAATTAAGACAGTCAAGATATTAACAGTGCGCCTGTCCTCAGGCGCGAATTTGGAGGTCGAATTTTTGAAATTTTCGTACAGTTGGCGTGGCTCCGTGTGAACGTAGCACCTAATCGCATGAATTTTCAACCGGTCGAAAATTCGTCCGGTACCGTGTAAACATAGCCTTTAAGAGCCACAAAATTTGATGACGTGGAACGTCTTTTATCCATCTTTTTTTTTTTTTTTTTTTTGAACAAAGAAAAGAAATTTGCGCCCAGGAATAATCATAGGGGATCTGACGCAGGCCAAGTTCAACCTTAACAATAGAAATGTTTGTAAGATATCTGATTTCGAATATTCATTTAATTCATTATTTCTTTTAAACTTTTGAGAAAAACAGTAAAAAAAAGCAAACGTTTAACAAAATAAAACAATTTTAAATGTAAAATTTGAAGAGTTTTAGCACTAGAATAGGAGATTGGGTAGGAAAAGTTTTCCTGGCACGTCATGCTGATCATCATGGTTCTCCAAGACGACTAAGAATTTTGTAATATATGAAAAAGTCAAGAGGGTGAGTTTCTAAGCGCGTTTTAAAAGAAATAATCTGGGTTACTTACCGTCCACAACTGTGAACTTTCTCTCGTCAGTGCCATATTTGCTTGTCGCCCGGCAAGTGTAGTTTCCCTTCTCCTTAACTCGGATGCGTGCAGTGTTTGTTAAATTGACAAGAGTTCTTGAGTTCCTTATTACCGCCATATATATGGGAAGAGTTCCGTTTGCTGTGCACAACGCGAACGTGTCCTTTGCGCCTAACACCGCTCGCACAACGGGAGCTGGTAACACAACCTTTGGTGCAACTAAAACAAGGATGATTAGATTGAAAGCCGTCCGTCAATGGTGACATAACATTGGCAATAAAATGATACAACACTGAATTTAAGAGGTGGTTTTGTATAAGAAAAATAAACCTTAATTTAAAAACAAGCAAAAAATGAAGCTGGGTGCAGCAACTAAATGTAGGGATTCAGAACACAGCCATTTAAGATTTTTTCAGACCTGGACGCGAACCTCGCTGTCGTAAGGTTCATAAAACTGGATAATCGTTTAACTGCATATATTTTGCTTTCTCTGCACTGAAGTGCTTAAGATGTTATCACAGATTGTCTGTCTGACGGAATTTCCCATGCAAATTTGTGCTATTGTAAAGTTAGAAATAACAAAATGATCTTTCAAACATTATTATTATTATTATTATTATTATTATTATTATTTGCTATAATTTTAATGCCTCTGCGATTTCTTCAGCCGGTATGTTCTTACCAGGTGAACCAGTGGTGAAGGACAACCGAAATCCTCTTCTTACATAATAACCATTTGAGAAGAATGTTATTATTGCTTGGTCTCCAGACACAGAAACAGACTTTCTAGTCATCTCCCCACAGAACACGCCGAGAGACTCTTTCTTCTCATTAGTAATCTTCAAATAGTCATAACTACAAGGAAAATATATATAGTTTTTTAATTATAAAGAGTAATGTAGCGGAATTGAAAATATTCTATTACTGTGGCAGATAGATCATTTCGTTTAGAAACAGTCCCATCTTTCGATATGACAGCCTAGTGAAACACTTAATTTTTAATTATTTTTCTCGTGTTCGGTGACACTTTCACACATTTAATAAAAAGGGCGTACTGGTACCCTTTTCAACTGCCCACAGTTTTATTTTTTCACTGAAGTGTGTTATTTCTTGCTTGATATGTTTTCTTTTCCAACTGACCATCAAGCAATCCTGATTCAGGCTTCTTCTGCTCGGACAACTACAATGTGAGACAGGTTGCTTAAAGAAGAAAAAACGTCTAACAGCTGGTCTCTTGTTTTGTTTTCTCAATGCTGTTTCGGAAAGAAAATCCGCGACAAAAAGGAGCCTTTAATACTCCTTGCATGAGACTGGACAAAGAAATCGCTTTATCGTGTAAATTCACTAATTTACCCCATAAATAGCTGGGTGACATATGACGCTACGTTCAATTTTAAATGTCAATCATTAAAAATGTGTTGTTAACCTTTTAACAAACTTATTAAAAAATAACAGTCTCCCCTTCATAAAATCCAATTCTATTTAAATCGAACTAAATAAATAAATATTAATTGTCGTGACGTTCTTTTAAATTAGAATTTTTTTTTAACAATATACACATTGCCAGTTGATCAAATGCGGTATTATTGCAGTTTTTCGAAAACATCTTTTTAGTGGTTTCTCAACGATTACCCTCCCTAGATTGTTTATATAACTGACAAATTTTCTATATATTGTACTTCGTTAGAAACGAAACATAACTTATTTAAAATGTCTTTCTAATATAGCTTTTGTTTTGTTCTGTTTTTATGTTTCAGTACTCGTTTGAGAGAAAATGAGTTTAAGACCTTTTGCAACTAATCTGCTTTCAAGCCGAACGATTTATACGTTTCATTGATATAATTGAAATGTCGTTTGTAGGACACCATAAATGTCAAAAAATTGCGCATTAGAGGGAAATAGGTAAATTTTATTGGTCGAGGCCGTGTAGAATTAAGGACTAAATACAAGTGAGAGTTAGTCTTTAATTCTACGACGATTCATTGCCATTACAGGACAAAATTTTTTAAAACTATTTAGCTGTTCAAAGCACTTCATGAAACACTCAGCCCTGGAGTAAAACCGCTCACCCGTACAAAAAACAAACAAACAATTAACCTTTTTCTTAGCGCACAAGACAAGGAAAATGATCGTTATAAACATGTAATTAATAGAAAGATACGGCCTTAATTCATTAAAACAAATGTTAGTCATAAATTAATTCATTCAGCAGCGCCGTTAAGCTTGATCCCATCACACGACAAAACATTGATAAAAAAGGCAAACGGTGCGTCCGAAACAAGAACTTGGATTCTGCCCGCGACGACTTTGAACCTGACTATTTTTTTTTTTACATTTGCGTAAACGCCATGAAACTTCAGCACTTTTTCAGAAATTTATCTGGGAAAAATTTTGTGCGGTCGTTTAGTGTTCATTGGCTTTGATGTTATCATAAATTGATCGGCAGTTTTTTTTTTTTTTCAGAAAAGGGAAAATCTCATGTCAAAATGAAGAAAATTACTTTTCTTATGGTAAATTGTGCGTTTTTAGCTCATATTAGCGCTGCTTTGATCGTGTTGATAACTTTTCGCTTAATTTCAGTGCTTTCTTGAAGTTTTGAGAAAATTCAGAAATCCAAGATGGCCACCATTTGGCAATCATGACGCCTTTACCACGTCTATGACGTCTTCACTTTCGGTTGTGGACGTCAAAGGAAACATCTTTTAATGTACTATCTATCCGACTAGTCTAATTGTCATAGCTTTTATAGTTGCGGAGTTATGGAGGGGTGGGGGAATCCCCCTCCCCGATCCTAAAAGGCAAAAAAAAAAAAAAAAAATTGAACCATTTCACCTATCACTACAATAATAGAGTTAAATTTACTTACCGACATTTTCCATCCCTATCCTTCCACTGTAACTCAAAGAAGTCAAAGTCAATTACCAGCGCCATGCCGTCTGGAATTCGAACAGAATAACTGCAGTTCATATTATTCGGGTAGTTGTTTGGATATCCAGGACTTGAAAGCGAGTTGTCTACCACTGAACCACATTCTATTAGAGATAAAAGTATTACATCAACGTCAAGCGCGCAGGTTTACACAAACAAGCAGATACAATTACTGAACAAAACATTATGACATTAAGACATACTGTACACCTTAACAGAAGTGATAATTGAGTACATTTTAAATATTACATGGCAATAAGGCTTGTAATACCACCATTGCACGTGTATAATAACACCGGAACAAAGAAAACGATGAGAATGTAATGAAAACGAAATGAAATGAAATGAATGATGAGTTACCACGCATCCAAGCAACTATCCCGTACACCGTGTCGGTCAAAGTTTCGGCCGCATCGGCTACAAATTTTTCCTCTAATGTGGAGGTCTAATTTTGGAACGGCTAGGCGTTTGAATTTTCGTACAGTTAGCGTTCTTCGGTGTGAACGGAACACTTAATAGCATGAATTTTCAACCGGTCGAAAAATCGACAGGTACTGTGTGAACTAGCCTAAAAAAGCCACCAAACTTGTTGTCTCTGGGAGGAACGTCTTTATCTTTTCCTGTAACAAAAAAAAAGCCATTTGCGCCCTGAGATAATTATAGGGGGTCTGACTCTTTCCAAATTCATCCTTACCAATACACATGGTCGTAAGGTATTTGATTTCGAATATTTACTTAATTCATTATTACTTTTAAACTTTTGAAAAAAAAAAAAAAAACAAGTAAAAAAAAAAGCAAACGTTTAACAAAACAGAACATAGCAAAAAGGAGTGCTGGTGGATCAAAAATGGATGCGGTAATGAAGTTATAATGCAGATATAACTAAATGTGACGTCAGCATCTCATAGAAACATTTTGTGTTGGCCATCATTAGTCTACGTTAAGTTTTCTTCGCTCTTATACTATCAAACTTAAAGAGTTTTGGTATAAAAATAGGAAATTGGGAAGAAAAAGTTCTCCTGGCACGTCATGCTGATCATTATCGTTCTTCACGAGGACTAAGACTTTTGTAATTTATGAAAAACTGTTGTCAAGAGAGCGAGTTTCTAAGCGCATTTTAAAAGAAATAATCTAGGTGACTCACCGCCCACAACTATGAACTTTCTTTCGTCAGTGCCATATTTGTTTGTCGCCCGGCATGTGTAGTTTCCCTCCTCCTTTACTCGGATGCGTGCAGTGTTTGTTGCATTGACAAGAGTTCTTGAGTTCCTTATCACCGCCATATATATGGGAAGAGTTCCGTTGGCTGTGCACAACGTGAGCGTGCCGCCTGACACCGCTCGCACAACAGGAGCTGGTGACACAACCTTTGGTGGAACTAAAACAAGGATGATTAGATTAAAAACGTTCCGTCACTGATGACATAATATTGAAAATAAAATGAGATAAGACTGACTTTAGGAGGTGGTCTTTGTACAAACAAAAGTAGACCTTAATTTAAGAACAAGCAAAAAACGAAGCTGGGTGCAGCAACTAAATGTAGAGGTGCAAACCATAACCATTAAAGATTTCTTCAGACCTTGACGCAAACCCGGTTAAAGTAAGATTCATATAGAAGTGGATAATCTTTTGGCCGAAAATAATTTTCTTTCTCTGCAACTGCTCAAGCAGTTGCCCCAGTTGCTTGTCACACGAAATTTCCCATTGCAACTTTGTTACATGGTTAAGTTTGAAATAATAAAACGGTCTTTAAAACAAGTTTATTTAAAGTAAGTAACTGCTGTTTCTTTTTATTACTTTCAGTTTATAATTTTAACATCTGTGGTGTCTTCAGCTAATATGTTCTTACCAGGTGAACCAGTGGTGAAGGATAACCGAAATCCTCTTCTTTCAACTCTACCATCTGAGGAGAATGTTATTATTGCTTGGTCTCCAGATACAGAAACAGTCTTTCCAGACATCTCACCGCAGTACATACCAAGCGACTCTTTCTTCTCGTTAGTAATTTTCAAATAGTTAAACCTACAACGAAAAATTTCCTTCATGATCTCATGATACACTTCCTAACATACTCGGCGATGAATTTGACGCTAAAGAAGTTTTATCCAAGGTTATAGCTCACGTTAACTCAATTGACACGTTTACCAGGAAAGGGCAATAATGGCTTCTGCTGCTGAAGGCCAATTGTTTTCGTTATCGCTCTATTAAAAACGTTCTTAAGCTGGTGACACACCTGGCGATTTTATACGCCGATTGCGGCGAATTTGATCGCCAGCAAAAATCGCGAGCGATTTTTGCGACCGATTGATGCGGACACACTTGGCGATTTTTTTCGCCGATCGCAGCGATGTGGCAGTTTTAAAAATTCATGTGATAAAATCGCCCAACCTGATAGATTGACCTTACTGGCGATTCGCAGTACAATGACAGTAGGAAACCGCGGGAACGGGCACACTTGGCGAATTTGAATGCCGGCGTATTTAATCGCCGATATCTGACATGCCAGACATCGGCGATTTTATACGCCGATCGCGGCGATCGGCATATAAAATCGCCAAGTGTGTCGCTGGCTTTAGGAAACATGTCATTTTTAATGATATACTCGAGAATGCACTCCTTCAAATTGTTTTTATCAACAAAGTTTTAAACATATATACAATTTAAACTGCCTTTGTAAGTTTCTTTTTCTACTCTACTCCTTGATTCAGCGAAATGTTCCACAAGGCCTTGTAAATAATCCTTTTAAAGCCTGAACCGCCTTATACATGTCTCACTAATTATCATAATTATATTTCCAGGACAATATAACTGTCAACAAACAAACCCGCATGATCCATGCCGCCCGGGCTGCACGTCAAAGTGTTGAAAGTCAATAATCAACGCCATGGCATCTGGGACAGAAACCGAAGATCTACAGTACTTATTCCTTGGGTAGTTGCTTGGATATCCAGGACTTGTAAGCGTGTTATTAACCACTGGACCACAATCTATTAAAGGCAAAAGTTGAATTCAATAAACAAAGATTGAACACTGTACATGAAATCAAGATCATTGCGCAAGAAAACGATCCTGCAAATCTACGCCTATTTCAAGCATTTTACATAAAAAAAAAAAAAAGTACAAACCTTCCCTCAACTCCCGAGAGGAATGCAACGAATTCGCGGACCTTTTGTTTTAATGACTATTTTATACATCGGTGACACTCGCTCATTAAATCGTTTTATCCTTTATTTTATTCATATTTGTATTTTATATTTCTCATACATTTCACATATTTTTCATCTTTCATACATTTTACGTCACATTTATTCGTTTATAAGCTGTACACGGAATATTTTCTGTTATCCTTGATGATACCTTTGACCTCAATTGAACTTCAAAACTTTTATTTTCTAACTTTGTCTCACAAACTATTGTCATACCTTTTGCTTGACATATTTTTTAAAAACCTGAAACACCTACAGGTGACTTTTAGGTTTTTACACCGAGTATCCTCCAGGTCACAACGAACACAAATGTCACTACCTGAAAATCTCTCTGAATGTTAAAACATTATGGCTCTCAAGTCAGTTGATATATTTGCATACATGAACGTTACTGTGATAAACGCGTACTTTTCTAGTTATCTTCGTAAAGGATAATACACCAACACAGTTTCCAACATGGGCCACTTTCTCTACAGGAGCAAAACAATACCTAATTTCATGGTTTCCCCCCAAAAAAGTAAAATTGTTCGAGTAGGCGTTCATTACCGTAATCTCATTTCCGTTCCTAAAGACAGAATACCGTGAGAAAGTCCTTAATTCACATTCTTTTTAATACATGTACATGATGACCTTGTGATAATTTTTCCTAGGTTTCCGGATTCGTCAGGTTCGCACTTTGTCCGTTGTTCCATTTATACATAGATGTTTTCTATTCCGCAACAGTTTTGCTCACGTATGACTGAAGAAACGTTTTGCTTTTGCAGCCCCTCAAGAAGGTTAGTATTGTCTAACCGAAATATTGGACAATAAAATTATTTAAGCTGTTCGATCAGCCTTGCATTTAATTTTACGTTCTGTGAACATTAATCGACCACATTATTCGTGAAAGTTTCATGGATTTTGCTCAAATATTGAAAAGTAATTCAGGTTCAAAGTCGCCGTGGGTACAATAATCCCCCCCCCCCCCCCCCCGTCCCCCGAATTTTTAAAATGAAAAAAAAAAAAACCCTCACTTTTCTTACCGTAATTTTTGTGTTTTAGCTCATGGCAGGGTTCCTTTATTGCTTTTGAAAACTTTCGTTCAATTTCGGTGCTTTCTTAAATTTTTGGGAAAATGCAAAGATTCAAGATGGTAGAACCAAGATTGCCTCCATTTGGCAATCATGCGTAATTACCACGCCATGTGACGTCTAAAATTCGCGGCCCCAAAGGAAACATCTTTAGACGTACTATCTGTCCTCCGAGTCTTCCTGTCATAGCTTTTATACTTACAAATTTATGGAGGGGGGAAGGTAGAATGCCCCTCTCCGCTTCCCGGTCCAGGAAGACGAAAAAAAGCCTGGCCCAAATAGGGTTACGCCCCGGTATATGATGAAGTAAGGTACGAGGTGGGAAGGCTTTCTTTGTTGTTTTATCCACCGGGAAAAGAGCCCTTACGAACCGAACTGGGGAGGTGAGTTCTTAGAAATCAGCCTTTCTCAACCAATCGCAACGCGGCTACCTCATCAGTGGAGCCATCACAACATGAGACTTGCTACGAGCTCGTGTTAGTCGTGTCACAAATAGCACAATGAAGAAATTTCTAGAGGAACCCGTTTGCCCACAACAATGGCATGTTTTGCCAGTATGAGCTGTTAGCCTTGGTTGAAAAGACGCATGGAATTGGGACCTCTTATAAAAGATGATGGCATAATCTCTGGTTGGAGAGGATAGAGGGCTTATCATGATCACTTACTACCAGGGGAGGATTTCTACTTCACCCATAGCACCGTTACTTTAATATGATGGGTATTTTCCTCCTGTGAAATAATCGCGTTCTAGATGAGATTTGAGAATTACCATTCTTTTTCAAGTGAAGGGGGTCGCCTTCGTATCAGCACCATTGGCCAAAAACCCCGGAATGACCATGAAAATCTAAAAAAGTTGGCAACGTATTTTATTTTTTAAAAAGCGGGTGGAGTAGGAAAGACTCTCTCTCTCTGCCTGTCAAGCAACTCACGGCTGAAATAATTTTTTTGTTTTTATGCCTGTGAACACTAAATCAGTTAACAAGGTCTTCCATACACTCAAAAGCGACGAAAGACCAAGGGATTGAAACTTGAATTTAACAAAAGATAACAAAATGCGGCACAGAAATGAAGCTTGAAATGCAGCTAAATTGTATTATTCACTTAGCAGGAACACTCCTGTAAAACGTTTTAAAAAAATGCTAGATCAGCAAGAGAAGTTAATATGAATGACTCACCGTCAAGAACTACTATGAACTTCCTCTCGTCGTTTCCATATTTGCTTCTTGCTCGGCATGTGAAGTTTCCCTCCTCCTTTATCCGGGTGCGTGCAGTGTTTGTTTTATTTACCAGAGTTGTTGAGTTTCTTATCACCGCCATGTATATGGGAAGAGTTCCATTAGCTGTACACACGAGTGCGACGTGTGGATGCAATCGCACAACAGGTGCTGGCGACACCACCTTTGGTGAGACTAAAACAAGCATAATAAAATCACTGAACAGTGCAAACAGTTCTCATTAATGACTCAGTTAATACTGACAATAAATTGAGAGAAGAATGAGAAAGGAAGGAAGTGGTCTTTGAGAGAAAAAAGTAATCTAGGTGTATTAACTAGACACAGTAGGTCAAATAAACAATAGTCGCAAAAGATTTCCATGGCGCTAGGCAAAGTCTGGTTGTCGCAAAGTTCTAAGGAGTGCATTTTTGTCTAGCCCCTTATATTTCGCGTTAATTGTCTGCAAGTGCTGAAGCAGCTTCCCAGCTGTTTCTCAGACGGAATTTCCCATGCTACTTCGTGCTGTTGTAAAGTTAACAATGATAACATGATCTTTGAAACAAGTTTAAGTAGGTACCTGCTGTTTTATTTATTATTATTTGTTATAATTTTATTGTCTGTGATGTATTCAGCTAATATGTTCTTACCTGGTGAACCAGTGGTGAAGGATAATCGAAATCCTTTCCTTATAACACTGTAATCTGAGAAGAATGTTATTATTGCTTGGCCTCCAGATACAGAAACAGACTTTCCAGTCATCTCACCACAGTACTCGCCAAGAGATTCTTTCTTCTCATTAGTAATCTTCAAATAGTCATAACTGCAAGGAAAATAATTTTTCTAATTATGAAGAGTAATGTGGCAGAAATGGAAAAATTATTTTACTATGGCCGATAGATCACTTCGTCTGGAGACAGTCCCATCTTTCGAGCCTAGTGAAATATGCTTTATCTTTTTTCTTTTCGGTGACACTTTCACACGTTAAGTAATAAGGGCTATCTGGTACTCTTTTCGACTCCCCACAGTGTTATGTTTTTCACTTAAGTGTTTTATTCCTTGCTTGCTATCTTTTCCGTTTTCCAACCGACAATCAAGCAATCCTGAATCAGGCTTCTTCTGCTCGGATAACTTCAATATTGGACACGGCATTTAAAGAGAAAAAAAATGTCTAACAGCTGGTCTCTTGTTTTGTTTTGTTTTTTCACTGCTGTCTAAGAGACGGTTCCTAATTTTGTTACTGCGCATACTTTCTGCGCATCAGTTCAAGATACTCCGGGGTTTCCTATGGGTGGTCCCTACTAAGACAGGGATATTTTTGCGCGGTTTAAAACTATGCGGAGAAAGCAGAACTTAGCAAGTACTCTTGGTATTCAAAAAGAAAATGTGGGGTAACCACGCATTTGACGCCATTATCACGTCATATGACATCTTCACTTGTGGTGCACGTCGGAGGAAACATCTTCGATTGCACTATCAATCCCCCATGCCTCATTGCGATAGCTTTTATTGTTGCGAAGTTATGGAGGGGTGGGGAATCCCCCACTCCGATTCTAAAAGACAAAACAACAACAACAACAAAACAAAAAAAAGCAAAAACGCTCTAGATAGGGTTAAACTTGAACCAATTCACTTCCCACTAATATTATGATAATAGAGTTAAATTTACTTACCGACATTTTTCATGCCACTCTAAGTCAAAGAAGTCAAAAGTAACCAGCGTCATGCCGTCTGGAAGTGGAACCGAATAAATGCAATTCATATTATTCGGGTAGTTGTTTGGATATCCAGGACTTGAAAGCGAGTTGTTTACCACTGAACCACATTCTGTTAAAGACAAAAGTATTTAATCAACGTCAAGCGCACAGGTCTACACAAACAAGCAGATACAATTACTGAACAGAAAATTATGACATTAATTAAGACATACTGTACAGCTTATCAGAAGTGATAATTGAGTACATTTTACATATTACATGGCAACAAGGCCTGTAATAGCACGATTGTACGTGTATAATAAAACTGGAACAAAGAAAAGAAACATAAAGTGAACTTACCTTGGCTTGCAAGAACGCGGTTCTCATTCCAAAACAGCACAAATAGCAAGGTTAGCATTGCCATGCTGGAGAAGTGTTTATACGCCATCGTGATTGTTTAAATTACTGATCTTTACTGGAGTAATGACTCCTAAGGGTAAACAGAATCAATTGGTCAAATAAAGCGAGTTATTTAAAATACTGCCCTAGATTACATAACTGCCTTATTTTGGCAAAGACAAATCTGTTAATCTACCTCACTAATCTCAAGTGACGATCTAAACTAATTTATATTTATTGACTATTCATATCGTATGCCAGGAAAACAATGTCGCCAACTATTGCCAGCGTGTTAACCAAAAAGACAATACAAATAATCTCCTCTCTGCAAAAAAGCAACATCTCAACCATTAAACTTTCCCTTACGCCGCACTCAAAAAACAAGGTTAAACAATAGCCGGTAATTATCACAAGAATTGATAGATTATTACCACGTAAAGCGCACTCATCCGCTACTAAGAAATTAACTATAAAATACATAAAATTAAGTCCCACGCATCAAACTGAGGAAAGCCAGTTGTTTTCTTAATATTTTTAAACCTAGGAGGATAAAAGTTTAACGGACAGTTACTGTGTTATGCAAGTTTTATTTCTGGCAATGACAAAGTTTGATGACGCAACGTTGACCTGCTTATATTTTTCAATAGATTTACAGCTGCTTTTGTCAATTCATTAGCCATGTGCTTGCTGTAGGATGTGAGGATAATTTATATTTCACATTTTTAACAACCCAATTTTGAATCTTTTCCACAGCACTTTTATGGATACCTTTTCTGACGTTTTAGTTTAATTTTTAGAAAGGTTCAGTGTTTTAAAGAAGATGCAAAGGAACAGGTGAGTTTTGGTTAAAAGTTATCTGAACGAATAATGGTATGATTAATTGTTCGAGTGACATGAATCCTGTCATTACCATGTTTATGTTGGCTTATGTATAATTTCTTTCACATATAAAATATATGTATACTTTTTGAAAGAAAAAGTTTTTTTCCCTTTTAGTTTTAATCTATTTAGTTTCAAAGAGAATTTATATTGTTTGTTCAATGAGATAATTATTCGCTTTGGTAGAGACTTCTGGTAGAGTCATTCCAGATGACTAAAAGCTGGACCAATCGTACAGCCAATCAGGTTGCATAAATCACCTAAACTGACGTAAGACGACGGAAAACTAGTATTCGCCCTACCGAACTCAATCCTTAAAATGTTGCTTTAACCAGCATTTACTAAAACGCTCTGGCGATACATTGACGGAGTCCATAATTACGAGTTTAATTGTGTATTGTGTGCTTCGCAAAGCGGTAAAAACATAAGAAGAAAGTTGATGTTAATGATCTTTGGCAATAAACATTCATAAAACATTCATGATATTTTTTTTCTAAAATATCAGATGACCCAAAGTATCGCAAAAGAATTGAACGTAGCCCTCTCTCAAGTCATTACTGAAGTAAATAAAGAAAACGGCATCTGGCAGCTCGGCCATTTTAATCAGATTTTACACCGGGTATGCAATTCCGCTATAACAACACTAACAGAGGCTTAGACAAATTCATGAGTTAGTTAACATGAACTCAAACACATTGATCCGGCTTTTCATATTATGATGGCTACAACTGAAATACTGAAAACAGTTAGCCAGTAAATTTGGAATGATCATTTACAAGAAGTTTTGTACTTCGTAAAAAGAAAAACTAAACAAAACTAATTTTAATTTTTTTTTTTTGTTAAGAAAACCTTTGAGAAAATCGGCATAATCAGCAATTTCGCATCTTGAGATGCTTATTTTATTTTCTAAAAAAAAGCTTGTTCGTAAAGAGTAAGTTGTAATTGTTTCCTGGTGAAGAGCATCCGTTATTATCAGTATTCGTAATACGCTTTTTCCTGTGATATATTCTTCTAACTTTTGGGTAGCTTTTAGAAATAATTATGCTATGCAAAATAGTCATCTGGGTTATTTTCTACGGTGTATTTTTGCGACAAAAGTACTAGAAAGCGGTTCACTCTCACTAATGGCTCAAACCAATGGGTACGTTTTGTTGGCTAAGTTTAAGATCGGCTGACACGATATTCATTTGTGTTTATTGTGAAATAATTAAAGAGCGCTGTGTTATGTTTATTTCTTCGCGCCAAGGTTTCACCTCTATTTGCGTCAGTAGTTGGATGTGTTAGCTAAATATTAATTAAACAGTTAAATTGGACAGTTAATACACAAAGGGAAAAACAACTATAATTTCACTTACCTGAATGACTGAATGACTGATGACAATCGATTCTCTCTGCAAGAAGTTGTTCCTCAGGATTACAAGCGTGGGCAACACCGAACGCACTTAGAAAGTACAGCCCTGTCCAGCTGTGGTTTGTGATAACAAATTGCATAAAATGTTCACTTGACTTCCGCGGTAGATTTTTTGCTATTAATTCTTAATTCAACAGAGAGTTTGCTTAAAAACTAGTAATTATGTTAATTATAGCAACAAAAATGACAAAAAAATTAAACCAGTTTCTTTTTTAATTCCCCTCAAGAGAAGCGGCTGTTAAATTTTTCGCATAACTTAACTTCAATAAGCGGACATTTGCTTGGTTTTGTGCATTCAAAAATAAAAAAGTCGTTCCATATTGATGAATGAATGAAATATTCCTCTTTAATACATTTGCTCTTCCCTAAAAATAGACATCGACTTTCAAATTTCTTTTTTGTACACGTGGATATATGTGACGATTAACTCTTTTCAGTCGTAAGATTAAAAATAAGCATATAATTATTCGAATGTTATTGTTGAAATGTGATGCAGTCTTGTGTCTTGCTTACTGTCTTATTTGAACCTAAATAATTTATAATTTTTGCTACCTATAAGTTCAATTTTTTATTCTAATGAAAAGATAATTTTGACTTTTTTCGAAGAATGATTCTTTTTTTATGATGCAATGATAGCATTTAATTTTGATTCAGTTGCAACTGACTGTGTGATGGCATTTCTGAGAATTAATTTAGCATGTGGCCATTATTGTGCGATAGTTTTTTTTTTCCATATTGCTAACATATACGTCTCCGATGTGTTTTTAGAAAATTTTCTTAAATTCACAATAGTAATTAAAAATATATTATATTACTTTAAATATTTTTATGAATATAAAAATACAGGTAGCCTTGTGGGTGATTATATAATTACTATTTTTCGATGTTTAACCCTTTAACCCCAAATATCAAAGAAGAAATTCTCCTATCTTTTCCCCATACAGTTCCTATAAAAGCACTAGGGAGAAGTCATTTAAATATCAAGAAAATTCACCTTGGGTGGTCATATCCTTAATTCTCATAACCTTAGGGTTTCAATAAGCATTGATATTACAAGGAGAAATTTGATGCTAATCACTGTTAGGGCTTAAAGGGTAAACATCATCTTGTCCTTCTACTGTTGAAATAGAAAACTTTGTAAACAAAATTCAAATCATGTTGCCTCAGCACTTTCATTACGGTTGCCGAATGAAAAAAAAAACCCTGCCCTTTGCACATGTGATGTTAATAGATCTATCTCAACGCCACTCAAATATATTCCTTCTCAGTTACCCGCTACCTGTATATGTTTTCAGTGAAGTAACATATTTTTTTACCTTTGTTGATCATATCAGCACAGGTTGCTTGCTTTGGTTTATGTTAAAGGGAACCTCCTATTTTGAAACAAATTGACGTTAAATTGTTGGAAATAATACATAAATTTCAGAGCTACAAAAATATAGATTTTACTGGTCGCCTATTTTCATTTTCATTTCTTCTGCGCGCCGCCATTTTGGATTCCATGACGTCTAGCGGTTACCCAATTATTGCGTTCGGGAATAACCTCAATTTTTCTTCCCCTCGTTTGAGGCATATAAAGGTGTCAAATTTCACTTCCGGTTGGCAACAATACTGTGCAAGACAGGAGACTGGGCATAGTAGGGCTGTGTTGTCAATACTGGAATGCTAGTGTCGCAATTTCTCTATTCTTCAATGTTGTTTGAGCGCAGGGGTAGAAAAACTGCGTGGATGAAAATTCGAATGGGACTGTGGAATGAATGAAACAACAGAAAAATAGAGATTACCCACGAGACTAAGCATTCATGTATTGACGTTACAGCCTAACTATCCCCCGTCTCCCATCTTGCCTGGTATTGTACCCAATGGAGAGTAAAATTTGATGCTTTTATACGCCTGAAACTAGTCTCCCTCGCAGCCATTGTCTCGTCACGCAACGCTCTTTTGGGGAGGAGAGTTGCGTGACAAGACAGAACGGCGGCGAGGGAGGCTAGCCTCAAACATGAAAAAGAAAATTAATGTTTTTTTTTATTTTTTTCAATTTTTATGCAAGAACAACAACCAATTTTGATCAATCAAATAAAAGAAAAACATTGTCAATACAGGTAGTATCCACACAAAAAATTAAGGACAAAATACTCCATGGTGACAGATGTCCAATAGTCCGCTTTGGAATTCACCAAGACCGCTGAATAAAAAGACAAGAGATGCATTTATACAGAGTTAGCCTCAATCTGAAGTAAAATATTTACAAATACCAGTGAGAGGAGGAACTTTTCTCAACTCTGTGTATTTTTTATTCATTTTAGGGTTCAGCAGTTTCCTGCTAACATTTGTGAATATTTTGCTTCAGGTTGAGGCTAACCCTGTATAAATGCGTATTTTGTCTCTTTATCCAGCGGTCTTGATGAATTCAAAACTGGACTATTCTTCGTACAACATCACTGTTAAAGGGGAATTATTATGCAAATTTGATGACATTTAAAAACCCAAAAATGTTTGTCTGTCAACAGAAACAAATCAAAAAACATAATAACAATAATTGTCTAGGTTTGTCACAAATTATTATCCCAGTGCAAGAAAACTCTTGATTAGTGCCTGTGGCCAGAGACAGAGTAGGTCGGAATGGATTGAAACTTGAAAGATGTTAGGCTAACGTTTTTCAAGTTCTCGCACTTTTCCTTGCAAAATGCACTAAAAAAGTTGGCTGTTCCTTTCAAGAATTGAGTTGATTTCTCTCCTCTCATTGTTCTATAATTATTTTGTAGCTAAGTGAAGGTCTTAATACTCCATTTTCAAAAGAAAAGTTAAAGTTAAAAACAAAAACCCTTGACACTTCCCCTTTCAATCAAATATATGGAGAACAAGAATAAAGACAAATGATAAGCATACAGTGTAGATTAAACTTCTTACAGCTGTTACCAATAACATGCAACCTACATCTGTACAGCTGTACAATGTATCGGCTTCAAAAGAGTTGGGTAAACTAAGTTGTTTTTTGCTGTATGCCAATCATTTAAATTCTGATAAGATTACAAGGCAACAGAACCAAGAAATTGACAATTTTATCTGCTGACAGATGGTAAACTTTCTCAACGCTTGATTTCCAAGCCATTTTATCTAAAAGATAGGGCATCATTTTCAGGATATTGTATTTTTGAATGAAAAAAATGAGAATCTTGCAAAACAAAGATGCATGTAATTGATCGTGAGTTAGAAAATGATCACATGCAGTGAAATTCAAAAATGCCTTTTCTTTTCTTTTGATCTAGCTAGGAAATCAATTTAAATAAAGCTTTACCTATTCTTAGCAAAGTAAAATTCTTAGTTTTTTGCCCTTGGATCTTGTCAATGGCTTCCCTTTGATTGACATCCACCAAAAATAAAAATGCAACTTTATGCGACTCTTTTAAAGGTCGTACATGTGAGTTGCGTGTAAATTGGTAACCAAGTCTGCTACATAAGAAAACGGTAGAGGATAGTGAAAAGGATAAGTACATGTATATTGATCATGGGACTTATGGCTGTGCCTAGTTTTGCTATTGCGCATATGTTCTGCACATCTGGAGATACTCGGGTTTCCAAGGGTGCTGCCTACTAATACAGGGATATTTTGGGGCAGTTTAAAACTAGGTGAAGAAAGCAGAACTCGGCAAGTGCTCTTGGTATCTAAAAAGAAAATTGGGGGTAATCATGCATTTTTAGATAATAAAGCTTTAATTTGGAAAAAAACTGCCAGACATTGCTTTGTATTTTACAGCTTTCTAGAATAAATGTTGCTTAATTATCCCTAAAAATGTGTGGTTACCCCCTATTTTCTTTTTGGATTCTAATAGCTCTTGCTAAGATCTGCTTTTCTTGCATAGTCATAAACCATGCAAGAATACTTCAGTATTAGTATGCACCATCCTTAAAGGGATACTTCAGGTTGCTGGCTATATTAACAGTCCTTTTCTAATTAGTCAAAGCAAGCGGAGTAAAGTCTGCATTGTATCTGGAAAGGCACTGCTGGAGGTCTGCTTGGAAATCTTCTCAGATAATGAAACTGCAAAGTCGGGAACTGTTTACATGAAGGAAGGAAGATACTAAGAGTAGAAAGATCCTCAGTCGCGAAACAACTCGGTTTGTTTTTTGGTTTACAAGCAGAAATTTTGGTCAGGGTGCTTACCACATGGAGAGAAAAGAAAAATTGTTGCCCTTTAGAAGCTGAATGCCCTACCACCACCATGTTTGTTTTCCTTGCCCCTAGTACAGAAACTTCCAAGTGAAGGTACATGTGTACATGTAGTTTACTTTGTGCTAGGGTCATCCTATCTCTCAGCTAGGATTTAAGAGGAAGACCTTGATTCGAAAGATCCAAGCACTAACACCAAGTACAACCTTTAGCATCTAGACTGAATACAGAAAACATGGCGCTAGAATGATCCGCTTTCTAGGATCTTCCCAGTGCTAGGATCTTCCACCCTCCACGTAAATAGCCTTACCTAAACAAAGGGTTAAATGAGCAGTAAATGGCACTGTACGTTATGGTACATTTCTGTACATCATGGCTTATTTTGTCGTGATTCTCCATGATAGAAAAGTCAATCAAGGGTTGACTGACTGAGCAAAGTTGAGGCAATTTTAGCTCAAAGGTTTCTGAATCAAGTTCTCAGACACTGGCTTATTAGCCATCCAAGACAAATACGCATTCCAAAATATTGCCACTAACTGGACAACAGCGATGCGGTGCTGAATTGGAACGAAAGTAAAGTTAAGGGTTTGTGTCAGAGGCCATATCTTGTAATTTGTAATCAAAGTCTCCACATAGCGTTCCTGAAGCATCTTCTTAATTTCATCCAGCCTTTTCCCAGCGAGTGTCTCTGTGATGCCAAAAAAGAAGCATATCATAACAGGAGCAAAGAGGCTTTGATCTAAGAGCATCTTTTTGAAGCCCGCAGTTTTAGCTGCACCAGGCACAATCTTGTCAAGGGATAGATACCATGTTCTAAGCACAGGAGCAATAATCAAGCCCACCACACCCATACGAGCAGTTCGGACAAAATCGTGGTCAGTTCCTTTGCGTTCAACAAGCTGCTGAGTGACAACATCACCAGTGGCTACAAGGACACCTAACGGGCAAGGGCAGAACATTTCAGTTAGAGAATGGAGTATGAGTTAAGTAACAACATAATATACTTTTTCTCTTCTCACATTAGAAGTAATAAAAATATTATACTCTGTACATGTACCACTCATTACTTATTTGAAGGGCTCATTGTAAAACGAGCACAAGTGATGACGAAAGTTCTCCGAATAATTATGCTCTAGTAGATAATTATAAGCCAAGGCCAATGTCTCAGAAATGTAGTATAATGGTTATTTTGTGCTTTAAGGGCTTGAATTCCATGGAAGCTCAATATGACTTACAGTCTGTAAGCCTAAAAACTGAATCAGCACATGGAAGATTCCTTTCATTCTCTTTTTGCCAAATAAAAAAATCAACCACACATCTGGGCTTTGTTTCTTGAGTTTTAAGCAAAATTTCATAAGTCAATTCATCTAATTCAACCCTTTTGGTGACAACGTAAATATGGGACAGTACTTTAGTTCAATCTATGTTTTTGGCATGATAACTATTTAATAGTCTAAGATTGTGCCCTTCATTTCGAAAACCTTTTATAAACCATTTCTCATTTGGCATACAGACAGGTTATTGTGTCCGAAACACAGTTCATATTTACTTTCTCATTCAAGGGTTTGAATTTGTCCAACAAGCTTATGACTTTAGCCTGAGAACTAAACCAACTGGAGTGATGCTTGAACGGATTTTTCTTCTTCTCTTTTTAAAGCTAAAAAAAAACTTTCTAACACCACAAATTTGTGGGCCAAAGGAGAAAGTTTTTTGGAGAAATTTGAATTTTAAAGGTCAAATCGTCACTTACGTTTGCTTCCACCCGGGTCTTCAATTAATACATTTTCTTACAGTTTTACACAGTCTCATCGTACTTTTCAGAACTCATTATTAGCCAAGTTGGTGCTACAGTATTTGCTTTAATAAAATAATAAAAAAATAAAATAATGACAATCTTTAATGAGGAAACTTTTTCACTAAAAAGTGGTTTACAAAAAGGACCTCGAAAATTAAAAATTAAAAATTTACAATGAATAAAAATGCTAAAAGATGCTACTAAAAACTAATGTATCTCATGTGTAATACAAAACTTAAATCAATGAATTAAAAATCTGACGCTTCAAAATATTTACATTATCAGAGGCTCGTATAGTTTTGTCCAGCGAGTTAAAGTCACTTACAGCATGATAGCCAGTTCTTTGTTTACCCCAGTTTCTTTTAATGGATGGAATTTTGAGGTTTGCTTTATTTCTTGTGTTGTAACTATGCTGTTCTTGCTGAGTGACTAATGTTGATTCGGGATGCGTGAGACCATTAAGACATTTATATACATGTACGCATCGGCGCTGGAAGCGCCTTTTTTCTAGTGTTAACCACTTCAGTGTAGTTAACGCATCAGACGCAGAGGAATACAGTGGTCGATCTAATATTATTTTAGCCGCCTTATTTTGAAGCACTTGCAAACTAGACATTAAAGTCACATTATGTTTGTCTCCCCAAACTAAATCAGCATACTCGAATAAGGGCATAACAAGGCTTTTATAAAAAAGGATGCGCGCCTTAAACGGTAACAAATGCTTAATGCGTCTAAGTAGGCCAAGCCTTTAATTAACTTTCCCTGCCATGTATTCGACATGATTCGTCCACGAAAAATCAGACGATATCAAGATTCCAAGATATTTAAAACAAGTAACATTGTTTATACAATGATCAAAGATTGAAACAGTTAGAGCTATTTTCCTCTGTAACTTCTTGTTACTGCCTATAAGCATGCATTTGGTTTTGTCCAGATTCAGTGTTAACTTATGTTCATTCAGCCATTTCGCCACAGCCAGGAGGTCTTGGTTGAGCTTTTCAGTCAGCTCCTGAGAGGAAGACCCATAGCAGTAGATCACCGTGTCATCTGCATAAAGTGATGCTTGACAGGCATCTAGAACGCTTGGCAAATCGTTAATGTAGATGACAAATAGCAGAGGACCCAGAATACTTCCCTGAGGGACCCCATGGGTAACTGGCAATTCATCAGACAACTCATTCCCACAACATGTACGCTGTTTCCTGTCAGTAATGTAAGAGCGGAACCACTGAAGCGAGTTCTCACATAAACCAATTTTGGAAAGCTTGCGTAACAAAATCCGATGGTCCACAGTGTCGAAAGCCTTGGTTAAATCCAAAAACACGGCCCCACACAGTTTACCTTGTTCCATGTTCAATAAGACTTCATCAGCAAAATAATGATGTCAAAGCAGATTCAGTAGAGAGCCCCTGCCTGAATCCAAACTGTTTCCTTGTGAGAAGGTTGTTAATAACCAAGTACTGGTAGAACTGGGAATGCACAGCTTTCTCGAGAATTTTACTGAGTGTCGGTAAAATAGAGATAGGTCGATAGTTCGATGCATTTGACCAGTCGCCTGATTTAAACAAGGCTGTAATTTTTGAGCATTTCCACAATTTAGGAAATTTACCAGTAAGAATCGATCGATTCAACAGCTTAGTGATGGAGGGAGTGATTGTATTAGCAGAGCTCTTGAGTAGTCTAGCACTAATTTTGTCCAAACCAATTGCTTTATTTGTCTTCAAAGAAGTAAGCTGCTGAAGCACAAACGATTCCTCTAGTTCAGTTAACTGGAACTGAGACAACGGTTGTTCTAAAACCAAGTTGCAATTCGACCAGGTAGTCGTTATTTTGTCAGCTAGGCGCTTGCCTATGGATGCAAAGAAGCTATTCAAAGCAACAGCAATGGATTTGGAAGTGGTGTGCTGAATGCCATCGGAAATGATGCACTGAACTTTTTCTGAGGATGAATTACGTTTGCATGCTTCGTTTACAGCTTTCCACATTTTGCCGTGATCTCCTCTGGCTTCCTCGATCATTTCGCAGTAATATTTCGACTTAGCAGATTTTACTAAGCGGTTTACTTTGTTCCTCAGTTTCCTGTAAGTGTTCCAGTGCTTTTCTGAGTTCGATTTACGTGCTTTACGATGACACCAGTCTCGATCTCTCATTGATTCGCTAATTTTCCTATTCATCCAAGGAAGAGGTGTTCCCTTCACTACTCGTCGTTTGACAGGTGCATGATCGTCTGCAACTTCTGAAAACAGTTTGTTCCAAGTTAATAAAGCGTCATCGATATTGTTTTCATTGTCAACGACGTGCCAAGGAACATTCCTAAGATCTTCGTTAAATGAATTCGCATCGAAATTCTTGTAAGAGCGATACTCAAACATTCTTGGATGTGCTTTTGTGTGCACACCAGTCTTTAGAATGCAAAACACCAGGTAATGGTCACTAAATGGAAACGGAACAACACCAGATTTAACAATGCGATGTTCATTATTGACAAAAATCAGGTCAATCAAGGTCCGAGAGGTGTCAGATATTCGAGTAGGCTCTTTTATCAGCTGTGTGAAGTCAAAAGCACGCGAGAAGTTGAGAAGTAGTTGTTTGTCTTTCTTGGGCAATTTTGAATTAGGCATCATGTTTGCGTTTAGATCTCCTAAAATGACCACATCCGATTTTTCAAGATCAACAGCAGGCATACTATCTCGCAGAGACGAAATAAAAGTGCGGAGATCGGCATCTGGTGCTCTATAAGCGCAACATAATAACGTTGGCTTACATTTATCTCGAATTAACTCAATCCATAAACATTCCTGTCCACCAGTATTGATATCATTCCGCAAACGAAACGCCAAATCTTCTCTTACATACATAGCAACTCCGCCATATCCCTCTTTATTGCCAGTGCGATCTAACCTTATGCACACAAATCCAGGGAGTTTTATTTCAGCATCACTTGTTGAGGAATCCAGCCAAGTCTCGGACAGAGTTAGCACGTCAAAAGTTTTGTTGTTAATTCCCTCAAGACGCAGAGAGTCGGTTTTGTTTGCGAGACTTCGTATATTCAAGTGAGCAATCTTGAGACCTCTAGTGGACTTGATATCAGCAAATGTCTGGTAGCCGGGATTAATCTCAATGTCACCAGCAAGAGCAATAAGAGTCAAAGCAAAACAGGCACGATGAAAAAGCTTACAAAGCATAACACTCTTCAGTCGTCCATTAGACTCTTGCCTCCGGGTCGGTTTGTTTCGATGAAATGAAGCACCAGCAACTTCAGCCCTGCAATTCATCTGGGAAACAAAATACGTCTCTCTATCGTTAAGCAAAGTGTTCTCATGTACATCTGAGAACCTGAAGAACTCCAAAGTGATGTAAATACAGAGAAACACACATAAATTTGCGGAGAGCTTGAAGCCGCGTCCGAACGCCATGATCTGCATGATCTATTATTGCTTTAATTTGGCAATCACTTCATGACTGTGTTTATTAATCAATAATTTCTTAAATCAGCAAGGAAAGCATACACTGAACACACATACCTAGAAGATACAACGTACATGTACCAGGCTAAAATTTTTGCAGGTACCACTTTAGGTAATAGGCCTTATCACGGTTTTCGACGCCATTTTGACGGGTAGGCAAACAGGCTTAAAATAAAAATGTTTGTATGGGAAAACAATGTCAAATAATTTTTATAAAACATCGCTTCTAAAATATTCATGAATTGGAAACTTTTTGTACTAGGAAAAGGATTTTAAGAGCAAAATTGGAGGGATGTAGCTGTGACAGAAAGCGCCCAGTCACGTTTTGAACTTTCCATACATTTCCCTGTATTTTTTTCCCGCAAACAATTTTTAGCAGTAGCTCACGGCTGGTTCGCCATACAGACAAATGTACCATTGAATTAAGTTCAGCATCTGAATCAGTTCAGCTAATTCATTTGGGCAGGCTTAAATTCAAATTTGTTATGGCTCATGTGAAGTACATGTACAGCTGAATTAAGTTTAAGTATGTGAATCAATTCAGCTGGGATAAATAATTATTATTATTATTAATAGTGTAAGTTGGGTGGATCTAAATTCAAATTTGATGTGGCTCGTGTGAAGTACGGCATCTGAACTGGGCGTTAGTCTTATTTCTCTGCATTGCACCCCAGTGACATCTAACATCTTATTGTTATCATATTTAGACAAACTTAATCACAAATTTATCATCTTTGCCCAAGAAATTATAAGTGAAAAGTAAGTGACAGTGAAATTTCGGTCCAAAACTGAATGGATTGGTTTGGTCCAACCGGAAAGGTTTTGAAAAAACAAAGTGGACCACTTTTCTCGGTTGGACCGGTCCGCCCGAAAATTGACCATTCCATTTGGCTATTTCCGGAACTTTTTCAATCCCAGTACCTCGCTGTTCCCTATTTTTGTTGAGCATGGAGGAAAGTGTAGAAAGCACTACTTGCACTTCTAATAATTAGTGCAGCCTTTGCGGATGAACTTGTAAACGGATTTGTCGGAGCTACTTGTTCACCCGTGCACAGTTGCAACAGGTATGCAGTTGGTCTGGATAGTAGCAGATATGTCGTTATCCTAAGGAACCACACGACACTTTTTAAATTTAAAAACATGTTTCGACAGAAACTTCTGTCATCTTCAGTTTAAATTACAAAGCACAGAGTTGAATATATAGTGCAAACCAAAATGCTAATTAACTATAAGCACAAAGGAAAAATGACAATGTACTGAATATAACAGAGAAAGCTTTAAATCAACATTATAAGTTGATGATTGAGTGTAGGTTTTTCCCATTGAATGTGAATGGCTTCTTTTATCTTAAGTTGAAAGGTGGTAGGAGCGTGATCTAGGATGCTGAAACAGTCAGTAGAGCACGAACTGCGGCAATGCTCAGAATTTTGTAAATGTTTAAAAATGTGAGAGGTCCTGTCACTGAAAATGTGCTCACGTACGCGCGTGAAAAAATGCCGGGTATGGCAGTTGTTTTGCAAGCTAAGTGTTTGTTTTGGTTGTTAAAAGCTTTTTATTTCCCGATATTCCTGATGTTTTTGAGCACTTGCAAAACTCTCGCCATTTTATTTGGTTTAATATTTGTATTGGTGGTTTTCAACTTACACATCGTCGCGCAAGTAAAAAAATTAAATCCTCAACAATTCAATGGATAAAGTCAAGAAATAGATATGTTGTAGAAGAGTGATACATGAACAACATGTGAAACCACAGGGCTGTGCGATATCTCATAACCAAGTAATTCGAGAAAATGTACCACGGAAAATTACAGAGTTTAGTATGGGACGCCATGTTGGTGGACACCAACATAGCCACCAACATGGCGGCTGGACACCAGCAAAAACATCTGGAGTTTACCTTGGCTATTTCAAAGCCTTTCTTCTCTCTGCTGAACTGTCACACATTGACATAGACGTTTCTATTACATGTTAGCTGATCAGACCTAAAAAAACATGAGGCAAATCGATGTTTCCATGTATACGTGACATGTTTAGAGCAGCAATCCTTCTGTCACACACTGCGCAAAAATGTAAAATTCAAACTGCTCTATTTTCAAAACAGAAAATGCTATCCTGCTGAAACCAAGCAAGCTGATGGAATTTTATATTTTCTTTTATGTGATGAAGATAAAAACCCAAAATCGTGTTTAGTTATGAATTTCAGTTTCTTATGACCTCATGTGAAAACCAGCAATTCATTTAGTTACAGAAGACTCGACTTCTACTTCAGTTCCCAATGATGTTCAATCTCAGCCAACCGTTGGACGATGGGAAGACAGACACGTCCGGTTGCTAATCAAAAGTTACTGTATCTAAATCCCGGCCATATCAATCAATGAAAATCAACCATTGATTGCAATCAATATAATCAATAATATTATAATCAATAGTAATTAATTGATTGATATTGATTGGTTCAACCAATCAATAGAAATCGAAACTCACTCACTGACACGTCTTAATTTTATTGATTTTTATAGATAATCAATAATTGGTTATGCAACGGTATCTGAGTAAAACCTGACCTTTGATTGATCTAATGACGTATGCACGTCACGCGTCATATAATACATATACAACGGAATTTTGCACCCTGTGATAATCCGATTGCACCACACTTGAGTTGAAGGAAGAAAATATAGGAAAAGGGAATAAAAATGTTGTTGTTTTGAGACCATCACTCGTTTTAAATAATTAATAAATAATAATATGATGCTAAAATTAAAGGATACGTTTAGTTATGATATATATTTGAACAAATAAACTTGTTAAAATCATTTGTCAATTCATGTGATGCGTTTTATTGAAAAGGAAACCGAGATTTGAAGTAATCAATGATAATCAATACTAATCAATGTAAATCGATCATAATCAATGAAAATCGAAACTCACTCAACTTTTGGGCTTTGATTTCTATTGATTTCAAATACCAATCAATTGATTATTATTGTTATTATTGATTATATTGATTTTCATCGATTATTGATTTTCATTGATTGATATCGTCGGGCTTAAATTCAAAGGCCTAATTGGACAGGGAAATAACACGAAGAAAGGTTCGGACCCGTCGCAATCCATTTGACCCCAAGAAATTTTCGAGCCTCAGCCTAAAAATTCTGGTTGAATGGATCGCGCTCAGTATTATGAGGTGAAAATCACGAGGCCGACAAATGCCCCTAGGTAGGTTTGGGCACTACTGGAACTAAATGATGCATCATAAGTTTGACAAAATAAATTGAGTTCCAGAACATTTAGATTTTGACGACATTTTTATAATTTATAACAGACAAGTGTTTGATTTGTGTAGAGTTAACGAAAGAAATCCCATATATTCTTACCTGTTCCAATTGTTTGTGTTTTCCACGGATGTGCAATGAGAAGCTGTTGATATTTTTCCCAAGCTCTTGTAAGGATCCTCATTGTACGATTCCTACGCAAAAGTTTCGTAATTCACAGTCGTAGCGTAACCCGGTTATAAAATGCCCGCCATGTTGGAATTTAGCGACTGAAAGACGGAGAGACACTGGGAACAAGAATGTGATACTAGTTCCCAGGACCACCTCCTGCGAAAACCAGCAGCCGCTCACAGTTCCAAAGAACTTGAGGACTGCGGGAAAAAGCTTTTTTTTTTAATCTAAAAATATCTGAAATACAAAACACAGTCGCCAAAGTCAGCGAATGCAGGGCTACTTATTGCACCAGTCAATGAGCTCCTGATAACAGAAGTGCCCATTGCCTTGTTCTTCAAAGGGCTCCGGTAAATGCAAGTGAAATGGACTGAAGAGGCCTCATATTTGTTCCACACAGTTTGTAAATCCAATCTCACATCCAGAGTCCCCAGAACTTTTGGTCAGCGGATGGGCGCCAGGAGAGAGTCACCTCGTACCATGGGCCGCCTGTCAGCTATCCTTTCCTTAAAGCCGTTGGCAAGCAGCTCTTCCAGAAGGATTTCACTGATGCCGAAACAAACACGGAAGCACATGGCAAGAACCACAGGACTGTGTGGTGTCACAGGTAGCCCAAGCTCTGTGACAGTTTAGATGTTTGTATAAACGTCTCGTTGTAATTTGAGTGTCACGATCTGAGTTACGCAAAGGCGTAAATTATAAGGGTATGTATGGGAATTAACTTGGGTAGTTCCCATACAAACCCTTACAATTTACGCCATTGCGTGATTCAGATCGTGACACTCAAATTACAACGAGACGTAACAAAGATCCAAACGCTCACAGAGATTGGGCTGCCTGTGCTGGCGTGGCACCAAGTCTCGCTCCTGTGTCTCCAAGAACGGGGTTCTATTGGTTTTTTGTACACTAGCCGACCAATAAAAAGACTATCAGAAAGTCACAGGCCACGCAAAATTTGAGACACTAGAAAACTACAGTGTCAAACTTCCTTTATTTTCAGTAATACTGAAATTGAGCTTTAAAATCACAAATCATGATATTTATATGGAACACTTGTTACAACCCATGCTGTCATAAAATAAAATTATTTATAATAAATAACCAACGAATTAAACTGAGGTTGCAGAATTATTTGAAAGAAGAGAAAAGCTTTCATCAATGCGAATGAAGGTCTTGACAATCTGCGAGCCAGCGAGCCATGCGAGGCAGACGTGCGAGGCACTCAGGTTAGCCTAAAAAACACTCCGGTTGGCCTAAATAGCACTCAGGTTAGCTTAAGTAGCTCCCCGTTTAGCTTAATGGTTAGCATTTATGTTGGGGGTTGTCTGTGCCTCGCATGTTTGGCTTGCATGGCTCGCATGGTTCGAACGTTTGGCTCGCATGCCTCGCACGTTTGGCTCGCTGGCTCGCACATTGGCCACACTCTGGGAATGTCCTACATTCAGTCCAAGATTCAGTCTTTCTGGCTCCTTTTCCCTGATCAGCTATACACATTATGAGACACACATCACTGTCTCTAGTCTCAAGTTTTAAATTAAAAGACATAAATTTAATAAACAGCTGAAACAGGAAAAGAAAAACTTGATATTCCAGCAACCTTGTTCTGGGGTCTCCCCTCTTATACGTCAGTTTAAGCGGAGAGAACCCTGGGACCGAGTTTCATCTTCAAGACCTCGCGTTCCTTTCGCTTGACCAATACGGTTTCTCGCACACTGGTCGAGCTTTTGAGCCATTGTACTTGCTCAGCAACAAAATTCTACACTGATACACAGTCGATTTGTCAATTAAAACATCATTGTTCAGTCTCCTATGATCTACAATCGTTGTCAAATTCTGTTGAGATGATTACAACATTTAATCCCTTTGATTTTGTCTTGTATTGATATTCTAGCAATTTTACTGATTAAGTAACATATTTTCTGTTGCTGTTTGCCGTGTCCCCCATCCCCGGTGCAATGTTGGTCTTCTATATACAATTATGCATAAACCTTCACCGTTGAAAGTCAGTCATTAGGGAGTTTAAGCAAATCGCTACGGCGAGCCTCACTACGGCTACCGGAAGTAAAATAATCCACTTACGAGTCATTGCGCATGTCAGTCGTTCGCATCCAGCCGTAGCGGGAAATCCTTCTACGCCAGTTGGAAGGTTTTGGCGTAGTCTGTGGTACGTGGACTTATGTCGCTTCTTTCTCCGCTTTATACAGACTCTTGAGCAATTTTAGCGAATGAAATACATTTAAAAATCCTTAGAAATAGTTTATCGTGAATATTTATCAAGCTCCCTGCTCCTTACCGAGTGAATCTGACTTATTTTTGCATCCTGGCCGGTTTGTCGAAGGATCAAAGCAGTGAGCACATGGCGAACGTAGCGAACGGCAGGAGAAATGCGTAAGTACAAAGTCCAAGTTTTCCTTTTCAAAGCTCAAAGACTACTTGAAATTCAAATAACTGAAGCTGAGGAATGACCAGAGTTATGAAGGCCGGGACCGTGTAGAAACTTTGATTTGGTGTATAGAGGCTCCAAATTGGCATTTTTACCACACGTAATATAATTCACTCATTCACAGGAACGCTTACATTTTTTCCAGACGTTGGAATCTATTAACAGCTGGTCAGACAAGTGTTAAAGAAACGCATTCAATTAACATCTATTTTGAATTTTAATTTTAATGTGCACTGGCCAATTTTGGATTTTGCATGCGTTTTATATGTGTTGGTGGACGTTTGTAATGAATATAAATAGGCTTACATGTTTATTGGGAGCGAGTCTCCCTGTTTTTATAGTTAAAATATATGAAATTTACACCTCATTTTCACTTTTTCAAGTTAAATTTACCATATGGTGTTACATTTTGATTCCTCTACTGGGATGTATTTAACTGGACCTTTTGTGACCTTTTGTATATAAAATAATTCAGGGATCTTTCTCAAATGAAATTCTTCTTGATTATATGCAAGTCGGTGGTGGTTAGAAACAAAAAGCAGCCCAGAATATAACTTCTCTTGTGCAATTATATTGAGCCAAACCAAATTTACATGTAGTTGAACTGTGTGTTGAATAAGCTTTGTGATTTCCTATCCAGGCCTATGGAGTGGACAGAAATGCATGATACTTTGTTATGCCGGGAGGTACTACTAGAAGAACCTTACAAGTATAAGAAAGGAAGTAATGAAAAAGGAAAAAAGTGGTCTGAAATAGCTGAAGCCTTGAATAAGAATCAAGAGGTGAAATTTAAAGTCACACAAAGAGGTGTTCGAGAAAGGATGGAACGGCTTCAAAAGAGGTACTTGGAAAAAAAGAAAGAGGAAGAATCAGCTAGTGGAATCGCAGTGGATGATTTAACTGAACTTGAAACCTTAATTGATGAAATAATAGAGCGGGAAAAGTTGGCAGAGGAAACCAGAGATTCCGAGGGAACCTCAAAGAAGATTGAGGTAGACAAACAAACTGCAGAGAAAATGCGAAAAGAGGCCATGGAGCAATTTGGAGAGACAAAGAAGAGATCCGAAGCTGAGGGTGATGAAGTAAGGCAGACAAAACGCAGGCGGAGTGGAAATGATGCAGTGCAATTTTTGAAGGAAAAAGCAGAGAAGGAAAATGAGTTTCGAACGGAAGAACTTGCCTTAAAGAAACAACACCAACAACAAGAAGCTGCCAGACAGGGACAGATTTTAGCCATGATGCAGCAGCAACAGCAACAGACAGCAGCCATGATGGCCCTTATCGAAAGATTGCTACCAAAGAAATCTTAGAACATGGTTCAAGATCTTTACCTTTTTGTATCGTTGATGTTACCCTTTGCAGGTCTTTTTGTGTTAACTTGGGCTGTTGTCATTAGTGAATGCTTTCAACCCAAAGTTCAGTTTTTAATTAGAAGTAGACAGGCATATGCTGTGATTTAAATTTGTTTTTGGTTTAAAATTTTTAAACCAGTTTGGTTTTTCTATTTTCCTTGACTTAAAAAAAAAAAAGGAAAATAAAAATAAAATTATCAAATAAAATTTTGGACCAGAAACAAACTGAAACCCCTCGAAAAAATAAATGTGAAATGACACTAGTTGGAAGAATTTGACAGTTCATCAAAGTTTTACTCAAAGATTAAATGTTAAAATGTTATTATTTCAATTCTACTTACAGCGTCTTAATGTTTGTGCCTTATCATAAAAAGGTCTTTGGTTGTGAAACATACATGTACAATTGACAGTTGAGTTTATGTTCCATTTCTCATTTGGGAAAAAAGCCTCACCATTACTGAGACTCAGCTCTAGGAACTCTTAACTTAAATGCAATAAATGCTAAATTTTTACTCTTTTTTAGGCAAAGTAATCTTCCAAACTGGGTGGGTCAAGCTCAAAAAACTCTGATGTTTGGTTGCCATAGAGGCATGTGAGTGCATTCCTAAGAAGTGCACACACCACATACATTTTCCCCACACTGCTTAATCCAATCTTCAGATTTTTTTTGAAGTCCAAAAACTTGAAATAATTTATGATGTCCCCAAACAACCACTCCACTGAGGACCGAACTTCACTCATTGCTGAATTGTATGCCTGCATTTGAGGAGTTAACACTCCATTGCGAAATGGCGCCTGCAAATGAACCCTCAGGGGATAGGCGGGGTCGCCATAGATGCACATTGGCTGCCCATGGAGATCGAAAGCAAACATCTGTAAACTCTGCAGAAGCTGAGAATCCCGAAGCATTCCAGCATCATGCCTTCTTCCTTCTAGGAAAAATTAAAAAATATGTTTGTTATCTGCAGATAATGTCGGTATCAATAATTATTTAGGTCAATCCAGGGGCGGTGCCTCGCATGGTCGTCCCGTTGCACCTACCATTTTTGGGTCTCGCTTCTTTTTTTGATTATTTATGTTATATACTGTAAGTGGAGTACCCAATAAAGCTGTTAAAAAAAAAATAATTAAAAAAAATCAGATTCCAATATTTCAGACAAACTACTGTCAATCCCTACCATGCATCCTATACCCTGCATTATTCAGACAACAACAATGCTCAAGTGAAAGCAATACTTTTCTTTAGACTTACAATTTTGACCAGTCTTAGTGGTGGTCTAGGGGAGGGCTCCACCCTCCTTAGACCCACCCCCCATTCTTGAGCACCTGGATCTGCCACTGACTTCCACCTTTTACAGGTAAGGGAAACTTCAAGAACAGAAGTACTTACCAACAGGGCCATACAGGTTTCCAATGATCCCATTTGGCAGAGCTAGGGACTGGAATTTTAAAGCATGCACTCTTTTATGACCGTTGTAGACAATTCTCTGATTATTATCTGGCCTCGCGATAGGCCTAACTGTTCCGTCAATAAAACCAAAACAGTTCTGCAATGGGGACCCTCTTTGGGAGATAACTTGGGCATAGGTTTGCAATGCTGGTGGGTTCAAAACTGCGGGATTCCAATCGATAATTCGATGACTATGGGCTGTATAGATGTAATCAAGCACCTCGTTTGTTACCATGTTCAAAACAGGGACAGGACGACCGAACCGTTGTACCATGTCACTGTACCGGCAAGGGTAAGCAAAGCGTTTTAGCAGCATACAAAGGGCTTCTGTGCCCTCGGCTTTGCTTCGCTGATTACAGCTAATCCAATCTGGGATTTGAAGTGCTTCTGCGAGTGCAGGTATATCTCGCTTCTTCACTCGAAATTCCGCAAGGCATTCATCATCTTCCATATCATCAAGGTCGAAGAGTGGATATGAACTGTACGGCAGGTCTAAGTTTGGACTCTGGTACTGTTCGTACAAAATCAGGAGTTCTTCGTCGTTAAGAATCCCTTGATCATAGCAAAGTAAAACGAAATCCCTTGTTTCTTTGAACGAAGTCATTTAGACGTACGAAGCCTCGAAGACGCTTATGAGTCTTAAAAACCTCTCAGCCGTACTATTTGTATTTCGCGTTGCTTAAAGTTGAATTTTGGCGGGCTACGGCGAAGTACTCTCCCCAGACCTCCTTAACCACGATAGCCGTAGCAGCGCCAGCCGTAGCGATTTGCTTAAACTCCCTATTAACTGACGACGGCGACGGCAACGACAACGCCGCAAAACAATAGGTTTAATGCACGTGCGTTTTACATTTTGGAACATTTCTTTCCTGCCTCTGCAAAACAACAACGTGAAATGACCACATTTCAGGTTTGTGGAGAACGTGGACGTACGACGGTAAAGTTTTCAGTTTCTCTTTTAATGCACCTATCAATGTTAAGCCGCTGGGGGGGGGGGGGGGGGGGCAAAGGCGGGGAATTTGACGTAACAAGTCGGCCTGTCTAAGAATAATTATTGTAAATCAATCCGTGTTGACATTAGATTGTATCTTGATTTTGTATTCTGAAACTTAATGGATCTATAGTGTAATTGATTGACATAAGTGTCAAAATAGTCTACCATTGTATTGGAAAAGATAAATTTGTAAAATCGAAGCTCATGTATCAGTTGATACGAAAGTTCGGAGTTGTTAGAGATTATGAAATGTAAACAGTATATGATGGAGAACGAAATAAAGAATTGTTGAAAGGAGAAAGATACAGTCCTCTTATTGAGTCGAACCAGTGCCGGGATTTTCCGAACATTTGGTCCTTCGAGCCGGATCATGGGAAAGACAAAGACATCTAAAACAGGCAATGGAACGACTTCAGAAACGAGAAAGGAGAGCAGAGAAGAGACAGTGCAACTGAGAAGGAGAGAAAGAAAAGGGCATAGAGCGTACCTAAAATACGTCGGCGACGAGTTAAAAGGACTCTTGCAAACGTACAACGAGGAGCAGCGGGCGAAGACCATTCAGTTAAAGGGTACATTATCGGAACTGTTGGACATTACTAAAGAACTTGACGGCGAAATTTTGAGATTGTTAGTCGAAATCGAGGAGGTGTCGGACGAGGAGATAGCAGAGGAGATACGATGCGCCGGAGACTTGAGGGGAGAGTTTACTGCACTTGTCGCCTCAGCAGAAGAGGCACTCGGTGGAAACTCTCAACTTCCAGCATCACCACAAGAGCCTTCAAGTAACGGGAGCGATAATCGTCCGGCACAGTTCAAGTTCGATTGCCGAAGTTGGAAGCGAAGCGGTTCGCGGGGCGTGTCGAGGAATGGCAGGAGTTTTGGGACGGTTTCGTAAGCTCCATACACTCCAATCCCAAGCTATCGCCCGTAGACAAGTTTTCCTACTTACGCGGATTACTTGGGGGAACAGCACGTACGGCTATAGCGGGATTGGCCTTAACGGAGGCAAATTATGAGGCCGCCATCGACCTGTTAAAGCGGCGATTCGGGAAGAAAAGTACAATCGAACGAGCCCACGTGAACGACCTTTTAAAGATTCAGGCTGTTTTTAATGAAAGGGATATTGGTGGCCTTCGCCGATTGTACGACTTCGTGGAAGTCCACCATCGAGGCCTTCAGGCGCTCGGAGTGGACGAGGCTACATATCAAGGGATTGTTGTGCCGGACATCTTGAACAAGATACCAGAGGCCATACGATTGCAGATAACCAGAGGGAAGAACCATGAGGAGTGGAGAATTGACGAAATGCTAGCTGAACTGTTGTGTGAGCTGGAGCTGAGAGAGGAAAATTCATTCAGAAGCGACAAGAACTTTACGCGTGAGCCGCGTGAGAAAGATCAAAGAAAATTTGGGGGCGGACCCCCAACAGCCAACGCCCTGTTAGCAAAGACATGGGACAATCTGTGTGCTTATTGTAAGGGCGAACATGCCCATGAACATTGTATGAACGTTACTTCTGTTGAGGAAAGGAAGCTCCTTTTACGTAAGTACGGACGATGCTTTATTTGTGCTAAGAAAGGGCATATTTCCCGTGATTGTGCCACTATAATTGTATGTAATGTTTGTAAGAAATGGTGTCATCATGTTTCCATTTGTGTTGACTATGTGGGTCACAACGCATACCAGGCGCCGCTTCAGCCTAGGCCCGCTAACAATGGTGATTATGATATCTCGCCAAGTGTCAATCACGCGCATGCCAGTCATGCCAGTCATGCCAGTCCCGCCCTTCAAGTGGGATTAGTTGGGAGGGTTGCATTACAAACAGCCCAAGCAGTTATTACGGGGAGCAAACATTCGAGGGTTCGGGTTTTATTCGACGCGGGTAGCCATAAGTCCTTTTTAACTACTAGAGCTGTACAGTTAGCGGGGTTGCAGGAGGTGCGAAGGGAATGGATCGAAATTAGCACCTTTGGGCAGCAAACGAGGGATAGTGGGTTGAGGGGTCTGCATGAGTTTGATGTGTTCCCTTTACAGGGGGGGAATGGGATTAGAATCGAGGCCTATGAGGTACCCAGTATCACGCAAATACGAAATGAGCACATTGAGAACAGGAAAGCCGAGTACCCCCATCTCCAGGGCTTGTGGTTCTCGGATGTCAATCGGGATTGGGAAATTCTCGATGTAGACCTGCTCATTGGGGCGGATTTTCTCTGGTCCTTTCAAGGGGGGAGAACGGTAAGGGGGGAGCCAGGTGAACCCGTCGCCGTAGAAACCCACCTGGGTTGGGTCTTGTCAGGGCCCCTGAAGGGAGTTTGTGATGATTCACAGATAAATGTCCACCTTCACCTTGTGGGTAACAGTTTGTCAAGCAATGAAGAGGCGTTTGTTGATAATCGAAAATTGGAAGATAGCGCACGGAAGCTGTGGGACTTCGAGACACTCGGAATTCGGGAAGGGGATCAAGTCCACAAAGCCTTGAAGGACGCGATTGTGTTTAACGGAAACAGATACGAAGTCTCTCTACCATGGAAACAGGGACATGGGCCCCTGCCGTCCAATTACCACAACAGCTTGAGACGGCTAAAAGGTCAATTAGGACGGTTAAAGAGTGACCCCACAGTTCTGAATGCATATGACGGGATCATAAAGGAGCAAGAAGAGGTTGGAATAGTCGAGCGAGTGACGGAGTTAGAAACGACTGAGAAGATTCATTATCTCCCGCATCACGCAGTCATCCGGAAAGACGCCAAGACGACCAAGGTCAGGGTCGTGTACGACGCATCGTCTAAAGAGGGAAAAAGGGGTGTGTCGCTGAATGATTGCCTTCATGTGGGACATGCGTTAACACCACTGCTGTATGAAATTCTAATTCGTTTTCGAGAGAAGCGCGTTGCGTTAGTTGGTGATATTGAAAAGGCATTTCTCAATATCGTTGTAAACAGACGTGACAGGGATTGTTTGAGGTACCTCTGGGTAAATAGTGTTGACAGCGAGCAATTAGAGCCCATTGTTTACAGGTTTTGTCGTGTTGTTTTTGGAGTTAATTGTTCACCATTCCTACTCAATGCAACACTGCAATATCATCTTGATTCGTTTATTAAGCTAGATCCTGAGTTTGTTCGTATCATGAAGAAGAGTTTTTACGTCGATGATCTCGTTTCTGGAAGGAGAGACACGCAGGAGGCAGGTCAGTTGTATGACAAGGCGAAAACGAGACTCGCTCTCGGTGGGTTTAAATTAAGGAAATGGTTAACGAACAGCGGGGAGTTGAGGGCCAAAATAGAACAACGTGAATTGCGTGACGAGACAGACGTAAACAAAGAAGTCGAAAGCGCCGACGAGAGTTATGCCAAGGAGACCCTTGGAGCGAAAGCGGGAATGAAGAATGAAAGGGTGCTTGGACAGTCGTGGAATTGTGAAAACGATGTGTTTATCTTTGAGCTGTCAGAAATGGTTTCAAAAGCGGATGACTTGCCTGTCACGAAAAGAAGTATTTTGAAGGTGATTGCAGGTATGTATGACCCCTTGGGGTTGGTGAGCCCAGTTCTTGTCAGTATGAAGGTTTTATTTAAAGAGTTGTGCATGGGCAAGGTAGGTTGGGACGAAGAGTTAAGTGGTGAATTGAAGACACGTTGGATGGGGTGGTTAAGTGACCTAAAGGGAGCGAAAGAGATTCAAATTCCTAGATGCGTTTATGGAGTACCCCTGGGCGAAGTTACTTGCTCACTGCATGGATTTGCCGACGCAAGTAGAAAGGCTTACTGTGCTGTGATTTATTTTGTGTGCGAGCTTTCTGGAGCTATCTCAGTGACGCTGCTCACTTCCAAGACGAGAGTTTCCCCTCAGAAGCCACAGACGATACCGCGATTGGAACTCATGTCCGGCAGAATTCTATCGACGCTCATGAGTACAGTTAAAGAAGCCCTCGAGGGGGAGGTACACATAGCGAGCACACAACTGTGGCTGGACAGCAAAACGGCGCTATGGTGGATAGCAAACAACGGCGAATGGAAGCAGTTTGTTCGTCACAGAGTCAATGAAATTCTGAAGGTCACGAAGAAGGATGAGTGGGGACATTGTCCGGGGGAGGAGAACCCAGCGGACATAGGTTCGAGAGGTGAACAGGCATCCAAGCTGAAAGAAAACGTCTTGTGGTGGAACGGTCCACCGTGGTTGACTGGACCAAGCACGGAGATCAACGAGACTCCACAGAGTAACGAAGAGATGAAGAAAGTGACTGTCACGGTAGCTGGCGTGACAAGAAAACGTGGAGTCACAGATGTGATTGATATCAACAAGTTTAGTACCTTTGATCGGTTGTTGAAGGTTACGGCATGGGTGAAGCGTTTTCTGTTCAATTTTGTGTGTACCAGAAGGGGTGTGCAAGGGAGAGCGGGTATGTTGCAAAGAAGAGAAATGTACGAAGCAGAGCGAATATGGATCGGAACCGCGCAAGCGGAATTAAAGGGCAGTAAAGGCTATGATGACCTTGTCCGACAATTGAAACTAGAGAACCGTGACGGAATCTTGAAATGCATTGGCAGATTGGAAAATTCGGATCTGGACCTGGAATCGCAGGAACCAATCATTCTGCCCAGAAATCACAGGATGACCAAGTTGATTATCGAAGAATGCCATAGAAGAACGAAACACGGAGGAGTGCGAACGACGTTGGGAGAGTTGAGGTCAAGGTTTTGGGTTCCAAAGGGTAGACAAGTTGTAAATAAGGTGTTAAGAGAATGCGTGACGTGTAAAAGACAGCAAGGAAAACCCTTTGGAGCGCCACCTGTCGCAGCATTGCCAGAGTTCAGGGTCAGGGAGGCCGCACCATTTCCGAAGGTAGGAGTAGATTTCGCTGGTCCAGTGTATGTGAAGTCTACAGATGGCGAAATGGTGAAATCCTATATAGCGTTGTTTACTTGTTGCGTGACACGGGCTGTGCATCTGGACCTGGTGGCAGACTTAACAGCGCCGACCTTTTTGCGTTGTTTACGAAAGTTTACGGCCAGGCGGGGCACACCATCGTTGATAGTTTCGGACAACGCGAAGACGTTCAAGGCATCGGAGAAGACTTTGAGGCGAATGTATGACAACGAAGAGGTAAGGGCGCATTTGGAGACAAACCGGATAGACTGGAGGTTCAATTTAGAGCGGGCGCCATGGTGGGGAGGATTCTTTGAGCGATTGATAGGAACTACGAAACGCTGTCTTAGAAAGGTCCTTGGAAACGCGAAGCTTAACGCGGACGAAATGATAACAGTCTTAACTGAATTGGAAGCCACCATGAATTCACGTCCCCTGACGTACAAATATGATGAAGTTGGGGCGGAAATGTTGACACCATCGCATCTCATCTATGGACGGCGCTTAATTAACTTACCAGAGGAGGTACGAGATGACGAGGAAGAAAATGAACGTGGGTTCCTGAAGAGGTTCAGATACCTTGCTAAGTTAAGAATCCATTTCTGGAATCGGTGGCGCAAAGAGTATTTGGTGGATTTGAGAGAGCATCATCGTGGCAACAAGGAAGGCAAGTATGACAAGGTAAGTGTTGGAGAATTGGTGTTGGTTCACGACGACAATGTTAAGAGAAGTCACTGGAAATTGGCGAAGGTGGAGGAGTTGATTGTGGGCAAAGATGGACAGGTAAGAGGTGACAGACTGAAAGTAATCACGAAGGGAAAACCTGTTTTTATGAACCGGGCAGTTCAAAAGTTGTTTCCCCTGGAGGTTAGTTGTGTCACGGGGGGAACTCAGGGAAATGTAGGAACCGGGGAAAATGGCAATCAGGGTAGGGTTAGAAATACCCCAAGGCGAGCGGCAGCGCTGGATTCGTGTTGGCGTACGCGAGCCATGATTAATCACTAGTTGTTTGCTCGGTGTATTTTGTAGCGCGATCGTACTTTTCGGACTTGTGTACTGTGTTTGACCCTGATTGGTCAAAGGGGGGAGTGTGTCTAAGAATAATTATTGTAAATCAATCCGTGTTGACATTAGATTGTATCTTGATTTTGTATTCTGAAACTTAATGGATCTATAGTGTAATTGATTGACATAAGTGTCAAAATAGTCTACCATTGTATTGGAAAAGATAAATTTGTAAAATCGAAGCTCATGTATCAGTTGATACGAAAGTTCGGAGTTGTTAGAGATTGTGAAATGTAAACAGTATATGATGGAGAACGAAATAAAGAATTGTTGAAAGGAGAAAGATACAGTCCTCTTATTGAGTCGAACCAGTGCCGAGATTTTCCGAACATGCCTGCGGTAGGGACTTTTGATCATTTGCCGAGTCCCGGGGATCGGAACTTTTGACTTCAACCTACCAATGCCATCTTGGATATCGGCCATCTTGGATGACCGAGAATGACTGGAAACAAGTAGAAGTCGATTGTTGAGCTGTTGCTCTCAATTGGCTGCAAGAGTTGATACATTTGCAATGTCCGCCGTTGGCGATTTTTTTCTGGATTTGTTTGACAAGCCTTTCTCGTTTAGACTGCCGATATGGCGAGCATTTGTTTTATCTCTCTGAAACTTATTTTTTTGTTGTTCAAGGCGGCGGTAGTGAAACTTGGTTAAGGCAGAAATAAACCCCTGCTCGGCTTTTTGCTTAACCGCCTGAATGTCTTTTTTAAATTGTTCGTCTGGCGGAATGTTTGCCCGCACGTTGTAACGGAGTGACTTGGGACACGTCTTCTTGTCCAAATGTCTCTTTATTTTTCTTACGGATTCCTCCGTTTTTCTGATTTTGGCTTCCGCTGAGGACGTGACTTCTGCTTCAGCTTTTCGTTCTCGTTTGGCATCGGAATGTTTTTCTTCTTCTACGGCTTGTTCTTTTTCAGTTTTGGGAGGCAGTTGGTAACTTGGTATTTTGCCTGATGAGTCGCTATCCTCGTCATACTCTTTAGAGCATCCAGGTCTTTGGTAATCCAGTTGGATTGTCTTCAAAGGACTTGTGTCCGTGTGTGATACCAAACCATCATCGAAGTTTTCCTCCATTGTAAGTTTAAGAAAACAATGTGAGTTTGCAAGCAAGACCGCGGTTACGTTTTGAATCTTTCGATTCTCGTCAGTTGCTATTTAAAGATTTGTTACGAGGAAAGGTAGAGTGCTATACTCAATTCCGTTCCGCCGGACAGTATGGCAGTTTTTGGTTTTTATAGCCACTAGAGTAGTATGGTAGGATCGAAAATGGTTGATGCTTAATTTTTTTTTTTTTGACAGACCTATGCATTTTGCTACATAGAGATGGAGAACTTGCACACTTTTGACCATGATTAATTTCCCTGGGGTCGGGCATTTGAACTGAAAAGATGATCGCCTTTGCCCGGCCTCCCCCCCTCCCCCCCCCCCCCCCCCAACAGCTTAACATTGATAGGTGCATAACTTGTACGCCACTCCTACCAATTTGGCTCCTGGATAGTTCGCCATTTTTTTAAACGTTGAGCGAGTTGAAATAATCGAGAAGTAAAACAAATTAAATAAAGATATATTTTCGGGTGACGTTTTCGTTGCTTAAGCTCCCTTTTAAACAATGGGAAGGGAGGAGACCCAGGGAGGGGTGGTACCAAAGGATAAGGTTTTGAGTGATTTGGGACTGAAGTAGGGCATAGATTTTAACCAGTTTGGTCTGAAAGTGTTAAAACGGTATGGATTCTAGGAACCAGGTCTGAAAATAGGTATGAATTTTTGAGGGTCAGGTTTTACTCTAAAATAGGATCAGGGTCTGGAGAGGTGGGTTGCACACCCTACGAAAAATTCCGCGGGGTTCCCCTCTCCCCCGAGGAGGAGAGTGACGTCAAGGTAAAAATGTGGTAATCTTCCCAACAAAATTGACGACGATTGTATTATGGTTTTGGCATCCTGTCACGCGTCTGGGCAGGCCTATCGTTGTGTTACTACCAAAAGCCCTAATTTCAAGGTTCTGTGTGCTCTAGTTCCTTATGAGATGTCCACGCTAGGTACGTATTCCAAAACAGCGACACAACGTTAACCACTAAAACTCGTAAATGCGCTGGGAACAGGTAAAAGTTCAAGAACTGCACCGCAGGCCAAATCTTGTAGTTCACAACCATGTTGGGATAAAATTCCTCGTAAATCTTATCGCTGATTTGCTTCAATGTCCGACGTTCCACGATTCCAACTGCGCCATAAAATAAAATCAGAAATACTGGCGCCAGAATGCTCTGATCCACCGTCATTTTTTTCATGGCATTTCCCGGACTTTTCCGAGCAAAGCGTTTATCTAGTGTCGAGTACCACACGTGAAATATTGATCCTATGACAACTGACCCAATGGAGGTCATCCGCGCAGTTCTTACCACATCGTGGTCTCGTAGACGGACGTTTTCCACGCATTGTTGTGCAATGAAATCTCCCGTGCCGAGAAGGGCCCCTGGGAATAAACATGTAAACAAAACGATGCATTAGTTGTGGTTACACACACCTTGGGTTTGGGGCCTTCCGGAGGGTAAATGGCTTGGGTTCGGTTTAGCTCAGGTTTCATGTTACCCTTGGGGATGCGGTTACACAGTAAAAGAACTCCCCTCAGGGTAAAATATAATTAGATTCGGCGAACGACCAGCTACTGTGCTTGTCTGGCTTGTTGCGACCGTCACTACTGTTCTGTCTGGTTCAAACTGAAGGTGATTGCTAGTACCGGGCAACGGATTCTGGTATATCGCCTAGGGATTCAGCATCGCTGGATAGTGCGGTAGAGGCTGATTTTGAGTTCGGCCTTCCGGCATGGTTTCCCTGCGGCCTTGTTTGGTTCCTTGCCTCAAAGAAATACCCGTTGTAGTAGCCTAGGGATCTTCGTTTTGACTAGCGTTCAGTGATGCACAAAACCCTGCCATGTCACCTTGTGCTACCAGTAAGCCCGAAATTAGCCAAGCGTATCAGAGCATAGCAGACGATTTCCTGTGTTAGCTATGTTCTGCATGATGATTGGCCAAGCCACCTCAGGGAGCAGATAAACCGTACTTTTCAGTTCAGGAACTGTCATGGGAAATTCTTTTGTCGGCTCTTTGATGTATCCATGGAAATAACCCAAAGGCAGTTCAGGTCTGGGAAAAGCGGTTACACACAAAAACATCCTTACCCGTGGGAAAATGCTTGTTACCCATGGGTAAAAGGGCTAGTGTAACCACAACTATTAACAAATTGCAAAGTGCACAGGTAACCCAAGCTCTATGAGAGATATAGGCCGTGACCTTTGCGTGAGTGTTGTAATTTGAGCGTCACGGCGAGCATTGTGTAACGGTGAAATTATAAGGATTTGTATGGGAAAAAAAACTATTCCTACTTCAATTTAAAAAATACCAACGAATTTTCAATAAAAATATCCCTACCTGTACTCCCTTGTCTGTTGTCCAAAAACCACACAGGAAAAAGGACAACAGACAAGGGAGTTCAGGTAGGGATATTTTTATTGAAAATTCGTTGGTACCGGTATTTTAAAATTAAAGTAGGAATCATTCAGTTTCCCCATACAAATCTATATAATTTCGCCGTTACGCAATGCTCGCCGTGACGCTCAAATTACAACACTCACGCAAAGGTCACGGCCTATATCTCTCATGGAGCTTGGGGTACCTGTGCAAAGTGCTCATTCCATGACAGTGCTTATATATTCAAACGATGCATTAGCAAAGCGCAAAGTGCATGCTCATTCCACGACAGTGCTATAATAGTTCTATTCACCCTTATTTACTGAGAGAGGGAATGGTAACCGGGCATGTTTCCCACTCCAGCCAAAACAAAATTGCCGGTTATTCGAATGAAACGTTGATCTCACTAGAATTCAGCAGCTTCGAACTGGTAATGTACTATTCATTTAAAGGATTTTGGAGCCTGGAACAGGACACAAAACAGTGCATCCCCCGCTTTATATTCGCTTGTTACGGAGGCAAGAACCGTGATTTCTAGCGGATTCCCCGCCTACCAAGTGTGGAAATAAAATGGAGTGAATATGAAGGGAGACTCCCCGCATTACCCGGTCATGCCCGAGGGGGAAAGGGAGGGGGGTGTGTCAAATGATCGGTGCATTACTCCTGAGATGTATAAATTTATTCCACAAGTGCGTGTTGGATAGTCATCTCATATCCAACAAGCACGAGTGGAGTGATTTAAAAAAAAATCACTTTATTCAAGTGTCGATGTCTTTAGCACAGATCACTAATTGGGGACACTTACCAAATCGAATTGGAATTTAGAAGTGTTGGTTTTTAAGGAGGGGGGGAAAACCAGAGTGCCCGAAGAAAAAATCTCGGAGCAAAGACGAGAACCAACAACAGACTCAACCGACATATGACGCCGAGTTCGGGAATCGAACACGGGCCACATTGGTGGGAGGTGAGTGCTCTCACCACTGCGCAATCCCTGCTCCCCATGTGAGAGTGGAGTGATTGTTTTCATAACAACCACAAGACAGGACAATATGCAATGGTCGCTATTTCTCAGGCATGGTATAATGCCAATTATGGCTCATATACCATGGCCGGTACGCCAGTCAAATCCCTAGAACTACATGATACAATGATCCAGTTTTTACCTGCAGGTAAGGGAGGTAAGTTGGAAAAAAAGAAATGCCGTAATCCGGAACCGGAACCCTCGGAATGACCATAATTAAAAAAGAAATACTCAAAATAACAAATTAATAAATAAAAACAAATAAATAAATAGATAATATTGATAAACAAATACAAAAACAAAAAAAAAAAACAAAAAAAAAAAAACACAAAAGAGAACCAACATGTAAAGAGTATAGGCAGTTTTTTCAACCAGCCCATGCCTTACACCTACTGTGGGGTGCACTTGGGCAAGGTTGCTCGGCAACCTTTCCCCCATCTTCCCCCCCCCCCCCCCCCTCCCTCCCTGCAGCATCCCTTCAGAAATAATATGTAATATGGAAAATGGTTCACTTCTAATACAGTTAATAGCTTTAGGCAAGAATTTGCTTTTGTGAATTTCATAAGCGGCATGATTTTTGTTTTTAACTTACTTGCAGAGGTTTCATGGAATACAGAACTTGCTTGGGTTTTTACGCACAATTTTTTTATTCATCACTTTTCACAGGGGAGAATTTTTTTTAGATCTGCCCACCACAACACCCCCTACCAACCCTTGAGCGAAAAAATGAACATAGTCCTTCCCTAATACAGTTTATAGCGTTGGGGAGATAAGTGAGGCTTAAGGTCGCGCTACGGCAGTAGTTTCTTTTAAACTGGTCTTGTTTGTTCTCTTTTGTGTTTTTCTTTTTATTTGTTCATTAATATTATTTATTATATGGCTGGCTCCGCGAGCGGGCAAGATGAGTCAAATCCTGCGCTGTGATTGGCTACCCGAGCGGGCAAGATGGAGCTATCTTGCCCGCTCGGGATTACCCGTTGCCCGTCCGCTTGGCATCGAAAGTTTAATCCCAACAACAGTGCAATCTTTTCTTGTTGCTTGTAAGATGAAACAAAATTAAACTGCAGGTGCGATACCCGTATATCGTAGGCTATCTAGCGTTTGTTTATTTTTATTGTTCTTCTGACCGAAAGACCAATAAAAATTAAAATGCATTAGAAGGAGTACTTGAAAAGCAACATTAATTTCTGATTCCAATAGATGTTGTTTCAACCTCTCGAAATATTTTTTACAGTCAATATTTGACACAAAGCACGATCCGGCTGACGGCAAATGGATTAGAAGTCTGTTTATCATATGGCTGGGTCCGCGAGCGGGCAAGATGAGTCAAATCCTGCGCTGTGATTGGCTACCCGAGCGGGCAAGATGGAGCTATCTTGCCCGCTCGGGATTACCCGTTGCCCGTCCGCTTGGCATCGAAAGTTTAATCCCAACAACAATGCGGGTTTTCTTTGATTTTCTCGTTGTTTTGGGGGTAAACGCTCACTAAAAAGTTCGGTAAACTCTCTCAACATTTACCTAAAGGAAAGGAAAGAGAATGGAATCGTCCTGGTGTAGTGAAAATTTTGTTTCAATTACAATGAATGTGAGTTAAATCGGTGAGTTGCTCTGCGTGTAGTATTTTAGATAGAGTTGATTTTGTAAAACTTATTGTCTCAAGTCGAGTGTCAAATTGATAAGTTCTATAGGTTTGCAATGACTGTATTATTTTAAATCATAGCGTAGTGGAAGTTGCGTTAAGTGTTTAGAGCAGTTTAGAAAAGTATTTTTTTCAAGTTCGCCGAAGAAGCTCACTTTTTTAATTTAGCCGCGTCTTGCTTGTTGTAAACAACAAAATCTCGTCAAAGTTTCGCCCAGTTTTCTGATTCACCCGCTCTTTTTTTCGGCTTAAGTTTGCATATAATCTCAGAATCTATTGTTTCATTCAAGAATTAATGATTGGAAGCCGAAAACTGTGTAAAAATGTTTATTATTTACGCCACCGCGCGATCGACTGAAAATGGCGAGTTTGCCGGATTCCATTCAAATCTTCCCGGTATTGCGAAAATCTAAATTTTTCGTTCTCAATAATTGCATACTCCCTTTTAATAAGCCATTATAAAGTTAGAGCCCTAAGATAATTTAGGATTCCTTGTTTTCCACGATTACATGCTAATCCAAAAATGCACTAAAAATAAATCTTGCACCGGCCGGCTATGAAGAATTTCTTTTCGAGTAGAGCATTTTCATGTCCTGTTTTGTTTTGTTGTCGTAGTTTTAACTTGAAGGTAAAGCCATATAATAAATCCTTTATTGACCAAGCTTGTTCGCTCAAGATGGCTGGATATTGGCCTCGTTCTTTTTTTGCGTTTTTATGGACCTCGACTTCGTCTCGGTCCATAAAAACGCAAAAAAGAACTTGGCCAATATCCAGCCATCTTGACCTCACGCTTGGTCAATAACGCATATTTATTTATTTATTTATTTATTTATTTATTTGTTTTTATTTATTAATTTGTTATTTTTGAGTATTTGTTTTTTAATTATAGTCATTCCGAGGATTCCGGTTACGGTTCCGGATTCCAGCATTCAATCTTTTTCAATTAACCGGTACGGGATACAAAGTCCAACAATTTACGGTAAATGGGAAAAATGATCATGTGACCATGTTTATCCTACATTTGCCGCTCGCTGTTTTTAAGTTTCTCAGTAAAATTGAGTAGTTTTGCGTTAGTATTAAAGGTCAGAATTATTTGTACACTATTCTCATCTATGTGCTCGTTTTTCAAGAAAATATTAACGCGGCGAATCTCACGTTTGCGGTTTGCTGTAAACGCGAGTTCACGTGTAAATAAATCATAGTGATTGAAACAACCTAATTAATCGAAACGTACTGAAGAATAAAGACTAAAAACGTAACATAAACGGGTGAGATGGCAGTCAAAACGCAGGCGGAATTCGAATTACGTTTGAGAGGTGTTTAACGTTACGCCATCTTCAAGTTACTTTTCGATAATTTCTGTTAACAGCAAACTGTATCGGTCTTTAACTTCAAAGTTATTGACGAGTGTACTAACATCTCTACCGGGGAAGAGCTTTTCTAACTTTTTTCCCCTCAAACAGAATTGAACAACGAGCTAACAGCGAAGTGGCTCAATTCTGATCTTTTGAAGAGAATAAATACGGAGGGTGTAAACTTCAGGTTGACGTTTGCAGGTTAAAAATTAAAATATAGAAAACATAAAAAATAAAGTACGTAAATTATGATCATCCGGGTGAGTGTAGTCCTGAGAAGGACAGTTTGTGGTGACTTTGACTGACGTTTCGACAACCTGAGCGGAAGTCATCTTCAGAGTCAAGTGAATTGTGGAACGTCAGTAGGTGGTATATACGTCTCTGGTTGTTAACCTGATTGGTTAACGAAGTTCAGATGTTATTGGTCGTTTGTCAGTAAGCTGTGATGTTATTGGCTGTGAAGGCTGTGAAGGTGCGTTTCGATCCGTCTTTTGTTAGTCAAAAAGTCCGTGGGTCTATTGTTAGTAAAATGTCTATTGTTTGTTTGTTTCGTTGTTGCTGTCAATAAGTCGTTTGTGTGGTGACAAATATTTTTTGTATATGGTTTGTATATGTGCCTACTGCACAAATTACTATCAACGACTCACTCTGGAAAGCTGGTTTACTAACTTAGAACAAACGCCACTCAACCATTGCCTACAACTACCTGTACCATACAAACGACTTATTGACAACAACAACGAAACAAACAAACAATAGACATTTTACTAACAACGGACTTTTTTGACTAACAAAAGACGGATCGAAACGCACCAATTACTTTTTACAATCTTCACAGCCAATAACATCACGGCTTACTGACAAACGACCAATAACATCTGGACTTCGTTGACCAATCAGGTTAACAACCAGAGACATATATACCACCTACTGACGTTCCACAATTCACTTGACTCTGAAGATGACTTCCGCTAAGGTTGTCGAAACGTCAGTCAAAGTCACCACAAACAGTCCTTCTCAGGACTACACTCACCCGGATGATCATAATTTACGTACTTATGACATGACTCCTGGGTTCAAGCCATTTACAATAAAAAATAAATATAAAAAAAAAAACTCGCATAAATACACTTGCATAATAAGATGTCTTACTCTGGTTTATTTGAATGAATCTATTAGCTAAATACGTCATTTGAAAGCTAATAGAACGTAGATAAGTGAAATGATTTGGAAGACTCGATGAGATAAATGTCGATAATATCGCCGTGTTTCATTCATTGTTTATTTAGGCGCAGCTTCCTGGTTTTGCTATTTCGGTGTTAAAAATAAAAATTAGGCTAAGTATCAGGTCAAATCATTTGCGGATTGGTCCTTTAAAACCCAGCCCAAATTCTAATATGACTATTTACTTGCTATCGTCCTATAATATGGCCGCGCTCCTCGGTCAATTTCTCTGATTATCTGAAGAACGCAGTTTTGCATTAACATTTGAATTCACTTTCGACAAATTTATTTACTTCCCCTGTACTATCAACGCGGGAGAATTGGTGCAGCTCAAAGATGTGCTCCTGGGATTTGGAGATATATCTGTTAACAAAAACGTTAATACATATATATTTTATACATATATTTTTCAGAAATAAACCACATTTTTAGACTTTCTAGGCTGATGGAATAATAGTAGTCCAGAACAAGACTTTAATTAGGGCTCTTCACAAAAGAAGCAAGGTCAAAGAATACTATAGACCTGGTACAGAAGGCTTGTCTTTGAAATTGGACATGACACTGACATTTGAACTGACATGAGACATGGCCTATGTGTTGACAAAACAAGGGTGACATTTGGCAATTATTAACGGCACCAACGCAACTTAAATCTCACCCAAAACCCGGTCTTTTAGCGGTCCAGTCTAGCTTCCTACAACAGAATCGGCTTAATCGGAGTAATTATAATACAGCGTTTTAAATTGATTTTTCGTCTTCATTCTAGATTCATGACGCAACGCGAAACTTTTTCTGAATTTAAGTATTTTGTTCAGTCGTAAATTAATTGCTCCCTTGATTCTAGAAGAAAACTCGCTGCTTTATTATATCAAAAAATTGCGATGCCCAATTAGCAAGAAGACGTTTTAACTTCCAAAATTTAAAAGGTGACCAAAAACTTTCGCGTCTTTTGAAGTAACTCGTCACAAGGATACTTCACAATCGGAATCCAATAGGCCAACTTGTGCTTATGAATGCCGTAATAAAAAGAAAAATTCACAGCTTTAAACCTTTGAATTCCTCTTTATAATGTCCGGCATTTAAATTGAGTTTTGAAAATTTTTTCGGAAATCTTTCCGACAAAAGACGCATGCACATTAACTGAAAAAAAATAAATGAAAACTGTTTAGGAAACATTTGTGCTTAATGCTGTAATGAAAAGAAAAATTCACAGCTTTATACCGTCAAAAAATTAGGGAAATATTTACGGAAACTCTGAAATCTCGCTTGCGATGTTCAAGATTTGCAAACTCTGTTCAAATTTCAAAAATACCGAACACTCGTGAAGAAGGTTGACTGTTAACTTAACGCAAAAAGTCAAACATTCATTCCATACGACCCGTTGGAGTATATGGTGAGAATTTGTAGAATATATGAATATATGGTAGTTTTTGAATTAGAAACTACAAACTGATTGGCTACTTTTAGATAGTATGATGTAGTTTAGGTCAGCACTGAAAATAATTCTGCACAAGCACAATTAAGCGCTAAGTTTTAGAGAGTAGACCCTCAAGGAAACTAATTTGAAACTACCTAGGCTATTTGGGAATTTAATGGGATAGGCAGTGGTATTGGTATGCAGAAGGGTGAATAAAAAACCGCAGGGCTCAAACAGATTAGGCTACATTAAAAAATGATTGGACATGTACAGTTAGTGGACAGACTCATAGCTGCCAGTCGAATACTTTATTCAGTCTCTTTCATCAGATTTTAAAATAATTACGTACGTGTTACCAAGCGCAAGGGCGTGATTACTAAAGGGACGAGTCAATTGTTACACTCTGACTCTAACTTAGGTATATTTTTTTTAATGTGTATCTGAGATGGCAGACCGTCAATATTTGTTTGAGTTCCTAGGAAAAATATTACGATCCTTACATGCCTAGCTATTTTTTTTTGACATTCGTGTTTCATAATATAAATAATCACATGCAAAAGTACCAGTAACTATCGCATGCAAAAATGAATTTAAAAAGAACTGAAAATATCTCGGAATGAATACTAATAAACGTGCCAAAGAAAACAGCAAAGAGTTATAATGACTTAAAGTATGAAAATAAAAATAAATAGAGCATCTTCAAACCTGATCACTCCCGGAAAGCCACCATCTTTTATTTATTTATTTATTTATTTATTTATTTATTTATTTATTTATTTATTTATTTATTTTTTGTGAGAGGAGGAAGGAACTTTCAAACCAGTCTCACTTCGCGTCAATCGTCGCCCAAAGGTTGAGTGGTATTCCTCTGCTACTCAACCCATCTTCTCAACCAATGAGATAGCGAATCAAAATCAATCGTGAATGGGCCTTTTGTACTAACTGGTCACATGATAAAAATCCATACTGGATGGCAAAAAAGCGTGGCATCCTCCACTGGGACATCGAGAACAAGGGAAAGACAAGCTTGACAGGTTGGAATTCCTTTGTGTTCGAATCTACTACATGTTTTTGTCAACCAGTATGGCGGATTTTGTACCATGTGACCAGTTAGTGCAAAAGGCCTACCGCTCACACTGGTTTTACCGCGCTTCGCAGCGGTTGCTTGCATCCGCGTCAAGGTCTGATTGTTTCATTATGTTAATAACGTTTCCTGATTCCTTTCAGAATGTTGTTGTGCAAGTGATTCTGGGTCGGAAAAACATAACGCGTTTTGAAAGTACAGTCGAACCTCCCGTAAGCGACCACCCATAATGTCAAGGATATGTGGTCGCTTACGGAAGGTGGTCGCTTACCAGAGGTCAGACCACAGGGGTCTTAATTTCGGGTAATTTACATATGGTAATTGCGGAGACCTAACCCTTTTGCCAGTGCTTATCGAAACCCATAGTGATAACTTTTCTTAGCTACAGGTATATTAAGACTGGTCCAAAATTATTCTAGGCAAAAAATCTTAGGGTCTATGGTGATTATGGCTTTTATCTCACAAATTATGCACCGATTAACTCGAAACTTCAACATCCTCCCACCCCCCCCCCCCCCGGGCAAACCCCGGGCATTTGAACTTTTGAAGATTGGATCGTTCAAATTCCCGCCCCCTCGGGCCAAAATGGTGTTCAAATGCCCCTCCTAAAGAAAAATCGTTGTCGGCTCCTGTCATGAGTTACTACAAAAGCCACAACTTTAACATTGAAACTAATGATTGGAAATTGAATTTATTAAGTCGGACAATGTCAATCAGCAAGCGTAAGCTGCTCTAACACCGAAACACGGCGAAGGTTGTTTAACGAGAAATACATAATAACATATTTGAAATGAGTTAGCCGGCTACGCAGACTGTTCGAGTAGCAGGGTATTCTGCAGTTTAAGCCAAAGTAGCGGTTTTTCATTCGCAAATGTTTTTTTTTTCTTTAACTGTTCACTGCTGTTTTATGGCTATTCTAAAAACCTCTGCAGACACAAATGCGGGAGAAAGGTGCAGCTTGACTGATTGCATAAAAAACTACATCGTTTAAAGAACTAGAAATACATATTAATTAGTTAGCCGGCTACGTAGAATGCTTTCGAGTGGCAGGATATTCTGCAACTTAAGCCAAAGCGGTTTTTCATTCGACAGTGTTTATTTCTTTCACTATTCACTGCAGGACAAAGCCGCAGCTTGACTCATTGTATAAAAAATCTACATCGTTTATATACAATCTATAAAAACAAATTAATATCTAAGCATCTCACTTTTGAAGACCTTTTTTTGTAACATTTTTTTGTAATGCTGTATCTTTTCCTTTAAACTCCTCCATCTCGTCCAAACACGTATTTATAGCTGTTAGCGACTTCGGCGCCCCCCCCCCCCAAAAAAAAAAAAGCGATTTGAAACCTGACACTTCCGGTTCAATTTTCCCCACCCCACCCGGGCAAGGTCAAATTCCCCACCCCCGGGCACAGAGAATAGTCAAATGCCCGGGGTTTGCCCGGGGGGGGGGGGGGGGGAGGGATGCTGAAGTTTCGATTTGATCGGCGCATTACTTAATACAGCGATTGAGACAATTATTGTGAAGAAACTTGACTCTTTTCTTACTTTAAATAGCGCTGTGTAAATGTTCAGGGAACGGAACATAAGCAAAAAGATAAGAAAGATAAAAGATAAGAAAGTTTTTCTTTCCTACAAGGGATTCAATCTGATTAAAGTTTATTTCAGTGAGAAGTAAAGTGCATGTGTATTTTGTCAATTGTTTCAATGCTAAGCTATATCGGTAAACACTTCTGCAGACTGCGAGATTTACGGCGTCCGCTGTAATGATGTGGCCAATATGTTAAAGCGACACATTTTTCAATTTCCGCTTGTGAGAGATACAGCAGATTGTGTGTCAAGTGGTCGCCTACGGGAGGTTAAAAACAATTGAAAATTTCAAACAATCATCTCTTAAAGTGGTCGCTTACGGGAGGTGGTCGCTTACGAGAGGTGGTCGCCTACGAGAGGTTCCATCTATAGCGATTTGACCTGAAAACTTTTCGTATTTTGGAAAAGTGGTCGCTAATGAGAGGTGGTCGCAAAGGGAGGTTTGACTGTACTCACTCTACGTTTTACGAATATGCCATGGAAGATGTAAGGACTGTCAATATGTTTTCTGTTTCCATCGACACGTGAATGTTTTCCCACAATATTTTTGGTTTATTTGTTCAGTCTTTGGTTACTAGACAACAATAGTGTTACCTCGTTAACGTTTCTACAGGAAGATCTTGTAAGGCAAAACTGTCCAAAAAGACCCTTTAATTAACCCCTTCCCTATCAGGGTCTTTACCTTCATTTTTTTATGAGCTTCATAGTTTGTCTTAGAACATCATTTTACATGCAGACAAAATCCTATGCAGCGTGATCTAATTCACAATTAGATTATGAGCTCTCGATTTCTATTGCGTGATAGCTGATGAGGGCGCAGCCCGAATCAGCCATCACGCATAGAAATCGAGAGCGAATAATCTAATTGTTTTAGTATAAATCTACTAGTCGATCTAAACAAGTAAATTATCTATTTCCTCATCTCAGACACTTCGAAAACGCGACGAAGCGGCCGCCATTTTGTTGAAAACCGCTACTCACTATCTATCACAGAATAGATAGCGAGTAGCGTAGCCAATCAGAGAACGGCATTCGTGATAGAACACTGGTGGATTTATACTGATTATAATTATTAGTAACTGTGATTTGCTTATCTTCTTTCACTTGACGACCCTAGACCATGTTCCCTGACTGTAGTACGTTGGGGTATAGATCGAAGCCTGTTCACCATCCTCACGTCAGTAACCTTTGTTAACAAAATCAAAAATGTCTCCTTTGAGGTCCACAGCACGAAGTAATCAGGCCATGATTGCCAAATGGCGGCCATCTTGGATCCGCCATCTTGGATTTCTGGATTTTCCCTGCAGAACTTTAGGAATACACTGAAATTGGACGAAAAGTAACCAAATTAAATAAAGTAACACTAATATGAGCTAAAAACATAAAAAAAAAAAACGTTATGGGAAGGAAAGGAAAGTGATTTTTCCCTACTATAATAAAGGATTTATTATTTTCTAAAAAAAGCTTGGTTGCCATGGTAACACCAAAGTTAATCTGAACAAACCGACTACATCAAAATTTTCCAGACAAACTTCTCAATAAGTCCTGAATATTTAGAACGTTTGCTCAAATATTAAAAATGTTTTTCAGGTTCAAAGTCGATGCCGCCAGAATCCGCCTTTCCCCACCCCCTCCCCAATCAATCTAAATAGTAAAAAGAAAATGTTGTTTATTTTCTCATAGCCTGCAGTGCAGGCGTTTTTCATGGGCGAGCGCTGAATAATAAATTTAGCTCGCGTATTTGAAGGTATTTCTCAAATTAGCAGTTGGTGATCATGATAATTTTAGTAAATTATAGAAACTAATGCTGCCTTCTAAATATACTACAATATCACCTCGTTCAGTCGACTTCGCTGTACGGCCTAGTGGGCTGAGAATCAGTAGATATCCTCTGTTACTTTGGTGGATGACTCTTAATTGGTAGAAATTAACTCAGCCTCGTATAGGCAAACCCCATTGACGTAAGCCTCATTTCTTATTTGAGAAATTGAAAACAAAAACTGTTTGTGCGCAAGTCGTGATTGCGGAAATATCGTTGTTTCCTTAAAGTAATCTTTTTGTTTCGACTACAAAAACTAAAACTACCCTTAATTAGCTTACTCTAAGAGCAGCAAAATGTGCTTCGTTTACCATTCGGTCATAACCAACCTAGCCAAGCTGTCAAAATGTTAAATGAATGCTATCGTGAGATTTTAACGAAGCTTGTTTGGTGCTCAACAATCTCATTCATTAGGTATCCAAAAATAAATAGTCCAGGTTGATTGCTTTGTAAATTCACACTTGCTCGTATTTATTCTGCAGATTGGAAACTCGGTAGGAGGGTCTGGAGGTTATGGAGGATACAGTGCGTCTTTGAAGGTTGATGTAAACACGTTTAAGCAATCAATAAACGAGGGGAGCAAATTTATGTCCGACAAGACGGTTCTTACAGCTGGAGGATCCGACCTGCCCGAGCCCATAAGAGTTCGACTGATACCAATGTACAAAGCCGTCCATTATGACTTTTTCAAACACCTCAAAAATTCTCGCTTGTCGGGATGCGATTCCGTTCAGTCCATGGCGCAAAAGAGCTAGAATGTTGAGAGAATATTGGAGGAATACCCTAAGTTAAAAGGAGCTATACTACCTGAAGGTAAAATCTCTTCCAAACTACAGGTCTCTTTCACTTCACGAAAAAATCGCATTTACCTCTAACCCGCTTGCGGTAGTGCCAAAGGCCGGGGGATATTCGTCTTTGCAAAACCTTTGACATAGTCAAAAGCGCCTTAGACGTTGGTTCAAGGTAATGCGTTTATGATTGTCATCAAGGGTAGGGCAAAGATGCTGTCAAATATCAATGCCTTTGACTTGTACAAAGTTACCTTAATTATTATTTAAGGTGTGACACGTTTGATGTGTGCTACTAAAGAGAGGTACTAACACCCTTGATCGTGGTACAATTTTCAGATCCTGACTTGAGAATACCTCTCACATGGCGCAAGGGTACTTATGGCCTGCCAATGCCAAAGTCTGGATGTCCCAAAGGAACAAACTTTCCTTGGCACAAGGGGACCCGTTATCAGGAAACTGGAGATTCTCGCTCAGACAACAAATGGTCGGTCCATCATGATTTGGCTGGCCGTGCTAAAAAAAATGATATGGAGCAAAAGTTTTGCATGAAGACACTGTCTGATGGTATTCTGAATTGGCCAAAGGGGAAATACTGCATCTTTAAGAAAGGACCTTGCCCTAAAGGTTGGTAACAAACAGAATTTAGTGTAGACACGATAATGTCTACAACAACTTTGACCTCTCACGTTTAAAGATTTCTTTACTTTTTCAAGGCTAATCTCTCTATGTTCTGAAACCTATCTAGACCGTACTTTTCTTCGTCTTCTACGGAGAAGAATATCATTTGTGCGACAAAACGTAATTCCTTTGACGTCTGCAACGGTAAAACCAATATAGGAGCACTAAAACAGCTAAAAACTATAAAAGCTTAACCATAAAAAAAACATGTTTACTAAAAAGATTAAATTTAGAAATACAGTTGAGTATAAAAATAAGCAAAAAAAAACGGAACGACGTTTCGGTGTCATCTTGGCACCATTGTCAAGTAAAGAATGCAACAGATAATTTATACATAAAGTAAAGGAGTGAAATAGAATAAATTAAATTAAGACTAAAAGTAACTGGCCGGTGTTCATTCAAAGAGGTGTTATAAAATGAGAGTTATGTCCGTTAGACAAATAGTTTCGTGCAAATGGAGTCTGACTGGGTGTTTAGACTCGGTTTCTCCTTGCGGATCAAAAGCATTTGAAAGATTAAGCAATCAAGCTTTCCCTGACATTTCTTTAGGAAGGTGAAGTTGCTTGTTAGGTCGCCAATTGTGTCAACTTGGTGATTATTCTTTAGGTATTTCCCGATGGCGGAGAACCGATGGTCATCAATGTGTTGATGAAGGTGACGGCTGGTATAGCCGACGTAATCTGCATCACACAGATCACATACAAAGTGATACACAACACACTGTTGATTGATCACGGGTAGCTTAGGCTCCTGCACTTTAAGATCGTCACCAAGTTTACATAATTACAGCTTCCGAAAACTGGTTGTAGAATGTGGTCAATTTTGTTGCTAAAGTCAGAGAGATGTTTCTTTACTATGTCAGCTGACCTCTGGTTTTTTAATTGGTAAGACTATCCAATGGATGTTTTCAGTTTGAGGCGTCGATAGCATGTCTCGTGACATCACAGAAGTAACGAAGTGGGCGATGGTAGAGTTGATAACAGAATTTGGGTACTTGAGTTTAGAGAACATCAGTTTGAGGCGTTCACATTCTGTTGTGAATAGATCCCAGGACGACGAAAACCGAAAATCATAGTTTAACATTGCCTAGACTAGGGATCTTTTGTAGCGGTCATCGACATGACTCTGATAGTGATCAGGAGAAGACTGGTGTTTGTTGCTTTACGGTAAACACTTGTTACTAGCTTACAGTCTTTCTTACATACTTCAATGCCGACAAATGGCAGCCTACCATTGGTCGCGATCTCCATGGTGAAAGATGTGGAAGGATGACAGTTGTTCAATGTCACTAGAAAGCCTTCAGCTGACGGTACATCTTTGATTGCAGGAGTGTTATCCACATAGCGTTTGTAGAAATCTGGCAATTTGTTCTCGCTTCATAGTTTTTCTTCGATAGAACAAAGAAAAGTAACGACGGTTTCAAGGTGCTTCTCATTCATTAGTAAAGGGTGGTAGTGTTTAAGTGGTCGTCCTCGTGTCTTAGGTCTTTCCGAGCTAACGGTGCCAAATTTAGCTGTGTAAAAACAGGAATATTCCATTTTCTAAAATCAAAAAAACATTGTTTCGTTGCCATGGTAACATCAAATGCGTTGAACACTGACCATTCACACCAACTTGTTTCCATATAAATTTTTGAAAATATCACGAAGTTTTGGAGGCCTCTTATATGAAAAGAGCTTTGAACATTATAACGTATTCCTAACACCACAGACTGGCCGTTTTTTATGAGAAAACAAAATAAAAAACGCGGCTTCAGTTGCTAGCTAAGTAAGTTACTAACAAAAGTAAAACACCGCCAAAAAAAAAAAAAAAAAAAAAAAAACAGCAATATAAGAACAAGCGAACGTAAGAGTTAGCAGGTAAGTTGTTGTGATCGTGAGTGATTCAATGTGTGGGTGAGTTGGATTGATGGCAAGAGAAAAATTTAACTAATGTACCCTTTCTATCTTCCCTTTCTCTAATTGAGCGAAAGGAAACGGAGCGACTTGGTACAGCAAGGTCATTTTTTTAATACCTTTTTTATTCATTCAGGTTTCAAACAGGGATGGATAAAATGGGATGACGAGGATACATGGGGTAGCAACAAGAACAGCAGAACTGGGTCGCTGCCAGAGGGCAAGTACAATAAGGACACCAAAATGAAGTACTGCTGCCGCAGAGATGGTTAATTTCGCAAACCAATGAAATAATAAAAAAATAATACTCCCCACTGACTCCCCCTTCATCCTGTATAAGGCAACCAATCAGTGTCAGTATGTCAAAGGCATGAATTTTAGAGAGGATTTCTTCAGGTGGGACACTGAAGACCCTCTCTCAACTGACAACGACTCTGGGGGATCCAGATCCTATGGAGAAGTGGACAGAAACATCAAGCTTCATTACTGCTATTACTATAACTAGGAATAATCCTAATGAAGCAAGGTCACTCACAGGAAATCGTTGAGCCTTAAAATTTGTTACTTCGTAAACGCGTTATAAAGAGTTTAGCTAATAGCAACTGTATTGGTTAATCGATAACAATAAAGAAAGGAGATCCTGATGCTGCGACCCTTTGTTACGTGTGTTTGATTATCCCTTTGTTGCTTTTACACGCTTGAAGAGTCCCTCAGCTTATCTCCTTATGACAGACGGCTGTTTATGTATCAAACAGATAAACATGATACATGTTTTAATTTTGGGCTATGGCAGCTCTTAGCAAAAGTGGCATTTTCCAGATGGCCGTGGATAGACCAACTTCATCTACACTGCACTGCTTTTAAATCGCCACTTCTTTAACAGAAATTTCACATGGTCCAAGAGTGACCACGTATCAAATGAAATCTCAGCTCTGTAATACGGATTTCTTCATAAACGCTGATTTAAACATTTCCTTGAAATGCCGGATAGTTTGCTTCTCCTAAAATGACCGAGAAGCATATGAACTTTACTATGCACTATGTTGCCTTTGTCTTATAACACACGCGGGCACTCAGTTCTAATCTAACTGACCATCCCAAACGACTGTGTTGCGCATGTGTTGATACGTTTAGTCCCACTCCCGTTGCTTCTCCTCATAAGTTTACTCTTCGCGCGCAGCCACCGATTCATTTTCCAGCATGATAACGTGCTTTGGCCTACCTTCGAAAAGGTTACTGCTCGAGGTCAAAGCTTGGATTAAGTCTTTCTTCACCCTCCCTCCCCCCACCCCCTTCCCGCCACCACTGAAGCAAAAAAAAAAAAAAAAAAAAAAAAACCGGCACCCTCTTGTCCTACTCAGGAGACAAACTTCTTAAGACGATTCCTTAAAGAAAGTTTCTAACAATGTAATGTATATTTTATGCCAATCTACTTTACACGTATTCCTTGTTAAACAATATTCTCTTAGCAAGTCCGTCTGACCCTGTTGTAAAATACTAACCTAAGACTAACTGTTCAGACTAGAAATAAGTGTGACCGCCCCATGAAGTTGGCAATATGGTATGAATGCAGTTAAAGGGTAATGGTGTCGCGGTTGAATGGCGCATTTTGAAATGCCCATGTGGCTTTAATGCCGTAATTGGAAAGGTAATCGAACTATGCTAGGTAAAGAAATGAAAATATGAAAATAAAATGAAAATTAATTGACGGGATGTGACGTGAGCTGTAGCACAGCTTATTACGCTTAAAAATGTTAAGGATTATAAGACATTTGTGTCTGCCAAATTTGGATCCAGTGCCACATGCTTTGTTACAGTTGGCTTGAATAAACCATATTTCTCCTCTTTAAAGTCCTTTATAACCTAGGTCTTAAACTGCTTAAGGGCCCTTTTCGATGTTCTTTATTCTTCAACAAAGACATCGAATAACTGGAACTGCTTTCCTTTGTAACGCGTCGTCGTATCCTCTTGTCGTTCATTGATTCACGACTTCAAATTGCTATTTATGGAGCAATTTGAAGTTCTTTCGATTTGGATCTCTCCAGACCCCTCGACCCGTCTTTCTTGTTACAGAGAGCTATTTTTGCTGTCTAAAAATAAAAGCCAACTGCTCCCAGAGAGACAAAAATACATATGTATTTCTCCTCTGCAGTTGTGGAAGTTTCTTTATAACGGATATTATGATTCTCCAAAAAGACCGAAGGATCTCTACCTCTGTAACACGCTGGGCCCAGTTGTTCGAAAGCCGATTGAAGGTGATCTCAGCCTCGTCTTTGGTACGCAATCAAATATGACGCTCGGCTCCAAAGCCCCGTATACAACCTCGGTTACATGGATTAGCGCCGTTAAAGCCTGGGAACGAGGTTACTGTAATCCACGATTAAAAGTTAACCGCACTTTTTTTTCTCGCTCGTTAAAAATATCTTTTAAGGCTAATTTTAAGCTAATGGTAAAGAAAGGCCAGGTAAAAACTGAGAAGAAAAAGTTTTTAGAAGAATCTTTATTGATAGTAAATAAAATCGTATCAAAGGGTTAGCTTGATTGGGCTTTGAACAACTGGGCTATGGAGTCGTCATTGGGTGTAGTTCGCTTAGCCCTTTTATACGCGCACGCACGCAGTTTTAATCTTCAAGTGACGACATTACTATTTACCAGAAATAAGTTTGGCGCTTTTGTCGTTACGTTTAATCCCTTACCCCAATGATACAAATAATTTACAATTTGTTTTTTTCGTATAATTGTTTATCCCTCTTTCGAAAATGATGTTCCTCACAGTTACACTTAATTTGCCTTCTTCCTAGAGTATTACATTTTAATGAGACTCGGTCGAAGGTGCGCGACAGATGGGACAGTACCTATCTTCTCCCTCGTTCGCCTCTAACGCAGGTTAAAAAAAATAAACTCGCACTCTTTATTACAATAAATGATCATCTCCTGAACATTCCACTCAAAACTTTTCTAACAGTTTAAATTTTTATTCCAGCCAGCTTTATGTGCATGCCTAGTTAAACAACATTCTCCGAGCTTAAGCTCCTCAATGCAGTGTTTCATAAGAAACGGTTCTTGAAATAAACCTATTAATCCCGCGGTAAGCTTTCCACAAGCGTTTTCCAACGGTTAACAAGCAAAGTGCGAATTCTCGTTTCTCTGGATGCGTTATCAAATCTGAAACCGTATGCGCCGAGTTTAAATACATTGATCCCGCTGTGAAACCCTCAGTAGCACACAACGCGATGATAATTTCCACGCAAGAAACAAATCTAAACCATGAGGCGAGGAAGAAAAAAACGCCGTGTAAAAATGCTATCAATGCTAACACCCAAGTCCGTCTGATCCTGATTTACAATACCAGCTTAGGACAAGCTGTGGAGACTAGAAACAAGTGTGACCGGCCCACGAACTTGCCAATATGATAGGCAAGTAGGTAATAAGGGTAATGGTCCCGCGGGTTGAATGGTGCGTTTGGGAACGCCAAGGTGGTAATAATGGCGTGATTTGAAAGGTACTCGGAAAGGTAAGTTATGAATAGGAATAAAATATATGAGAGTATGTGTTTAGCATCATGTAATCTATCCGAGAATGAGATGGTCTGTCTGCTATCTAGCAACTTGTCCTCTTCCGGTGGATTCTGGTCGTTGTTAACTGGCGCCATTTATTTGCCAATAGGCTCCTTATCCAGGAGAGCGTAAAGAAGGAAGAGCAGAATGGGCAATGGAATAGTTGTCATAATTGTAGTCCGAGGCGAAAGACAAGTCCACGCGGTCAAACCTGGCAATGAGATAAGAGACGCTTACACTTTAAATTCAAAATATATGGCTTAGCCCCAAATTAGGTACGTTTGAATTCGTTAAGTAAAGTACAATGCTATTTTCAGGGTAATTTGGCTCGTCTAGTTTAGGACCAAAATAGCCTAATCGCAAGGAATGAAATGACTGATGGGTTTTGGGGGATTAACTGGACTCTACTAAACAAGGACCAAATACTACCGGTCTAACTTTCATGTGTTTAACCCTAACCCATTGAAGGATAAGATAAGCCCCAGAGTGGAGCGAAATGGTTGTTGATAAGTCCTTTTTACTTCCAAACTGTGACAAAAGCTTTCAATCAGTTAGTCAGTTCGAGTATCCCTGTGTCACTGGCTGTAAATGGTCTTACGTTTCTTGTGATCCCACGAGTCTATTGTATATCTCAGGGATGGAACATCCGAACTAGTAATCTGAAGGTCACAGGTTTGACTCATGTTGGGAGAACTCAAATTTTCTTTTTCCGAGTATACCTATGTCACTGACTAAAAGATTCATCTATCAGTTTGTACACTGTATGATGTCACTGTTGGCTCTTAAATGAACTGCTGGACTCCATTTTAGGCTCTGTATAATCCCCGTTATCTAAGTCCTATCCAGGCGGGAGAGAGAGTAGGGATACTCCTATTTAGTCTATTTTACTTTACAATACAAAACCGGGTTAAGCTTGAGCCTTACAGGCAACTTAGGCAGCGTTTACACGAACGCGGTTTCATTTGTAACCGCATCGCTTTCGATGCGGTTACGCCTTTTGTTTACACGACGCCGGTCGAGACCGTTACCGAAACTGGGTCGAAAACGCGGACAAAAGTGGAGCGTTTTCAAAACGATACGGTTTCATCTGTCTTGTAAACGGCGAAACCGCATCGATTCGAATACGTTTACTATTTTGGCGCGAAATTTTCCTTGGGCGTGAAGATTCAAAACGGTGAACCTCGGCCGTTTTACTGACTTTTCCAATACTCACAAATTACTTTCAAACTTTCAACAGGAGTTCTACTTCGTCGTCAGTCTATGTGGATTGTGCGCTATTTTTCGCCATGTTGACAGAAACGAAATGGCGGCGTAATAATCGAACCCAGATCCCCTTCCTCAAAAATGAGTGCCTGGGAATGAGATTGGCATAACGTAAGTACGTACTTTAAAACGGTGAGATTGGCACCGTGTAAACGCTCTGAAACCGTACCGTTTTCGATGAGGTTTCAAGGGTATGAAACCGTGACGATTTGAAACCGCGTTCGTGTAAACGCTGTCTTGGCATCGAAGAGCGACTATAGCTTACAATCATACTTACTAGTATAATATAGAGGACCGATAAATGAAGACACTCCCACCCCAGCCACAAACGCACTCACTGTAATATGCTCATAAAACGCAGTGAGAGAAAGCAGTGTTATTTCACTAGTAGCCACTCCAGACTCCACAATACTCACACCCGCAAGCCTTCCTGGGATACGCGGAGAGAAAACCAACATAAGAAGTCCCCCGATGAAAAACAGGATCCCGAGGGATATTTTCTTCCAGTATGAGACACGCTGCAAGAGCCACGGTGCGGTTAGCTTTACAACCAACACTGGCACTGCGATGGATAGAATAACTGTTGTTGTGGCGATGGTAGATCCTGCAAGAATGTCTTCTGCTGCAATCAAGAAAATTTCGTCGTAGATTAAAGACAGGACTCCGAAGAAGAAAAAACACCCAATATTTCTTCCTTTTTCCTTGTTCTCTAGATTGGCCATGGTGAAGTTCACTCCCTTTTGTTTGAATTCTCAAACCTTCTTGATCCACTCCTCTTTCAGCTTCATCAAGAAAACTAGGAAAAGCTGGTTTCCATTTAGCTTTTGAATCACCGAGTGGCGTTAAATCACTGTAGTCACTGAAGTCAGGGGCACCCAACGGATCGTTTCGGTAAAGTATCTGTACGGCAGGCCCTTAATCCCCAGTAGTAATAGATGTTGGAAATTAACCTGGTTAGTGGATCCCCTTGGATCCCCTTGGATCCCCTTGGATCCCCTTAATTAATATTCCTAAGCGTCGAGTTCATGACGTCATCTATTGTTATAATAGATGTTGGAAATTAACCTGGTTAGTGGATCCCCTTGGATCCCCTTGGATCCCCTTGGATCCCCTTAATTAATATTCCTAAGCGTCGAGTCCATGACGTCATCTATTGTTATAACCTAGGGAAAAAATGCGTTCCTCCATACTAATGAAGTGTCGAGGTTTACTAATGAGCGTCACTCTTGCACAAAGGAAACAATAGACATGCCCAGGCTTGCCCGCTCTATTCCCACCCTGATTGGATCTTAAGATTGGTATGGCCAGTTTGAATAAAAGCGCGCTCTCCGTTTAGTATTTTATTCTTGTCCCAAACTCCAGTAAATAATATTTTTCAAAAATTGCTCCAAACATGCAAGTCGAATCGAGCGCTACACCTCTGTTGACAGAAGATAAAGCGAGTTCCTTACCCGGTCAGTTCTGCCCGTTTCATCCCCGCTCAACGTTAGAATTGGTAGAAAAAGCGCAAGGATTTAGCTATGTTTACTGTCCCGAGAAAATGTGCTTTATGTTTGCCCCTGCTTCAGAATGGAAAGAGTACATAGAGCGTATCGCACATCATACACACTCTGATGTGAAAATGTATGCAGCTCAGTTGGTCTGTGATTGTTCTAACAAGCTAGCATTGAGAAAAAGTAAACAACCGTGGAGCCAGGATCGCATGTTTCTGACGTGCCACAAAAAAGAGTGTAACTTTTTCATGTGGATAGACCAGCCAATATCGCATGCTATCAAGGAGCGGCTCTCATATTCACCTCAGCCACGGTTCACGAGATTTCATCCTTATAGAGAGATAAAGGAGATGTTTGAAAATCATCGCCAAGAGGTTAAACAGAAAGGACTTATTCAGCGCCAGCGCCATGCACGCAAATATGACGAAGGATTTTTAATGTGTGACAACGGATTCAACAGTCTAGGAAGTCCTAAAATATTTCGCGGTCTTAGATACAGAAAATGGATGGACGAAGTATGGGAATCTTACAAGTTTTATGTCCAAAAAATGAAAGAAGACTCTCGAGACGACCCAGATCCTACACTTTGTTTAGAGAAAGACGATTTGCTGCGTCAGGCGTATTTCAAGTACGCAAGTGATGACGGCCATCATCCCGAAAGTTTCCGAGTGTTGAAGGTTTTATATGAAAGACATATTGAAGGCAAACACGTACCTTTTGAAGGTTATGTCATCACCCCCGAAGAACATGAAGAGATAGAAAGAGATAAACAGTTATCTTCTTATTCTAGAGCTTTTGCACGAGATTTACGCAGATCAAAATGTATTGTTATGCTTAACAATATAAGGAACCAAGATCTTCCTGTTTGTTCTAATTAAAAATATTGCATTACCGTCTGTGTGGACATAGAGCTGTCTTGAGATCCTTTGAAAGATTTTTAAAGGTTTTGAGTGAAATAAAGTTTTATTCATCTTTACACCGCGTTAGTCACTCACTAATTATGTTTAACAAATGTTTGACTCGAGCTCTAAAATTTGCATGTGAATTATCTCGTGTGTCTTTTGTTTGAGAAACAATAAGTCATATCCAACTGGGTAGTCCCAGAGTCAGTGTCGATAACAATACCCGAACCGGCTACACGCAATCTATTTTATGCGAAATCTTCATCGACTTCGATTCTCAGACCGTCAGTTCCTTAACAACATGGCTAGCAAGTTTACCGTTGGAACCCCAAACACCCTCGAAAAAGTGTAGAATGGTGATATTGAAATAGAATATCGGAAACTATTAGCGACCTGTTTCAAAACCATGAACGGAACAAGGGAATTATCACAGAGAGCTTATAAGACAATTAAAACTTAGCGACGCGCGACATCCACGCGTGTGTCTGAGAAAATAAAGACACATGACTAGAAATGGCCCGTTTGTCTCTTTTTGTCCCTTTTGGCGTGGTTTTGGCCTTTCAGGCCTGGTTATGACCTTTCAGGCCTGTGTTTGGCCTGGTTATGGCCTTTCTGGTCTTCTTTTATTTATGAAGGAGAACGCTTAGTAACCCCGCCTTCATCAATTTTCTATAAAAGAGACGCGTTACTTTCTGAAGTTTAGTTTCCTGTCAGAAGGCGCGCGGTTCAAACCAAAGATGACGAGCACAAACTATACCTTATACCTGCAACAAGGTGCTGGAAATGATGAAGACAATGAAGAAAGCGATTTCTCCCAAGAAAGCGATTTCTCCCAAGAAAGCGAAGTTTCTAGTCAAGGAACGGAGTCTTCCCAAGAAGAAGAAACAGAAAACTTAGAGCCGTGGTCACGCATTCTTGATGAAGCCGAGAACCGCCACAAGACCCAGCTTAACGCTTTGATCAATCAATACCAAGAAAACGGCGATTCAGAAGATGTGGCTCGTAGTAAAGCCGTAAACGCTCTCGTTCCTGTTTACAGAAAAGAGCTGAGAAAAGTGCTCTTAGAGAATCTACAATGGATGCGTGCAATGAAAAAAGATCCCACCTTCAAAAAAGTGATGGAAACTCAAAAAGAGCTTAAAGACACAGAAGGATTTGATTGGTTGGAATCGACGGAACTTGCTATCGATAAGCGGAAATTCTTGCTCAATCGATTGTACGAAAAGTAGCCCATTCCACAAGATCAAGACTAAACCTACTATGACTGTTATGGATTTTTTTTTTATTTCCTGGATCTTTGTATTGTTGCATTTCAATAAAACTGTAAACAAGCAAACTTTAAGTGTGTTGATTGATGACTTGAAAATAATAACAATAATCGGTAAACTTGTACAAAAATTTAAAAAAATCTGAAATTTGAAATACAAATTACTAAAGCAAGATCAAAACTTTTTAATTAAACACTGTTATTTGTGATGACACTTTTAAATAAAGATGATGATTCCAAAGTTGAGAGCTGTTGCGTGACTAGCGACGCGCGACACCCACGCGTGTGTCTGAGAAAAAATAAAGACATAACTAGAAATGGCCCGTTTGTCTCCTTTTGTCCCGTTTGGCGCGGTTTTGACCTTTCAGGCCTGGTTATGGCCTTTCAGGCCTGTGTTTGGCCTGGTTATGGCCTTTCTGGTCTGTGTTTGGCCCTTCTGACACTCTATATAACCTGACTATTTGCGAAAAAGATGTCATTTGTATTCAGTCAACAAAATGTCAACATGGTTTACAAGAGAGTTTGCAGAAACTGTCCGATTTCATCTTGCGGGGCGAAGTACCTTGTCAGATTAGCTAACCATCTCGCGGATGTTCATCAGTTAGAGCACACACAGCGAAGACAGTATTTACAAGAAGCGAAACTGCAACCTAAAGTTAAAGTCGTCGTTTACGAAAGTGAAGCGGATAATTCCGGAAAAAATCACTTTCACAATCCAGCACAGACACAAGAAACGGTGTACGAACTGTCAAGACAGCGGAGAAATGAGGCCTCTTTTAAAGCAAAAACTAAAAGACCGACTTCAAAGAACAAGGCAAACCGCAAGAAACAAAGAAAGTCGAACTCTTGGCTTAGAGGCCGTAGGAAAATTGTGTAGACACGGAAGGAATATTTATTATTCCTCGAAATAAAGCGAAAAACAAAAAAACGGATTTGTAATAGTCAGTCAAATGATTCATTTTCATTCCTTTTCCTTTCAAATCGCTGTGTATTTAACCCTTTATTGTTTTTTTTTTAATAAAGTTTTTTAAACGGTATCTCTTGTCTGGTTCTATTGCTAGCAATTATAAGTCGCGTGTTTTAATTGATCCTTGTTAAGTTATATAAAATTGATTATATACTAATGCGTCAAGATACTCCCTTGGGTTTTTCCAGCAGAACTGAACTAATTTGTATGCAACTTAAGACTCGTGGATCCGCATAATTAACTGACTAATGGTGCGTGACTTTAATAGTTTTTTATTTCCTCGAGATAGGTAGGAGAAAACGGTCTTGTAATAGTCAAACAAACTTGAAATATAGAGTTTTCAGCGCCACTTTGTGTATATATGTGTGTGTGTGTTTTGTTTTTTTGACGGTAATGATCGATAATCGTCACGAATAACCTGAAATCTCGGAGATAAATTTTCCCAGCAAACGGGGCTTCAAACAACACCTCCCAGTCGCGGACAGTTAAACAAGCGCTCAAGGCAGCTTGAATCTCAACAACGTTTGTGAAAAAAGCCATTTTCAACGGTACTAACGTTTTAAAAAAATCGAAAAAAAGTTTTCCCAGCAAAGCGATTGCAAGAGTGACGCTATCAAAGAGAAAGAGCGCTTTTATTCAAACTGGCCATACAAATCTTAAGACCCAATCAGGGTGGGAATAGAGCGGGCAAGCCTGGGCATGTCTATTGTTTCCTTTGTGCAAGAGTGACGCTCATTAGTAAACCTCGACACTTCATTAGTATGGAGGAACGCATTTTTTCCCTAGGTTATAACAATAGATGACGTCATGAACTCGACGCTTAGGAATATTAATTAAGGGGATCCAAGGGGATCCAAGGGGATCCAAGGGGATCCACTAACCAGGTTAATTTCCAACATCTATTATAACAATAGATGACGTCATGAACTCGACGCTTAGGAATATTAATTAAGGGGATCCAAGGGGATCCAAGGGGATCCAAGGGGATCCACTAACCAGGTTAATTCCACTGAACATATACTACTATCCCCTATAATTTTCTAAAGGGAATTTTCACCTCGAACTTTCGTGATATGGGGAATTTAAGGCCTGGTGTTTTCGGATTGATAAAAATGTCGTTTCGGGTACCGAAAAAAGGTCAGCTAAGATTTTCGGAAAGGAAATAAGACCTAAGGTTTTCGGGAAATGGACAAACGATGACCTAGTAATTTCGAGAAGACTCAAGTTCCCATAGAATGACCGAACAGATAAAAACATTATAGTGCAGCCTAAAATGAACCTACAGAGCTTTAAAGGCACTCCAGATAGCCTGAAATAGCGTTCCAAAGGATCTGAGAGAAAACTGTCATTAGGTGCCTCTGTGAAGTGAGAGCGCGTGTTCAACAGTTCTTTCTGTGACACCGTCAGTAATACGTTTTTCAAGGTGGCTGATTAGCTTTTGAGTCCGCAGATGCCAAAAAATCCTATAAAACAACAATTCACTGGAAGGCTGATCTACAATACTTTCCTTTGGTGCTGTTTGCTTTGTATAGGTTCCAAACCAAGAATCCGATCTCTAACTGCTGTGTGCTAAGTCCTTTAGTTGAGGCCGTAGTTCAATAATTGGAGAAGCTCCGAAAGGTGCTGTTTAATGTACTCAGCCCCAAGGTAAGACCGTTCTAAGAATTTAGAGCCTGGGGGGCAAAATCCAAACGTTCATTATACAATTGAAATCTAAAAAGGCCCAAAATTGCTGCAAGACAACCTGAAAGACATCAAAAACAAGAATAGCATAACACTACTTGGTGTATTTCGTTACCTCAATAACACACTAATGAGGATAGAGTAGACTGGAGATTTAGAATTGTTTACTGCAAACAGCAAATGACAGAAATAACCACGTGACCATGTTTACCCTATATTTTATTGACTAGGTAATCGCTGCCTTTGATTGTATGGGCTTGTAGTTTTTATTAGTTTTTTCTGTTCTTAGTTGCTCTTAACATAATTCTATTTTAACAAAATTGTGAAGCGCAACTGAATATATCAATATAGAGGTTAGCGCTAAATAAATGTAAATTATTATAATTATTATTATTATTATTATTATTATTATTATTATTATTATTATTATTATCGTTATTTTTCACTCGCTGTTTTCAGTTTCTCAGTAAAATTGAGTAGTTTGGCGTTAGCATCAAAGTTCAGAAATATTTTGTACAATTCTCATCTGTGCCACTAATCTAATTATTCAAGAACAACATAAACGCGAATCTCACGTTTGCCGGGTGTCGTAAACGCGATTCTAAATGTCCCTAATGTCTATTTTATTTTTCGTTGAGCTCGATTCATTTTTTTTGTTGTTGTTGGCTTATTGTAGAAATCAGCACGCAAACCTCCTAGTAAACAAGAGAGATTTTTTTTGGCGGGGGAGGGGTAGGAAAGTAGGACGTTATCATGATAGTAAGAAACAAAAAAAAAAAAAACAATCAAAATTAAAATCCATTAGAAGGTGTACATGAGAAACAACATTAATCCCTGACTACAATAGATGTGGTATCAACCTCTCAAAATATTCTGTTACAGTCAATATTTGACACAACGCACGATCCGGCTGACGGCCAATGGATTAGAAGTCAGTACGTTGTATAATTCAAAGGTGAACCAGATTGATTACCATTCGTGGATTTTCAGTTGACTGACACAGGAACTTCAGAATTTGTGGCTCTGTTTTCTATCTTTGTTTTTTGTTTAAGATGTGCCCTTGTATACGCGCTCTCGTCGACTTCCTAGCGCTCTCAGAGAAATCAGTTAATTGCAGTTCTCAAATGTTCAGCAATATCCATGGAAACTGTCAGTCTCACTTGGCCTCTATTCCGCTCACGCGCTATCACCAACTGCCGTGCGCTCTCAAAGTACATGGTGTTTCGTCAAGACATGCGCAAACGTATCACAGTCTCGAAGTTGTTTGATTTTACCAAAAACTTTGAAAACCATATAGTGCGCAGAGGAGACAACTTTGACCGTAATTTTGGCTAAATATATCGGAGAATTGAGTGCAAGTTGAGTTTTTTGGTTCAAATATATCAACAAGACCGAACCTGACGAGTCGTGAGATCATATCTATTTGCCGATTGAATCAACAAACTCGATTTGCGCTACAATTTTACGGTGAATGCAACCGGAATTGCGGTCAAACTTGACTCCTCTGCACCCTGTGTGAAAACTCAAAGCCAGATTACTAATCAAAGGCTGATTTTTTAAAAAAGTTGTCATGGATTTTAAATGACTATCCTATCAGATTTAGATCGAAGATTGAAACGTTAACAAGTTCATCGGGAAGTACTTGATTATATCGTAGGACGTTACGTGTACCTCAGCGGAAAAACATCCTTCAAACTTCGAAATGCTTAAATACGTCTTACGCATACCTTAAATTTTGTCCCCACGGAAGAGTCGTTAAAATAATTCCTTATCGTTTAACTTTTTACATTTTCAAAATAAGTCGGTTATAACTTGTTACCTGTGGTTCGATATCGATTCATATTTCCGCCCCACAAGAAGGAGTACGGTACCTGCCTTTAACCTGTTGTGAATATAAAGACTTCCCTTTTCACGGATATCCCATTTAGAAAATGGGCTTTTACATTTAACGAAAAAAATAAAATCAAAAGCTCAAAAGTTTAAAAGAAAAGTGAGACGTTGATACATCGGTAAAGTCAGGTGAAATAAGGTAAAACAAGAGAGGATGAAGGTAAGAGAGGTAATCCCCCATATAGGCCCTATTCCCATCGTAATCCCTCTGAAGTTATTTTTAGAAGGTACCGATTTTCTCGCGGATAATGTTACCTCGCGCGTTACGTGTCTTTCACCGTTTTTAATTTTACAACGGATACATGTAATCACAATCATACACTTCCATAAAAAAATTGTTTCTTGCGTTACTTCCAACAAATCTCTAAGAAATACATGTGATTTGAAAGCTAATAGAATGTAGATTTGAATGTCCGAAGAGATTTTAAACTCGCTGTGACAAAAATATCAAAATTTTCGTGCCGCGGTTGGGATATTTATACTCGTCTGTTCAATCGCGGCTTCAATTCAAATATAATGTAACACTCTTGCATAATAAAGCTAAGATTTGTTTCTCGCCTTTCCTTTAAAGAATCTCTTGGCTACTTGCGTGATTAGAAAGCTAATAGAATGTAGATTTCAATGACCAAAGGGATTTGAACTCAGTGGGACAAAAATATTAAAATTCGTGCCGAGGTTGTGATGTTTATACTCGTCTGTTCAATCGCGGTTTTGACAGCTAAATGTAACACTCGTGCATGAAAAAAGATTTAGTTCTCGTGTTTCTTACAACGAATCTCTTAACTACAAACGTAATTTAAAAGTAAATAGAACGTAGATTTCAATGACTGAAGGAATTTTGTACTCACTGCGATAAAAATATCAAAATTCTTGTAGGAGGTTGTGATGTTTATACTCGTCTGTTCAATCGAGGCTTTCAATGTTTCGACAGCTATTAAACTGTACCACGCTTGCATGAAAAAAGATTTGTTTCTCGCGTTTCTTCCAACAAATCTCTTAGCTACATGCGCAATTAGAAAGCTAATGGAATGCAGATTTCAATGACCAAAGGGATTTTGAACTCACTGAGATAAAAATATCAAAATTCTTGCCGGAGGTTGTGATGTTTATACTCGTCTGTTCAATCGCGGGTTTCAATGTTTCGACAGCTAAATGTAATACTCTTGCGTGAAATAAGATTTGTTCTTGCGTTTCTTCCAAACGAATCTCTTAACTACATACGTGATTAGAAAGTAAATAAAACGTAGATTTCAATGACTGTAGGGATTTTGTACTCACTGCGATAAAAATATCGAAATTCGTGCCAAGATTGAGATGTTTGCATTTGTCTGTTTAGTCACGGCTTTTAATTTTCGCCAGCTAATTGTATGTAATATTCTTGCATAATTTCAGCACAGCTGGGCTCTAAAACAAATCATGCCGGAGCGATTCTTTTCCAATCTGCGTTGTCCAAATACAACCACTTTAAACTCGCATTCGTCCGCAAAACATATGCAGGCACCGCTTTCTGTATGCATGTTCCCCATTTTGTTTTAAGATCAATTCGCGAAAGACGCGTAGCATTGCGTGGGAATCGGCTCAGCTGTCAACGTGGGTAAAATTCAGGATATATGATTGGCTATCACCTAACCCTCTTGGGACACTGGATCTCGCGGGAGATCTAAAAATAACTTCAGAGGGATTACGATGGGAATAGGGCCTATATGGGGGATTACCTCTCTCACCTTTATCCTCTCTTGGGTAAAATAATTCAAAAGCTTGTGAGGAAGCCTGGGAACTAAAACTGTATCTCTCCCAGGCTCCCTGCCGCGCGATCAAAGAATGCCTGGGTGATAATCGCCGTTCGACCCGCTTGTCAAGATTTAAAGGATGGAGAATGGTTGGTTTGAGGGTTTTAGCCAGGGTTTGGTCAGCATATCAAGGATACTTCGCCACAAACCTTTGGAGGACTCAAACCTTAACTACAGGTATGATAATTTAAGTGATCTATATATTATTTTTCACGATCGAAAATGTGTAGTTGTCTCTTGATGACTTTACATAAGGTTAATTTTCAATTCAATTAAATTAACCTTACTTAATTTAACGTCTCTTGCCTAGTCTTCAACTGGATAATGTAAAAAACTAAACAGCAATCTCTGTTGCAGGGTAAATGTAAATTGAAGCAAACCTGAACTTAAAAATTTAGCAAGTACATGTAGTTTGTATACTATCCAAATAGCAAAACGGCTAATTGAGTAGGTGGCCCAGAAATATTAACAAAGTACAGGGCCACAAAAAAAAAATAAATAAATAAATAAATAAAAAATAAATTAAAACTAAGACGGCTTGGTGGCTTCCCAGTCGTGGTCAGAGTTTAAAGAAGGAGTAATGTTTTATAACTTAGTAGCTTGATGGCAGTGGCTTCTCGCCAGTCTAAGGTTTATAATTTAGTGGTTCGACAAAAATAAGTAAGCAGCTCGTCAGTCATGGTGAGAGTTTAAACAAGGAGTAATGTTTATAATTTAGTGGTTCAAATCGACAGTTCAGTGGCTTGCCAGCCACGGTCAGTGATTAAAAAAATAGTAAGGTTGATAATTTCGTGGCTTGATTGCTCACTGAGTCGTCCTGAGCCTGGCTCATCCCACAAGCCACCATTAGGATTTTTGACAACAAAGCGGTAAATGCTCTAGGCCAAGGTGCAGGCAAAAAAATAGGTTGATTTCGCAGTTTCTTTGCATACGTTTATTCTAATCAAAGCTTATACAGTTGAACCTCCCGTAAGCGACCACCCAAAATACCAAGATTTGGGGGTCACTTACCGGAGATGGTCGCTTACAAGAGTCAAACCAAATGAGGGGTTCTTCTGAGAACTCTGTTCTGACACATCTACTTTATTTGAAGAGAATTTATTGCATACATTTTCCTAGTTACAATATGAGAAGGGCTAGATTGTTATGAAAAGTTCTTTATAAACTATACTTATATACAGCAGCCATGGAGATTAGACCATTTGTCAAGTGGTTGCTTACAAGAGGTCAAAAACAACAACAAAAAAAACATAATGCCGTCACCTCAAAAAGTGGTAGCGGTCAGTTGCTACTGAGGTGGTCACTTACAAAAGGATCCAACTATAGGGCTTTGACCGGGAAAAATTTGACCAGTGTTTTGGATAGGTGCCGTGGCCGCTTATCGGAGGTGGTGATTTACGAGAGGTGGTCGCACATGTAGGTTCGACTGTATTAGTCTCAAATAAGTCTTACTGTACCTAGTGACTGTTTGTTCTGTGGATCTGCCATGCAATTTTTTTTCTCTTAGTAGTTAGCAAATCTTAATCAGAAATTTATCATCCTTGCCAATATGGAATAAGGAAATATTTCATAGCCCAAGAAATTAATTATACATTTACCACCATCAATTGCACCTGTACCAACCCCCTTCCAAACTGACAAGCATTAGTAGAGTTTGAGCCACAAAATGTGTACAAAGTTTAATAATGTGTTGGGCTACATGTGCAGAAATCGTGCTCCATATATTATATTCATTTATACTATAGTTTATAATTAAGAGTTTCTAATTATGCTGTTTTTCTTGGGGGAAATTTACACAGCTTGAAATAATTTCAGGAAAAGAACGTGGGATTTTGGCCAACTTTTAAAACCACTGAAACTCCAGACAAATTTGTTGGATTAATGACAGCTAATACATGTACATGTATGTCTTTTAGACTTGGTATTTGGTATAAAGTTATGTTTGTGAATATGTGACTTCATAAGCCAAGGAAGTTCATTTGAAGTCCCAAGGGGGAGGGGATCCTGAAAAGCCAAACAATAATTATTTCAAAACAGTATTCCAATACATTGTACATGTAGCAATATCGAGTACTGACGCTATTCCTTACATCTCATTTTAGCTGTGATGTTCACTACAAGTGATATTTTGACTCAACAACTCTTTGAAAAGAAAGGTTTCAATCACGATGCCAGAAGAACTCTACGGATGTCCATAATGGGAACTATTACTGGGCCGATTCAAAGGACATGGTTTCTGACATTGGAGCGCTTTATACCTCCAACGTCCAAGGTACAGTTTGTCAAGAAATTGATTGTAGACCAAACAATATATGGCCCTTTTATTATATTTTTCTTTTACACTCTTTCGGGACACTGGCTGGAAAAGATTTCCAGGAAATAAAACTGTTGTTGCGGGATGGACACGTCCAGACTACAAAGTCTGGCCGTTTGTGCAGGCTGTCAACTTCTCTTTGGTTCCTCTTCAGCACAGGGATAATTTTGTTCATTTGGTGTCCCTGTGTTGGAATATGTACCTGTCTTGGATGTCAAACAAACCTGTGATAAGTGAGACAATAGAATATGAGAGTAGTGACATGATATCAAGTTTGTCATCGGATGCAACACAGAAAAATTGTAATAAACAAGACTCAACCCACTGAATAACACTTCTGAATCATTAAATTCTAAGAAAAAAAAATAATATATTGTGTGGATAACTTCAGATGCAAAGGACTTTTTTTCGAATAATTTGTTTTCAAACTCCTACATATACATCAATGCCCTGTGGGACCAAAAATACTGGTGGGTCAAAGTTAGCCTGTGAGCAAGGTCTCTTTAAGGACAGTGCTTACTAAAACAGAAGTATTTCTGCATGGTTTATGACTATGCAGAAAAAAAAAAAACAGATCTAAGCAACTGGGCTATTGGAATCCAAAAAAAAAAAAAAAAGGAGTAACCACAATTTTTTTTAGAGAAAATTAAGCAACAATAAATCTAAAAAGCTGTAAAATATAAAGGAAAGTACATGGCATTTTTTTTGTTGTTGTTGTTGTTGTTGTTGTTAATTGTTTGTTTTCAAATTGAGGCTTTATTATCTCTGAAAAATGCATGGCTGCCTCCAATTTTCTTTTTGGATAATAAGAGCACTGTCTAAGTTCTGCTGTCTCCGCATAGTTTTAAACAGTACAAAAATATCTCTGTATTAGTAGGCACCACCCATAGGAAACCTGACTATCTCGAGATGCGCACAACGTATGCACAGTAACAAAAGTAGGCACAGTCTTTAAGCTTTTGCAGCTCGCATCGCTCGCCGCTTGTGCTATCCTTCTGCATTGAGATGACCTTAAAGGCTGAGATCGAAGTGGGTGAATTGAGTCCCACCATCTCATATGCTATGTTCCTTTCAAGATCTTTTATTGGTGATTAATTCCTAAGGGTTGGCAATTGGAAAAAAATACCTTTAACTGTAAAGTCAGTAAACTCATGTTATAATTAGTAAACAAATATTAGTAGTAGTCCTGTAAACGCTAAAGCCCTAATTATTGATATACTGTAGTACAAGTGTACTAGTTCCATATTAAATGCTAATTACGCCTTTAAACATAGACAGATATTTATGTTCAATTTCTCTTCTCTAGAGCGAATGGTCAAAGAACTTTCAGCTTGGTTTAGCTTGCCAATTATGTTCATGTATGTTGTTAGGATTTCCAAATTTTGTTTGATGTTAATCACAGTTCCCCTTTTTGACATATTATCCTAATCTATCCATCTATACATCCACCTATCTGTCCGTCTATCCATCTATCCACCCACCCACCCATTCATCTTTCCATCCACCTGTATGTCTGTCTGTTTGTCATCTGTCTATCTATAAATCCAGAGACGATTAATCTGGAATCCAAGGGGAAGCATTGTATCCAAAATAAGTAATGAAACTGGGAATGATTGAATAACCGTGTAGCCTAAATGGAGTTTCAGTGCATCCTGCTACAATGTATATTTTTGCTATTCATCATTAAGCCATCCCCTCATTTTAAACTAATTGACTATCTACAGTATTTATTAAATGTACTTAGATAGGTATCCAAAAACACTCTTGTATTAACATGCTGTGAACTCAAATTTTGCTGTTTTCAAATGAATTGTGGACCAAATGCTGATCGTCTCAATTTCATTGACCTGTATCTTGTATTATTATATTTAAGTTAGTCATTTCTGCTGTAGCATGCCTTATATAATTTTATATTTTCTTATCATTCAGTGGGTAAACAGGGTCATCAATTTTATTACTGACACAATGCTACCCTCTTAAAACAAAGTACGTTTATTGTATTGCCTTGTAGTGTATTGTTTTGTATTATAAACAGGGCAATATCAGGAAAAAGAGAAATAGAAAAACTGAAACCTTAAAAATAATTCGACGGTTAACGCCTCTTCTTGTAGCCAGTAATAAGTGCATGGTTTCAGTGGTAGAGCATGTGATCAAGAGACCGGAGATTACAAAAGAAGAAAGAGTTACTGCTCTAGAGCTACTTGGCGCTTCCCTTGCGGTTAAGAAATCAAATTTGTTCCCTGAGAGCCAAAGCTTATCGCTGCCGTTTCAGTTTATGAAGCGTGGTTTGGAAGTACTTAGATAGGTATCCAAAAACACTCTTGTATTAACATGCTGTGAACTCAAATTTTGCTGTTTTCAAATGAATTGTGGACCAAATGCTGATCGTCTCAATTTCATTGACCTGTATCTTGTATTATTATATTTAAGTTAGTCATTTCTGCTGTAGCATGCCTTATATAATTTTATATTTTCTTATCATTCAGTGGGTAAACAGGGTCATAAATTTTATCACTGACACATGCTACCCTCTTAAAACAAAGTACGTTTATCGTATTGCCTTGTAGTGTATTGTTTTGTATTATAAACAGGGCAATATCAGGAAAAAGAGAAATAGAAAAACTGAAACCTTAAAAATAATTCGTAGGTTCTTTATGCATGCAAAAAACACTTTAAACAATTATGTAATTTCTCATACATACTACAAATAATTATTATAAGCAGTCATTTATTCCAGTTAGACTTGTCACAATAATTAAAGGAGGACCCCAAATCCACGAGCCTTTCTTGGCATCTTTGATGTCGCTGCCATTTTGGCATCATTTTTATATGGTATTTTTTTTCTTGTGTTATTTTATATACAGTACCTTTCTATTATTTTATATCTGCCTTTTTCGTTTCTCATTACAAATTGTAGGATGGTAAAGTTGAGTTTCTGTGAGGTACTCTCATTATTGCAAATGTGTGTTATTAGAGTTATAACAATGGTAAAGCTGCAAGTAGTTCAGTGTTAATAAAAGTAAACAAACAACAATTACAAGTTGACACGTTTAATAGATTATAACGGGTTGTTCAAAGAGTGGATAACTCAATCCAGTGGAAAAATCTTATCTAGCAGACAAAATGTTCTCCAACCAACACTGATTTTATCCACTGGATAGCATTAATTATCTGGTGAATAAATTTATCTGCTCTTTGAACAACTGGGCCAGACAGACAACTGAACAGTAAATAAATCAATTTAAAAAATCCTGAGCAAACAGTTTTTCGTTCAAAATTTTATCATATGTATAGAATTTCACATTCTATTATTTATCATTTGTTTTTGTTTGATTGATGAGGAGCATGTGGCAGAAATATTTAAGTAATGATGTATAGGTAAGGCGTTGTTCACAAGTATTTGCCTTTTAATTCTTGAAAAGCTTAGATAGGCAGTTTTTACATCAGATTAAGCCATTAATCAATAAATGAATTGGTCATTCTGTCAATTGCTCAATCAGTTAGTTAATCAGTTAACTGATCAAATAATGCTGTACTCTGTTTTGTCTCGTTATGCAAAGACATGAGGTTGAAAAGTTTTACACTTACAGTTTTACACTCACTTTTGCAGTGAGGTTCAAAGCAACTCTAGTCTCCCTTGCAGCCGTTTTTTGGGCTGTCACGCAACGTTCCCCCCCCCCCCCCCCCCCAAAAAAAAAAAAAAAATCAAGTTGAAATCTAACAAACAAAACGATAAGCGTTTGACTAAGGTCCTGGTCGCATTACTTAGTTCTTATTAACCGAGCGAGAGGTCTGTATGGGAGAATCTTGACCGAGGTCGCCAGTACAGACCGAACGCAGTGAGGTCTGTACCAGCGGCCGAGGTCAAGATTCTCCCATACAGACCGACCTAGCTCGGGTAATAAGATGTTTATTATATGGCCAAACAGGAAATCAAAAGGAAAAAAGTATATTGTTCCCCTGCGTGCGCTCAAGCATTTAGCGGGCTTACTTCTGTCACTAGTCTCCAGTCCAGACGGGACAAAAATAACTGTTCAAAATACAGCTTTGTACAAACTTCGTCAATGAATGAAGACAAAATAACCGTTGTTTTCCTACAGGCTTAACGAAAATTTTCTAAAATGCGACCAAAAGTGCAACAAATTTTAATGCCTGTCTGTGCCGCAATCGCTCAGTGATAAGTTCTCATTCAGCCTTGCGATCTTTGACTGATCACCACGGAAAACGTTAATGTTAAATGTGCAGCCTTCAAAAATTGCTTGAGGTTGGATTTGTTGGACTGTGAAGACATTTTGCTGAGTTGTAGTGGAGGCACTGACTTGGTTTTCTTCGAACTGAGGGATGTATCTGGTCCACGATTCAGGACAGTAGACATTTCTCGCTGTCGCTTGAGAGATGCTGAATGCTAGCTGTCGAGGCTTTTCAAATTTTTATGACCGCTTAGCTGTGCAGCGAAATTTGTCTGAACGGCGTCTGCTTCGACGAGCCGTCCAACACTGGTCTTCCTAACGGAGTGATTAGAAACCTTCTTGTTTATTTCATCGAGTTTGGCTGAAGCAAAGGCGTTTTTGAGGAACTTGCCAATTTCATTCTTTCCGAGGGGCCTATCCAGATACCCTACTTCGTCACTTGGTTTTCGTCGGTGATTTACGGCGAGATAAAAAGGAGCATCTGGATCTAACATGGCTTCGGAACGATGGCTTCGAAAGACTTTGTAAAATTCAACTGGGCATCTTCATTTGTTTTTGTTTTTGTTGATCAGACTTCTTTTTTCACACAAGTGGCGTTGAAAACTTCGCTGGAAGCCGCTTGATGTACACCGAGTTCGTACTCGGTGCCATCTTGTTTACGAGCGGAGATAAAAAATTCAGACAAAGGAAGGTCGAGCTCGTTGGCAGGTATGTTTTCAATTGTTCTAGACTCTTTCATTGACTCACAAAATTTCTTTCTTGCGTTTAAGTCGCTCTTTAAGTCTTGTATTGAGAGTTTTTAGATTTTTGCGCTTGCAAAAAATTCTTAATTTCGCCTTCGTCTTTGCTCGTAGCTTTCTCGGCTGGACTCAAATTTGCAACGTTTGCTCATTGTCTTTACCTGCTTCCAAGTTCAGGGCTACTGGTTCTTCCATTTAGTACCGTATTAACAGGAACAAGCCAATTTTTTCTTCTTCTTTTGTTTGTAACTTTTTGAGGACAAATGTTACATTAAATCGGTCTAGATGCCGGTCTAGATTGGAAAATCTAGACCGCCGTCAATATCAATTTTAGCCAATCAGGTTCTTGAATTTGATCGTTTCCAGTCCTTTTGAGACACGGCCATATAATAAAGATCAATCTTAAATTTGGCTGGTTTCAAAACGCCTCGAAAAATCAAATTGCAAGACCGAAAATGAAATTGATAAATAAAATTTACGGTCGCATTTCAGTTTGGGTAAAATGCAAACGTCAATCTCACAGAGGAAATTTTAGCGGCAAAAATTGTCTTCAGTCACGAAACTTGCCATGCTGCCGAGCGGGGCAATTTACATTACGCTTGTATTCTTGTTGTTACTCGCTATTCAGCGTCAGCAAACCCAGTTAAGATGGTTAAACGAGCACAACAGATTATTACTTGCCGCTGCTCTCTTGTACTCGCTGGAGAACTTCCTATTATAACTCTCAGGTGTTCTTTGTTCGGGGCTTAAAACCGGGCCAAAATGGAGGTTCTTGGCTCAGGTCCTGAAGGTAGGACGTGCTCGGAATTTGACTGTAGTACGGGTAGAAAAAATCTCGCCTGTCCATGTTTCGATCGGGCAAACGAAATGAATGAGGAAAATTCCCGCTCTTTTCCGTTGCGTGACCTCGCCGTCTCTATCGGGAGTTTTAGGGAGCTTAAGCAACCACGACGACGACCGGGAGGACGACGACCGGAAGTAGGGTGAGTGTTACTGCGCAGGTGCGGCCTAAGAAGGTCGTCGTCCTGATCACGTCGACGACGTCAGAAGTAGTAGTTTCACGTCGTCGTGAATTGAAGAGTTTACAGCTCACTAAAAGGTACAAATTTACTATCATTTGTCACAGTTTATAACTGATTGGAGTTTTAATTCTCTTGTGCGTTTGTTTCAAGCTCCTTTGTTCGGTTTGATGAAGAGAACCAATTTATTTGAATCATTGCTTTTCCTTCACACAGATGACAAGTGACTCGAGCCAGGGGGAGAAAGCTGCATAAGTTTATTTTCAAATTATTTGATGGAAGAGTACTGATTTTCACCTTTCTTGAATGAAGATATTTAGATGGTTATACTATACACTTAAATGTTTGATTGCAAATTGAAAATTGTCGGAAGTAACTTGCAGATTAACCTTTCAAGCGGCGAGTGATTTTATCAGATTGTTTGTTTACAGTAAGAGATTTTAGCATCGCGCTTACGGAAAACATCAAACGCCAGGCTGAAATTTTCTCTTTGATGAAAAACAACCAAGCTTTTTTTGGTTTAAGTTTATCTCCACCCAGTAGGCGACAGCTTTTGAGCAAACACGAAAAAGAGAGAGGTGAGTACGAGAAACACAAGTTTATGCATTTTAGAACAAACAGCGGCTTGACGTTTCCCTTTTGGCGTTAGCCGTAAACGCGAAGCTAAATCTCTCTAGTACCTAGGGTTAAGGCTCTCGAGTTTTGCAAATTGGTTTACGAACTATTGAAATGATTTAAGACCATTGTAAAACTAAAACGTCTTTTAAAACTTGATTTCAAGGGGGAAAGCGTGAGACCGCCCATTGCTAGAACTACTCGATGTCTGTTGTTGTCATTTAACTTGCCAAATAAAGCTAAGCTTACATCAAATTAAAGAGACAAAAATAAATAAACCTGTATCATTCTGAAAATCAGACAAACATGGCACAAAATCAGTGACATCCCAGAAGTTTCAAATGTCAAATAATCGCCGTACAACTTATTTTTTTGGCGTTTAAATGCAATTCAGGCGCTACACGTTTAGCAAAGAACTTTCAGCATGTACAAATGAAGATATGCCTGAAATTGAGTAATTTGTGTTCGATCTTCATATTTAGCGGTAAATTTGACAGCACAATTTCATATGCTTTTACAGCCAAATATATGAATAAGGTTTTAAAAAGTGGATTAATTTATTTCTAGCAAACCTCACATGACTTTCTGCTAGACTCAATCAAAGCAAACATTTTTTCATTTACTTTGGTAGGAATCCAAACTTTGTGTGGAGTAATGAACACGATATTGTAATGTGCCGGGAGGTTCTTATTGTTGAACCTTACCTATTTAAGATCAGAAGCCTAAGTCTCTAAACGATGTTATTTCTTGTAAAGAAGCGAAACTGAACGAAGGTTTCAAACGTCGTCGTCCTGGAACACTTCACTGCTTAAGTTTCTTTTTCCCGCCTAAAACGACGTTCTCGTTCCAGTCCTTCCTCGTTTACTTGCCGTCGTCGTCCTCCCGGTCGTCGTGGTTGCTTAAGCTCCCTAATGACAACCGTAGACAGCTTTGGAGGCGGGCTCCTTTGTTTTTTCGAAATTTGGAAAATCGGTCAGCTCCACCCAAGCACACCGGCGTCTTTGATGTTTTTTCCCGATTTTCAAATTTTTGAAAAAGCGCAAATGAGGGGTCGCATTAGAAAAAAGGCGTTTTCACAGATTTTAATCCCTAGAGTAAACAATTTTCGAAAAAATTGGTCGTAATGCGACCCGGCCCTAATAAATGACATAACAAAAATTGACTGTTCGTGGCAGAGTAAGTGAACAATGAAATAAGTTGAAGGGCCTCGACAGACTAGAGAAAAACTTTCGACAACTATGTGAATTCCACGACTATTAGCGCTCGATAAAAGCGTTTCAGACTAAAGACCAAAATGATGCATAAATTTATTTTTGTTTGTAAGAGTTTCGTAACTAGCGTTCCTGCGCATGTCAAACCGCCACAAACGAACAGTAAACATGGCTTCGCGTGATTACATAAAAATATACGATTGACTTTTCGTGACAATGAATAAGTAATGCCATCTCTTTCTGAGTGAATTACAGTTGTTGAAACTGAAAAGTGTCCATTTTGGTGAAACAAGACGTTGACGCTCGATGTTGTTCAGTGATATCTGCATCAAAATCGTTTCTAGCCAATCATGTATAAGCACGCATCTGGGGAATCAAAAAGCGTCATGCGTCGTTGCTTGTCATTCCACGTGCTTATATATATATACATATTTTCGCCCAAGTGATACTTTTCTAATCACTGACTCGTATCCCCAACAGAAACTATCGTACTTTTTCTGAAATGGCGTCTTTGAAAGAGATGAGAAACCGTGCCCCAAAGAGGAAACTTACCCACGATGTAACTAGACAAGTCTTCGAGGCTGCTGCTACTAGAAATGCTGCTAAACTTGATAGCGTCCTTCAATGCATGGACATAAGCGAACGAGCCGTGGTGTTGGAAACTAGTAGTCGCTTGCATCTTCTTGAGTGTTCTGGAGACGCTCGAACGCAGGGCCGCTTGCCAGCCAAGATGTCGGCGGTTCCATTTCCACATAATGTACGCGACAGAACACCATTACTGGTGGCTGTTGAAAATGGAAACCTTGGCTGTGTAAAAATACTTTTAAAGTACAAAGCAGATATAGAAGGTCGAGGGCTACAATGCAGTTCGTTTGGTGCATGCACGCCTTTGTTTGTTGCTGCTCACCAAGGATTTCTTGATGTTTTGAGATGTTTGGTTGAACATGGAGCCGATGTGAACGCACGTTCAAGAACAAACAACTTAACTCCTCTAATGGCGGCCAGTATCAATGGTGACGTAAATGTTATAAGCTTCCTTGTCACACAAGGAGCTAATGTTGACCTTCAGGACAATAACGGCAATACAGCGCTTCATCGCGCCTTTCTTAATCTCGACGAAAACGAACCAGTTGAACTTGCTGACACTCTTTTAAGTCTGCTTGGAGCATTCCAGTTAACCAACAACCGACGGTTAACACCTCTTCTTGTAGCCAGTAATAAGTGCATGGTTTCAGTGGTAGAGCATGTGATCAAGAGACCGGAGATTACAAAAGAAGAAAGAGTTACTGCTCTAGAGCTACTTGGCGCTTCCCTAGCGGTTAAGAAATCAAATTTGTTCCCTGAGAGCCAAAGCTTATCGCTGCCGTTTCATTTTATGAAGCGTGGTTTGGAAGAAAGGTTCCAGGAACCCTTGCATCCCTTAATTAAACAAACAATGAAACCTGTTGAAGCTTATCAGAATAGGCAGGAAAGTCAAACTCTAGAGGAACTTGCTTGGATAGAAGGTGATTTTGATGCATTGCTTACGGAGGGTCTTGTGATCAGAGAGAGGATCCTTGGAAAAGACAATGTGGAACTTCTTGATCTAATTCGGCTTGTTGCCCAACACCACCGTGGTCGCCAAAACTTTGATATTTGTTTAGGGTTGCATAAACACGCACTTGAGATAAACAAGCTCTGCAGTCAATCAGTTGCTTTGGATCTGAATAATTTAACTCAAACTTTTTACACCATTTCCGTCCGAGACAAAAGGATGTTGTTGGAGTGCTTGTGGCAGCCGTTATAGAGCATGAGAAACAGACAGTGAACTTGACAAAAGAGCTTGAAGACGAACCACAACGACTGAAAGAGGAAAAGAAAAAGGTGCTGAATAGCCGTCTATATTCTTTACTAGAATTGTTTCAATTCTTTACCAAAGCTGAGTTCTCTGAAGAGGAAGGACGAGCAAGTGTTTCATGGTTACCGCTAATGCTTTCCCGCTTTAGTCCTCGTGATGATCAAGGAAATACATTGCTGCATTTGGCTGTTAATTATAAAACCCCACACAAATATCTCCCTAAATTTGAATTTCCATGGTCCTCTTGGATGCAGGAATCAGTGTTAATGCCATCAACAACAATGGAGATACCCCGCTACACAGAGCCGTGACTTTCAGACCAAGTGGTGACAAATTCCATTTGTTGACCGACATGTTGAAGGTGTTGTTAGATGCAGGAGCTCACCATGATTTTGTCAACAACGACGATAAAACACCCACAGAGATGGCTCGAACTGATGAGGCCCGCTGGATTCTCTCTGAGAGAAAAACGTTGGAGCTGAAGTGTATCGCTGCCAGGGCTGTGAAAACGTTTGGACTTCCTTATAAGGGGCTTGTTCCCCAGACAGTTGAAAAGTATATAAGTATGCATTAACTGTACATTAAGAAGCAAAGGCGGACTACTGTATTTATGAGGTAATTGAGATGCAGCGTAGGAGGGGATACTCCGCACAACTTGTGAATTTAAAAACAGTAAAAGATGAAATTAGGGCCTCGACAAACTGAAAGAAAACGTTTCGACAATTTATTGCATTCCACAACTATTACTGCTAGATAAAGCTTTTCCACACTCTAATGACCAAAATGATTAATCTATTTTGTTTGTGAGAGTTTGGTAACTAGTGCTACTGCGCATATCAAACCGTTGACTTTGAACAATAAACGTGGTGTAGATGCGCATACTTGTCAACAACTGTCTTACGAACTGAAAACTGTTTTGTTGTCAATAACAATAAATAAATAAATTCAGTGTTTGAACCAAGTTATTGATAATAAACTGCCAAAAAAATAGTTATCGATTTTAAGTCAGTTTTCCTTTTCAAAAAGGTAATCAACTTGGCTAATTTGGTTGTCGGTAACAGAGACCTCTTTTTTGTTGTATTCGCCCAACTGACGGGCGCCAGGGAAAGAGACCTCTGCCCTGCTACGGTTGCCTAGCGACCGAGCTATTCGGGCTCATTAAATAACATCGGAGTAATTGTAAACGAATGCCGTCGCAAGAGTCAGTGGACATAAGTCACGGCCAACAAACAATAAAGGGAGCATGCGTTTTGTAAGCGACGTCCACGACTAGGGACGGCGGTTGAATCAAAGTCCGTTTCGACCTAGGGCAGAGTTCTCTTTTCCTCTCGCCCGTCAGTTCATCGAATTCAACAGAAAAGAGGCCTCTGCTAGTAGGGAAAAACGCGGCAGTTTTATTGTCTATAACTTTGAATAACGCGTCTTACCTAAGACACGATAAGATAACTAGATTTAAGGACGGTGCCTACTAATAAGGAAGCATTTTTGCGCAGTTTATGCAGGAAAAGCCAATCTTAGAAAGGGCAATTGGACTGAGTACAAAAAGAAAATTGAGATAACCACGCATTTTTTTTTTAGAGGTAATTAAGCAACATTAATTCTAAAAGGCGCTAAATTACAAAGCAATGTAGGCATTTTTTCCAAAATTGAAGTTTTATTATCTCTGCAAAATGCATTGTTTCCCCCAATTTTCTTTTTGGATACTAAGAGCTCTTGCTAAATTCTACTTTCTCCGTATAGTTTTAAACCGCGCAAAAATATCCCTGTATTTGTAGGCACCACCCATAGGAAACCCGCAGAACATATGCGCAGTAACAAAAGTAGGCACCGTCTTTTACAGGAAAAAATCTTTGGAAATCAAACAGTCTGAGATTGACAGATTTGTGAGATCCTTGGGAGCAAGGGTCAATATAATAAGTGATTGTTTGTTAGGAATTAAACAAAAAAAAAACAAGATAAACAAACCAATGGTTCATTAATTAAAACTAAAACCGTTTCGGATCGCGGGCGCTGATTAGTCTAGCATGTCGTCACGTAACGCGTCATCAATCGTCCCTATGGTAACTGTAAGTTTTAAAAACTTGTATGCTTCTGTTTGATCCTGGTGTCATCCATAGCAAACCAAATTTCATTTATTTTACTCCCCAGTTTCAATGTAAAAACAAACACGGTTGAGAACACAAGATGGTCGTGTCACAAAAATCCGAGAATCAAGTTTACACGGACATTGTTCGAAGCTTGAAGCAGAATTTTCGAGCCGAAATCCAAGCGCCTTCCACAGCGCACGGTGAGAGAAAAGTACGAATTCGAACAAACTGCTACTACAAATCGCAGCTCGCAGAGGATCATTGGCAAGAGAAATATAACCGCTACATGAAGCAGAGTGTTCGTGGCTTTTATACGCCGGCTTCAGTCGGCGACGTTTGTTTGGATGTCAGAGATCTTGTCGAAAAAACGGTCGGTTGTGATCAAGCTAAGAAGCCGAGTAGGTCAGTAATATGACTAGAAGCTACAACATGAAACTTCTTAAATATTTACAATATAGAAATATGAAATATCGGGCAATAGATTTCAAAGCTTACATTTGAGTTGCTTTATGACATTTGACCTTTTTTTTTTCTTTGTAGTATTATTTTGCGAAATCAAAAGGAGATTTTTTTTTTGTTTGGGTAGGTTTTTGAAAGTTTCTTTTCGCCAAATCAATTTTTTTGCTGCTTACAAAGCTGACAGGAAACACCATATTTTGAGGTACGATTAAATCTTTTTGCACAATTTTCATATCGTCACAAAACGACTTACCAGTATATTTGACAATGTGTATTGAAAAAAATAATAAAAAAAAAACGAAAAAAAGAAAAACACAAAACAAACAAAGCATTAGCCGATTTTACTGCTGCGAGACAACCAACCTTTTCCCGGGTTAAAAAGAAATCGTACAGGGGACTTTCCGCTTGGACATCTAAGGGATCATGATTTGAAAATGTCGGTAAAAGATTTAAATCCCCCTGATTTGATTGAGTTCTGACCCGAATTTAAATCAAACTGCGGGAATGTTGTTGGTGTCGCCGGACGTTGGTGTAGAGCTATTAGGGAGTTTAAGCAAATCGCTACGGCTGGCGCTGCTACGGCTATCGTGGTTAAGGAGGTCTGGGGAGAGCACTTCGCCGTAGCCCGCCAAAATTCAACTTTAAGCAACGCGAAATACAAATAGTACGGCTGAGAAGTTTTTAAGACTCATAAGCGTCTTCGAGGCTTCGTACGTCTAAATGACTTCGTTCAAAGAAACAAGGGATTTCGTTTTACTTTGCTATGATCAAGGGATTCTTAACGACGAAGAACTCCTGATTTTGTACGGACAGTACCAGAGTCCAAACTTAGACCTGCTGTACAGTTCATATCCACTCTTCGACCTTGATGATATGGAAGATGATGAATGCCTTGCGGAATTTCGAGTGAAGAAGCGAGATATACCTGCACTCGCAGAAGCACTTCAAATCCCAGATTGGATTAGCTGTAATCAGCGAAGCAAAGCCGAGGGCACAGAAGCTCTTTGTATGCTGCTAAAACGCTTTGCTTACCCTTGCCGGTACAGTGACATGGTACCACGGTTCGGTCGTCCTGTCCCTGTTTTGATCATGGTAACAAACGAGGTGCTTGATTACATCTATACAGCCCATAGTCATCGAATTATCGATTGGAATCCCGCAGTTTTGAACCCACCAGCATTGCAAACCTATGCCCAAGTTATCTCCCAAAGAGGGTCCCCATTGCAGAACTGTTTTGGTTTTATTGACGGAACAGTTAGGCCTATCGCGAGGCCAGATAATAATCAGAGAATTGTCTACAACGGTCATAAAAGAGTGCATGCTTTAAAATTCCAGTCCCTAGCTCTGCCAAATGGGATCATTGGAAACCTGTATGGCCCTGTTGGTAAGTACTTCTGTTCTTGAAGTTTCCCTTACCTGTAAAAGGTGGAAGTCAGTGGCAGATCCAGGTGCTCAAGAATGGGGGGTGGGTCTAAGGAGGGTGGAGCCCTCCCCTAGACCACCACTAAGACTGGTCAAAATTGTAAGTCTAAAGAAAAGTATTGCTTTCACTTGAGCATTGTTGTTGTCTGAATAATGCAGGGTATAGGATGCATGGTAGGGATTGACAGTAGTTTGTCTGAAATATTGGAATCTGATTTTTTTTAATTATTTTTTTTTTAACAGCTTTATTGGGTACTCCACTTACAGTATATAACATAAATAATCAAAAAAAGAAGCGAGACCCAAAAATGGTAGGTGCAACGGGACGACCATGCGAGGCACCGCCCCTGGATTGACCTAAATAATTATTGATACCGACATTATCTGCAGATAACAAACATATTTTTTAATTTTTCCTAGAAGGAAGAAGGCATGATGCTGGAATGCTTCGGGATTCTCAGCTTCTGCAGAGTTTACAGATGTTTGCTTTCGATCTCCATGGGCAGCCAATGTGCATCTATGGCGACCCCGCCTATCCCCTGAGGGTTCATTTGCAGGCGCCATTTCGCAATGGAGTGTTAACTCCTCAAATGCAGGCATACAATTCAGCAATGAGTGAAGTTCGGTCCTCAGTGGAGTGGTTGTTTGGGGACATCATAAATTATTTCAAGTTTTTGGACTTCAAAAAAAATCTGAAGATTGGATTAAGCAGTGTGGGGAAAATGTATGTGGTGTGTGCACTTCTTAGGAATGCACTCACATGCCTCTATGGCAACCAAACATCAGAGTTTTTTGAGCTTGACCCACCCAGTTTGGAAGATTACTTTGCCTAAAAAAGAGTAAAAATTTAGCATTTATTGCATTTAAGTTAAGAGTTCCTAGAGCTGAGTCTCAGTAATGGCGAGGCTTTTTTCCCAAATGAGAAATGGAACATAAACTCAACTGTCAATTGTACATGTATGTTTCACAACCAAAGACCTTTTTATGATAAGGCACAAACATTAAGATGCTGTAAGTAGAATTGAAATAATAACATTTTAACATTTAATCTTTGAGTAAAACTTTGATGAACTGTCAAATTCTTCCAACTAGTGTCATTTCACATTTATTTTTTCGAGGGGTTTCAGTTTGTTTCTGGTCCAAAATTTTATTTGATAGTTTTATTTTTATTTTCCTTTTTTTTTTTTTTTTAAGTCAAGGAAAATAGAAAAACCAAACTGGTTTAAAAATTTTAAACCAAAAACAAATTTAAATCACAGCATATGCCTGTCTACTTCTAATTAAAAACTGAACTTTGGGTTGAAAGCATTCACTAATGACAACAGCCCAAGTTAACACAAAAAGACCTGCAAAGGGTAACATCAACAATACAAAAAGGTAAAGATCTTGAACCATGTTCTAAGATTTCTTTGGTAGCAATCTTTCGATAAGGGCCATCATGGCTGCTGTCTGTTGTTGTTGCTGCTGCATCATGGCTAAAATCTGTCCCTGTCTGGCAGCTTCTTGTTGTTGGTGTTGTTTCTTTAAGGCAAGTTCTTCCGTTCGAAACTCATTTTCCTTCTCTGCTTTTTCCTTCAAAAATTGCACCGCATCATTTCCACTCCGCCTGCGTTTTGTCTGCCTTACTTCATCACCCTCAGCTTCGGATCTCTTCTTTGTCTCTCCAAATCGCTCCATGGCCTCTTTTCGCATTTTCTCTGCAGTTTGTTTGTCTACCTCAATCTTCTTTGAGGTTCCCTCGGAATCTCTGGTTTCCTCTGCCAACTTTTCCCGCTCTATTATTTCATCAATTAAGGTTTCAAGTTCAGTTAAATCATCCACTGCGATTCCACTAGCTGATTCTTCCTCTTTCTTTTTTTCCAAGTACCTCTTTTGAAGCCGTTCCATCCTTTCTCGGACACCTCTTTGTGTGACTTTAAATTTCACCTCTTGATTCTTATTCAAGGCTTCAGCTATTTCAGACCATTTTTTTCCTTTTTCATTACTTCCTTTCTTATACTTGTAAGGTTCTTCTAGTAGTACCTCCCGGCATAACAAAGTATCATGCATTTCTGTCCACTCCATAGGCCTGGATAGGAAATCACAAAGCTTATTCAACACACAGTTCAACTACATGTAAATTTGGTTTGGCTCAATATAATTGCACAAGAGAAGTTATATTCTGGGCTGCTTTTTGTTTCTAACCACCACCGACTTACATATAATCAAGAAGAATTTCATTTGAGAAAGATCCCTGAATTATTTTATATACAAAAGGTCACAAAAGGTACAGTTAAATACATCCCAGTAGAGGAATCAAAATGTAACACCATATGGTAAATTTAACTTGAAAAAGTGAAAATGAGGTGTAAATTTCATATATTTTAACTATAAAAACAGGGAGACTCGCTCCCAATAAACATGTAAGCCTATTTATATTCATTACAAACGTCCACCAACACATATAAAACGCATGCAAAATCCAAAATTGGCCACTGCACATTAAAATTAAAATTCAAAATAGATGTTAATTGAATGCGTTTCTTTAACACTTGTCTGACCAGCTGTTAATAGATTCCAACGTCTGGAAAAAATGTAAGCGTTCCTGTGAATGAGTGAATTATATTACGTGTGGTAAAAATGCCAATTTGGAGCCTCTATACACCAAATCAAAGTTTCTACACGGTCCCGGCCTTCATAACTCTGGTCATTCCTCAGCTTCAGTTATTTGAATTTCAAGTAGTCTTTCAGCTTTGAAAAGGAAAACTTGGACTTTGTACTTACGCATTTCTCCTGCCGTTCGCTACGTTCGCCATGTGCTCACTGCTTTGATCCTTCGACAAACCGGCCAGGATGCAAAAATAAGTCAGATTCACTCGGTAAGGAGCAGGGAGCTTGATAAATATTCACGATAAACTATTTCTAAGGATTTTTAAATGTATTTCATTCGCTAAAATTGCTCAAGAGTCTGTAAAAAGCGGAGAAAGAAGTGACATAAGTCCATGTACCACAGACTACGCCAAAACCTTCCAACTGGCGTAGAAGGATTTCCCGCTACGGCTGGATGTGAACGACTCACATGCGCAATGACTCGTAAGTGGATTATTTTACTTCCGGTAGCCGTAGTGAGGCTCGCCGTAGCGATTTGCTTAAACTCCCTATTATGTGCGCACGCGTATTCTGATGCTAGTGAGTTTCCTTTATATCAATTAATAACAAGACGCTATAGTAGCGTATACTTGGGCGTTGTTGTATGAGATGGGTATAGGTTAGTTGAGGGTTTGTTTAGAGGTGAACAATTGGCAAAGAGAAAATTACATACATACATACATACATACACACACACACACACACACACACACATACATACATACATACATACATACATACATACATACATATACTTTATTTATCCTTGAATTTACAGAGTAGCTTTGAATAGCTAATATGTTCAATAAAATAAATATAAGAAAGAAATAGTAAATATATAAGATTGGATTGTATCCCATTGTATGGGAGTAACGAAGAGAAGTCAATGATGTATTAACGTCGGATAAGTTGTTGTCAAATATGATGACGACATATCGTCGTTGCAAAATTTAAGGAGGAGGGGAGAGGGAAGTTGAATGTTGTTGCACTATTTTTAGTGTTGTTGTTGTTTGTTTCTTTTTGTTTTTTAGTTGCGTCTGCATTGTTGAGAACTAGTCTTTATGTTTTATTGAGCCGAGTTGTTTTTGTTGTTTCAGGTTGTGAAGGTGAAAGCTGCTTTGTCATGAATGTTATGGGTGATGTTTCATCTACAAATGCGGGTGTTTTAGTGAGAAGCGGTCGTCTTTGGTCGTGAGTTCGGAGTGGAGGGGTTCTTTAATCTTTTGGTGTTAGTTTGAAAGAAGCAGTGTTTTTTTGAGTTGTAACAGAAGGGATGTTAATTTATTGAATCTAAGAATTGTGTAGCTTTTTCGTATGTTCAATCAAGAATTGTTGTAAGGAAACAGAGATTTGTAGTGTAGCTGAGAAAACAGGTGGGTAATATGCAATGTATATGTGTAAGAAAAGGAATGGTGATTAAATAGTGAAGGAAACTGTGATGGAAATGTAATATTTTTAAATTGAGAGGTTTTGTTTGGTGTAAGCTGAGGCATGGGTGTCTTGTTATTTTGTGGATAAAAGTAGGTGGTGGTGTATTTGTTGAAGATTTTAATAAATCATATTAATATTTGAGAAGCGTAATATGTGTAAATGTTATCATATTGATGTGTATGACGTATGTAAAGTTGGTGACGCGAAGTGTTGTGGTTACAGCATTCGTGAAATATTTCCAGTTAAAATTGGATTACTTTTTATTTGATCTTGGAAGTCGGTTTTAGTTTAAGAGTTTTACGAGTGTTATACTCTTTATTTGTGTGTGAGAGGTTTTAAAATGTTGTAATGTTTAGTGATAAATGGGTATTTTCTTTTGTTTGCAATCAACTATTTGTTGAATGTTAAAACTAAAGTTTGTGCGTACTTAGTGCGAATGTTAAGTAGTGTATACGTAAATGATATAACCTTTGGAAAAAAGAGTGAATAAAATATATTGATAGTTTCTTTGGAGGATGTTTTTTTTTGTGGTCGTTGCTGAACGTTATCATATTAGTGAATTTTGTGTCTGGGTGTGTAAAAGTTGCAAGTCTTTGCAAAAGAGAAAAGCAATTGAAGAATAATGCTAAGAGTCATTTCCTATGGTTTTATTTTTTCTAGTGTGGGCGGTCGCTATACAAAAATATTAGTAAGATGGTGCTCAATAGGGTTGTTCAATCGTGTCAATGCGTGGAAATTTTACCCTTAATCCGGTAATCCTCATCAGTGTTTTGTGTTAATTGCAATGTTGGTTAGGTTATAATTTTTTTTTCAAGCGCCTGAATTTTACGAAGAAAGGCATTTTCAGTTGGAAGTTTTTTTTATGACATTGATGGTTGGAAAACTTTTCATTCACTATGAATAAGCATCAACCCCAAAAGCTCAAAAATTGAATGATAGCCTACCCTGAAATAAGAGCCCACCTCGTTCCTTTGCAACAAAATACATTTGTGTACTAGTTCAACATGAAGTAAGATCAGTGTCAGTTGTGCTCCTAAATTTGTTTGAGATATGATACTGAAAGTACTTTAATTTGTATTGTTTATATTAGATTTTTCACTTTTTGTGTTTTGTTCAAGCGAAGTAAACTTGTCAGCCCCTGTTATCCTTTGTCTTGTTGTTCTCTAAAAATACCCTTGCTTTGTGAAAATGTTGGGAGATCTTCATGGTCCCAAAATTAAGTGCCCAGTGTTGTTAATTGAATAAATATGTATTTACACATGTGTTTTAAAGCAGGTACGAATTAAGCAATGTATTCAAACTGTGCTGAGGCTTAAGTCATATGCAATTACCTGGGTCATGGAAAGGAAAACATGAACAGAGATATGAAAGAAATGTGATGGTATATTTCCAGTCTGGTTAATGAATGAGAATGATGATTATTCTAGAAAGTTACGCAGGCATACTCGGAAAAAAGAAATTTGAGTGCTCCTATCAGGAGTCGAACCTAAGACCTTGTGATTACTAGTTCGGATGCTCTACCACTGAGCTACAGGAGACTCGTGGGAGCTAAGGCCATTAAACTAGGTTCATGGTACAAACATCCTGCATATTGCTAGGATTTGAATGTCAAACGTGTGGTATATGAAAGAAATGTGATGGTATATTTCCAGCCTGGTGAATGAATGAGAATGATGATTATTCTAGAAAGTGACGCAGGCATACTCGGAAAAAAGAAATGCGAGTGCTCCTATCAGGAGTCGAACCTAAGACCTTCCGATTACTAGTTCGATGCTCTAAAACTGAGCTACAGGAGACTCGTGGGAGCTAAGGCCATTAAACTAGGTTCATGGGACAAACATCCTGCATACTGCAAATGCTAGCAGTATGCAAGATGTTTGTCCCATGAAATTAGTTTAATGGCCTTAGCTCCCATGAGTCTCCTGTAACTCAGTGGTAGAGCATCCGAACTAGTAATCCGAAGGTCTTAGGTTCGACTCCTGATAGGAGCACTTGGATTTCTTTTTTCCGAGTATGCCTGCGTCACTTTCTAGAATAATCATCATTCTCATGAACAGAGATGTGGAAATCTTTCTCTGTATGAACTTTTTTTTGGAATATTTTGGATAACACAAATAAATGGAATGAGGCTTTTTTTTAATGAGATCATAATTTTTCTAATTATGTCCTTAATAGAAATCAAGAGTCAATATCTTTTATCAAGAATTGATAAACTTTATAAGCTTAAGTGCACACTGAAATTAGAAGGTTATATTAAAAATTATTTACTATCAGTCACTTACCGATTGGAAAAGTTATCAGGTGTTATCGAACAGTACATAAATGCAAGAAAGGATAACTTCCGGATATTGACGTGCCAAATCCATTTTCGATGAGTATCTATTTCCAACAACCATTTGACTTTAGCATTTGTTAATAAACGAAGAAGCTGAAATGTGCCAGGCGTCCACACTAGCTAAAGCTCGTTCTTATTTCATAAATACATTAAATTGAGTTTCTTGCCGCAAATCTTCATTGCCAAAATGTTTCCTGTAATTAACCATTGAGCAGAAATGGAATGTTACGGATATCTTTTTCACTGCAAGCGGAAATAATTTGAAAATCTCTGAAAATAAATTTAGGAATTCTCAAGCTACATGCATTTGAAAGAAGTGTGGGTACTGGGAACGAATAGAGACGAAGAAATGCATGTTGGGACGATGGTCTTCAAAATGGCGGCCTTATTGTATGGTTTCAAGGTTTGTGAACATTTTTGTGAATTTGTTATGCGTATTATTGTTCTGTTATATTGTCATCAAGTTGAACGGTATATATTTTCTTTTAAACAGGTAAAGTGCTACAGAAGGAGGCGTATCAACATTTTTATAGCTGGATTTCTGGCTTGAAGCTGGTATGAATTTTGCAACTACGGTTATGAAGCATGTGGAATTTGGCATAGAGGAATTCAGCTATCGACATAAGTGTTATATTAATAGTGAATGTAACAAAATGCTGTAGTTGATAAAATTATTTGATATTAGCTTGCTAAGCTTAATATGTATTAAATATATCATTGTGATCGATTGAGTGATTTTTGATAGTCACATATATATATATATATATTATCGATCAGTAGTCTTGTTAGATGAATGATGTATCCAAAAATTCGAGATGTGATTTGTTGCGGGGAACATGTGCATCATGTCAAATTTTTCTTGGATGATCAGCCATGGAGTTTTCTGATACAGTTATTTGCATTTCTGATTGGTGGATTACAATAAATGATTGACAGGCAAGAACATCCTGTTTGTCTGTAAGGTTAAGGGTTTGATATGTATGTAGCATCTAAACAAAGTAAATTAATTGTATTTGTCCACTGTGGTATATTAATAGGCCAAATTGTACATGTAGAAGAGTCTAGGTTACTCAGTGCACCTTTTGTAAAATTCTCCTTATGTTGTGTAAAATTGGCTTAAGTCCGCTAAAATAGCGTTACGTTGCTTAAAATTGGTTCAATTTTATAGTGTGTTTTGCTTAAGTTTCCTTAAATTGCCCTAAGTTTTTCAAAGTTATTGTGATTTAAGATACCTGTAGTTGCAATTTGAAAAACAAGTTGAATGATTTTGTGGCGAAAAAGAAGTGAAACAATATGATGGAAAAATAAATTTAATAACATAGTGGGAAAAAAAACTTGAATAATACAGTGGTCAAAAAACAACTTGAATAATACAGTTGCCAAAAAACAACTTAAATAATACACTTTGATAATGCAGTGGTCAAAAACAAGTTGAATAAACCTAAAAAATGTGGATAACAGCGGGAAAAAGCATTTGAATAATACAGTACGAAAAGCGTATAATATTACAAAAAAATAACTTGGAATGATTGGTCTACTTGTAGAGGGAAGACAAAGTATGGAAATAATTTTTACCCTACTTTTTCTAGTGTGCGAGACATCGTGGATGTAACCCTTCAGGCGTGTTTTAAAAGCAACTTGAACAATAGTGGGAAAAAAACAACTTGAATAATAATTTCAAAAACGAATAATAGTACAAGAAACGACTTCAATAATAGTGGAAAAAGCAACTTGAATATTATAGAAAAAGCAACTTGAACAATAGTGGAAAAAAACGACTTGAATAATAATACCAAAAACGAATAATAGTACCAAAAGGAACTTCAATGATAGTGAAAAAAGCAACTTGGATAATAGTGGAAAAAACAACTGGAATAATAGTTCAAAAAGCAACTTGAACAATAGGGGAAAAACAAGTTGAGTAATAATACGAAAAACGAATAATAGTACAAACAAAAACTTTTATAATAGAGAAAGAAGCAAATTATGTTAAAAGTAAAAAAACAACTGTGATAATAGTTCAAAAAGCAACTTGAATATTATAGAAAAAGCAACTTGAACAATAGTGGAAAAAACAACTTGAATAATAATACCAAAAATAAATAGTAGTACAAAACACAACTGAAATAATGGTGGAAAAAAAAAACAACTGGAATGATAGTTGAAAAAAGAAGTTGAATAAAGGTGTCTAAAATGAAAAACTTGAGTAACGGTCCAGAAACAACTTGAATAATAGTGTAAAAAATTAAGAAATTGAATAATATAGTAGCAAAAAACAGCTTGAAAAATAGAATGACAAAAACTTACGAAAAGGTAATCCGAGGTTGTTGAGAAGGCAAATTTGCGATAAGAAAACGCAAAAGTTCCGAAAAGTCATGATAAATGAAAGCGAACGTCTTCTACAATGAATGACTGTTCGTTGAAATCAACGGAAAAGTTTTCCAGTAAGAAGAGTTTGGTGTACACTTCTTCCTCCGGAGATTGCAGTGTTACAGCAGAGGAAACTTGTTGCAGCATTTTCTGAAGGGTTGGTGTGAAGACCTTTAACCAAATAGGCCCAGCTGCGTCACATTCTTGTACGTATATTCGCACGGAACCTTTTGTGTGACAAGAGGAAACAGGCTGGACGGTACTGCAATTGTTGCATTTGATGAGAGTTTCGCTGCTTGATGTGATGTCGCTAACCTGTTTTGCGCATTTTACACACGAGAGCCAAGTCTTGTAACTATCTGCTAACAGAATTTTCGGTACAAGCATGGTTGCAGCATTGAAGAGAGCAGAGAAAGCTTCTTCTGAAGGAGGGTCATAGGTATCTTCAGCAATGGTGAACTTGGTTGCTGGAGTTGACGTGAGGTATTTTCTGGAGTTGAACACCTTTACACGGAGATCTGTGATGGTATAACACTTCAGGTTAACGACTTCGTCAATGGCATTTCCCCACAACGTAAGGCGAGTTATTCCGGTGTGGTCAGAAATAGCGCAGCGCTCTAACATGGGAAGTAAGAAACCGTCCTTCATGGGAACTTGCTGGACACAGTCAGTTCGGAGAGCTAAAATTCCTTTCACAGATGTGAGTTCATTTTCTTCTAATGAAGTGATATCTTGGATGTTGGTGAATTGTTGTGGAATTTCTGGCTCAGGCTCAGCATACTCGAAGGGAATGTCATTGTTGTTTGCTGCGTTCACTCGGGATCTTTTGTTTACAATAATGTCGTCTTCTTCTAGATTATGTGCACTTCTTTTCAGCGTGACATTGTGGAGTGCTACAGGTTCCCTTGAGTCTTGGAAAGTTTTCAGCGTTTTTTGCTTTGAAATATCGTAGCAGACACCTCTTCGTTTTAAGGATTGGTCTACTTGTAGAGAGAAGACAAAGTATGGAAACGCTTTGACTCTACTCTTTTTCGTGGGCGAGACATCGTGGATGTAACCCTTCAGGCGTGTTTGATTCATTTTGAGTGAATGGCAAAATTGCTATGTGTGGAGATCTTATATGAGAAAAAGAAGGATCGAAATGGTCCAATCAAGGGGCGTACAATTTATGTGGAGATGAGGTATCCAATAGAACGTCAGTATTAATAGCCAATGAAAAAGGGAGAGCTTGAGATAAACAAAATCAACTTGTGTGTGTACAAAGTTGATATCAGAACCTGTTTGTCAAGTTTTTACTTGTACATGGTTGTGATCAGAAGGTGGTTTCAACGTTGTTATCACGTGTAATTTTGCGTGCGTGGTACATAATATAGTTTTTGACAGGGTGGATACCTTAAGCTCGATTTACACGCATGTGACAAGGTTACGAGAGGTCCACTACACGAATTGTTCCGTGTAAACGAAATGTTCAGTTCGGTTACGATTGTGGTGTACGCCAGAATGAATGAAGTAGGGCTTTAAAACATGTTTAGTTGTATGTGTACAAAGTTGATATCAGAACCGGTTTATCCAGTTTTTACTTGTACATGGTTGTGACCAGAATGTGGTGTCAACGTTGTAATCACGTGAAGTTTTGCGTGCGTGGTGCATAATATAGGTTTTTAGCAGGGTGGAGACCTTGAGAGGTCGATTTATAGGTTACGAGCTTGTTGCATGCTACAAGCTTACGACAAGTCCACTACACGAAGTGTTTCGTGTAAATCAAACGTTCAATTCGGTTACGATTGTCGTGTACGTCAGAATAAATGTAGTAGGGTTTTAAAACGTGTTTAGTTGTATGTGTACAAAGTTGATACCAGAACCTGTTTATCGAGTTTTAACTTGTACATGGTTGCGATGAGAACGTGGTTTCAACGTTGTTATTACGTGATGGGTTTCGTGCCTGATGCATAATATAGCTTTTGATCCGCCCCAGGGAATTACGGTCACCTCGCTACCAGGGAGACTCGCCACCAAGCAACTCGCCACCACGAAACCACCTCGCCACCAAGCGAAGCCTTCTCGCCACCAACGATCCACTTAATAAATCTAACACTAAACCACAACGCGAAGCTATAACTGACATAAAGCTTGACGTAAACTCGTGGGTTGTGTTGTAATGGGTATTCGGTCAGATCATTCCACTAAGATAGTTCATAGATCACTCCACGAGTGAAGAAAACATTTCTGTAGTAGCCAGCGTGAACTAAGAGGAACGTCAGTTGTGTTCAATCCGCACTTTAAATACAACCTTGATTTGTCGCATCATAGTAATCTATGATCGAGGTAAATATATGTTAAACTCAACGCAGTCTTGTAGCTAACTTTTTTTTCTTGCACGCTTTAAGCCCACGCGCCCACTTGTAATGTGTGAACTTAAACAAAACGATGTGTAAAGTATGTTAATTTTAGGTCAGACTTTTAATTCATTTACACTTCACTTCATGCTTATTGTTTGTCAGATAAACGATTTATCCAATCCAATTGCTTGTTTTATTCGAAACAAAAATTTTGATCCTAGGGAAGCGTATAAAAGGGGCATCAGATTTAGGGTATATTCATATCAGCTTAATCAGCAACCACAACAAGTCAAAATGAAATCGTCATCGTCAATCCGTTGATTTCGAGCTATTCCGTTATGTCGACCAAGTGTATTTTTTGCAAACAGCCAGTCAGAGGCCGTCAAGAAGGTCTCCAATCCAATCCCCTATTCGGTTCCATGATTCCCAGTCTCTGTTTTTTGTTGCAACCATCAGAAAAAGACTGCTCAACGGAACCATCTACTGGCAGTGTATCGTGCGCCGAAAATACCACGGGTGTAAGACCTCGGTGATCCAGCGAGACGGTGCCTTGTTCCCAGCACTGCATGGCCACAACCACCCTGATGAATTTGGTGTCCTGGCGTCAACCCAGATCCAGTCTCGCGTGAAACAGGTACAGTATATATGTAAATATGTGAGGTTCGTATTAGAGAAATATTTCTTCTATGAACAAAGCCAATCTAAAGTGTAAGTTTATATATTATCCTTGTTTTGACAGGTAGCCCGAGAGAACTTGTTCCGGCGTGCTTCAGGTAATATGTCAAAAACGAGGGCGAGTGCTTTATCACGGGTTCCAAATACTGAGAAATAGATGAAAGCACGAGGCCGCAGGCCGAGTGCTTTCATCTGTTTCGAGGTATTTGGAACCCGTGATAAAGCACGAAGCCCGAGTTTTTGACATGTCTTCTCAAATGAAACAATAAGAAATTAATCTCATTAAAATGCAAATGTTTGATCTCAGATGAAAAACATGTTTCACCTCAGATGAAAACCTGGTGGTGTTTCATCTGGTGTTTCATTGGGGTATCAAGATTCATCCACCTGACCGAAATGGAGGTCATTTATTGGCTTTTGACTGCATGAATTATTAATGAGTTTGAGAACTATTTTGAATGAAGTGTTGCTGTATGAGCAATACAAGCGAATCGATGAAAATTATAGTCCCCGAACAGCTATTTCTCCTCTACTTATCAGAGAAGATTTATCAGAGAAGACTTCGCTTGGTAGCGAGTTGGCTGGTGGCGAGATGGTTTCGTTGTGCCTACTTGGTTGGTGGCGAGACTCCGTGGTAGCGAGGTTACCGGATCTTTAGGTTGATTTACGACCTCGTGGCATGTGAGAAGTGTACGACAAGTCTACGATACGAATTGTTCCGTTTAAACGAAACTTACAAGTTGGTTAAGATTGTCGTGTACGTGACAATAAATGTCGTAGGATTTTAAATTATGTTTTAAAATCTGAAGGTTGGGCCAAACGAGAGTCTATAGTAGCCGATAGCTGTCGGCCACTATTGGCAGACTGGTGCCAAACGAGACAATACTGTCGGAGACTATCGACAAAAATTTGAGCATGTTGAAAGTCGATGAAAGCGGGTGAGAGAAGTCGATAGTTATGTGCCAAACGAGAGCGAGAGTTTCAACTTTCGGCCACTATCGTTTACTATCTGCTCTCGTTTGGCCTTGGTTTTTCGACAATGGTGTGTATAGGCAATGCTGAATGAGGCGAAAATAGAGGGTCAAAAAACGTAGGTGTTTCGTGTTGCATGCAGGCAGTTGAAAGCGTATGAACTGCGTATATGTTGGAAGGTATTAGCGTAAGAAAGTGAGAAGAAGTAATAGAGGGTCAAAAAACGTTGGTGTTTCGTGTTGCATGCAGGCAGTTGAAAGCGTATGAACTGCGTATATGTTGGAAGGTATTAGCGTAAGAAAGTGAGAAGTATCATGCTTTTAGTGACGAATGCCAATTTGAACGAAGGTGTTACAGTCATGATGATTTAGCCAGTAACGAATGTAGAAGTAGTTTAAGTATGGTAATTGTTTGTTGAAACACAAGCTGTGTAAAAAAGAATGTGTTGTGGTGAAATGAAAGAAATTCACGTAGCTTTTGGAAAACTTGATAAGTTTTTGATTGAAATGTATACAGCAAATGGCTGTTTTATGTATTTCTTTATTTCCAGTGATTATTGTCGATAGTGATATAAATCGTTTACAATTAGCTGTTTTGGGTCCAAAATTTCGTGGTTTGTTGATTGTTATTACTTTTAATGGTATTGAACTCAAAACTACAGAGATCTTTGAAAAGTTGAGCAGAGTGAAAAAAAGGGACACAGACGATATTTTTGTGGTAACAAAACATTGTTTATTTTTAAGACTAGTGTTAATTTACAAGCCGTTACCACAGATACCCCAAATTCTATACGAGATATAGGCCGTGACGTTTACATGAGCGTTGTAATTTGAGCGTAACGGCAAAATTATAAGAAATTTGTATTGGAAGAAAGCAATTGTTGCTTAAATGTAAAAAGAGTCAAACGGATTCTAAATAAAAAATATCCCTACCTGAATTGCTTCGTCTGTTGTCCTTGCGGGCGATTCTAATGAGTTTTAGTTCCATTAATTTTCTATGCGAAAGAGAGAAAATCAATGGAACTAAAACTCACTAAAATGGTGCTTAAAGACAAGGGAGAATGCGGTTCAGAAAGAGATATGTTTATTGAGAATTCATTGGTGATTTTAAATTGAAGTAGGAATCGTTTTGTTTTTTTTGCAGAAGAATCCTTATAATTTCGTTGTTTCTTGATGCCCGTTGTGACAATGAAATTACAACGCCTAGACAACCTCGTTCCCAAAGCTTTCCTCTTCGAAAAGTCCTGGGAACGAGGTTTACGGTCACATTAAGGTCACGGTTTATATCTCTCATAGAGCTTGGGGTACCTGTGCCCTTACTTGAAAAGAACAATTAATTAAGGATGAAAATGTAACACGATATTTCCACGAGATTATGTCGTCATTTATAAGTGTCTACAAATGATTACATGAACTCATGGAAATTGTGTTACGGCATAGTTTTATCTCTAACCCACACTATAAAAGGAATACTTCTTTCACTTTTGTCGCATAGTTACCGCATCATTGTTGTGTCATCAGCTATAGTGGAGTAGTGAGGAAATTTGTGGAATTGATATATCAAGAAATATACGGAAATGTATGTCGTAAAAATAACGGTGGGTGTTAAAAAATACTTTGGAGAAAATGAATTGTTATTGATCTGCAGAAATAAATTAGAAAATTTGAAGTTTTATTGCCAACGTTAATAGGTACACGAATTCACATTTAGGTTTTTGAGTGATGGTTTTATTGTATTTTGGTACGCGGAATTTGCAAGCTCAAGATTGCTTTTATAGTCTGGGTTCTTGTTTATTGTCTTGTGAAATGTTCATCTAAATGAATGGTTATTGTTATTGTTAATACTAAAACAACTCAGGCACGTGGAAGCGAGTTTTCAAAGAAAGATCGATTTATTAATCTGTGCGCTGAGAACTAATTCAACTGTAATCATACAAATACCAAGAATTGAGAAAATGTCGACTTTGTATGTCATTATCTAAAGATTCTGAGTTACGCTTAAATAATAGGAAACAGTTTCGGGCTCAACATAAATTGAGACACTGAAAGACAGTGTCAATTGTTCAAACGTCTTTTGTTTTGGTGCGCGATTTTCTGTAAACATCCACGTTCCTTTTTTGAAATCTCGCATGCCGTCTAGTTTACATTTATATTACGGTCCTTTCTGCATAACAAGAACCAGTGGAACTTGAGGAAACGCAATTAAATATTAGATGCTGTAATAAATAGTAGTTACTTTGTAGTCTAACTCAAATATTAGTGTACAGTAAAAACTCAGGAGTAAGAACCTGTAGTTTTAAAAGTTAGTAATATCTTGTGTATTTTTTTGAAAAAAGTAGATGTTTTTTGAAATCTTTGCGTTTTACTATAATTAAGAGCTTATTTTAGTTTACCTATAATTTCTTATTATTAAACATTAATGTTATGGAAGAAGAATTGGAAGGGTTAGATGTTGTTATTTAGAGTGTTTTTGAAAGAAGGTGTACTTTAGGTTCTTACTCCTGGATTTGTAATGTATGTTTTTTAACTCAACAATAAATATTGTCAGCGATTCAGCTGTATCAGGGTAGTAGTCCTAAAAGGAAAAAAAAAGAACAACAATCAAGAGTTTACATTATTTTTGTTTACTGGCGATCAACCGTGTTGTTCTATATAATCAATAATGTTTGCTACAATAGAGTTCTTCGAATCTGGGATACCGAAATGGTCATGGGAAAGGAGCAATAAGATCTTTTTCAGTATTGGTGGATACTTGTGTGATATATGTTTAAATGTAGAATTGTGGGAATCGAGTTGTGTCCGTGAAAAATTATAGAGTGATACGATTTCGATTTTTTGTACAGAGAATTGAATTTGGAGTGGTTGTAAATTTGTTGTCCGAAAAATATATTTGTTTCATAGAAGTTGAGGAAGAACAAAAAGTGTTGTTTTAAATAAAGAGGTTTTTTTTTAGAGGTAAGTTCGTAAGTTTATGTATTGCTAATTTTATAATACAGCGCAGCGGTTTGGTATGCTACTGAATGTAGAGGAGGTGGAATGTAGGTGGGGGTGGGGAGGAGGTGAAAGCGGTGAGGGTTTGGCGTAGAGATACAGTCGTCATTCTGCGATCGAACAAGGAGGGATTTCTTTTTCCTTTTCCTCTGCGCCCGCGTTTCTCTCGGGTCGCGGCTTCCTCGTTCGGTCAATCAATCGCGCGCTACAGCGCTACAGAAGTAGGAAAGAAAGAGACTGATCGCAGTCTAGCCTTTTGCCAGTGCTTATCGAAACCCATAGCAATAACGTTTCTTAGCTACAAGTATATTAAGACCGGTCCAAAATTATTCTAGGCAAAAAATTTGAGGGTCTATGGTGATATTGTTTGTATCTCGCAAATTACTTAATACAGCGATTGAGACAATTACTGTGAAAGAAACTTTACTCTTTTATTACTCCAGGTGGCGCCGTCTAAATTTTTCAGGGAACGGAACATAAGTAAAAAGATAAGAACGATAAAAGATAAGAGAGTTTTTTCCTACAAGAGATTCGATCTGATTGAAGTTTATTGCAGTGTGAAGTATAGTGCACGCGTATTTTATTAATTGTTTCAATGCTAAGCTATATCGGGAAATAGTTCCGGTAGCTCCGACTGTGAGATTTACGGCGTCTGCTGTAATGATGTAGCCAATATGTTACAGCGACACATTTTTCGATTTCCGCCCGTGAGAGATACAGCAGATTGTGTGTCAAGTGCTAGTGGTCGCCTACGGGAGGTTAAAAACAACTAGACGCATAACTGCGTGTACTCGGGCCTCTCCGTATGGAAATGAACTTGGCATGTCACGTTAGTGTCCCCATTTGCCTAACAACACAGACAATAAAACTGTTAAACAAACGGTTTTCTTTCGATGTTGTTGTGCCTTTTTTTAAGCATGTAATCTAGAGGATTTGGGTGTATTTGAACGAAGATATCATAGACAATGTCCCTAAGCTTTTTGCTTCTTCTTTGCGCTGTTTGCATATCCTCACATGAGAATAATTACAATAAACATACTTCGCATAGCGAGATCTCATGTTTTTTCCCACCTTTGTTGTCTCAATTGAATCGTTGTATAGAATTTCGACCCTTTGTCTAAGATACCACAATTATCAAATGTCGAAATAACAACGGTCTCTGCATAACCATCTACATACAACATCAAGCGCTTGCCTACTACCTGCTACTACATAGGCGATTACAATAATTGTAGAGATCATAATAAAAACAAAGTAAGATAAACTCAATAAAATGAATAGACACTCGTCATGTTTAGTGTGGGTCTACAATGGATTTAGCGTATATTCAAGCCTGTAATCCCTGAGGTTCCACTGAAGACAGATGGCTTCGCTTCACTGAAGCTTTGTAAACAGATTATGTGCTCCGCTGACCTCTTTTAACCTTGCGCACGCGCAGAAGACGTCAGAGGGCGATTTGCGACTGGAGAATAAACTCGTGCCCATTTTAAACCTCGGGCTTTCCTTTGGAAGCCCGAGTAATTAAAAATTATAAAAATCATCTCTAAAAGTGGTCGCTTACGAGAGGTGGTCGCTTAAGAGAGGTGGTCGCCTACGAGAGGTTCCATCTATAGTGATTTGACTCGAAAACTTTTGGTATTTTGGAAAAGTGGTCGCTAATGAGAGGTGGTCGCTTACGAGAGGTGGTCGCAAAGGGAGGTTCGACTGTAGTAACTTGGTTTAGGTCCCCCACGGAGATAATTAATTTTGACCGAGTAAAACCTGGGTACGTGTGGAGGTCCACCATGAATTGGAGAGCGAGAAGGTGAGTTGTGTTGTTTTTGTATTTTGTTATCGATTTTATGTTACACTGTGGAATGCCATCAAGTCTTGAAATGCGTATTTTTGAAATATGTGTTATTTTAAGTAGACACTTGTGATAAAAGTCTGAAATCAAAGTAGGTTGTTCTAAAAACTGTTGATATTTTGTTGTGTATGATGCATTTTAATGGTGCGTGTTTTTCTGCAGCATGGAAGAAACGAAAGGTACTACATTTAAAGGGGATATTGTCTTCAGATAGTTGAATTCTTTTCTATATTTAGAAATTGTCACCTGTGTTTAAGAGGTGTGTGAAAGTTACAGTAAAAATGGAATATTGAGAATGATGATTTTTGTTTTCAGTGAGTGACACAGGCAAGTTTGGAAAAAAGGCAATCTGAGTTCTCTTAACAGCAGTTGGACCTATGACATCTTGAATATGAGTTGAGATACTGTAACACTGAGCTATAAAGGAGACTAGATTGACTTATGGCTATTAAAGTAAGAATTTGTACAGTGTAAGACTTGAACTTACCTTTTGTTAGTTTTTCTTCTTTAATTTTTGGATTAGTTTACAATGCTTGCAGTTAGGGTGATCTGACAATGTATTTTAATACAATTATTGCAATTAGTATAAATCATAAGGAAATATGGAAACATCTTATATAGGACAACTGCAACCAAAAACTATGTAAGATTTTTTTTTTTTGGAGTAAGTGGGAGGTCAATGTTATTAATATGTAGTACACTGAATGTCTGTACACTGAATGTTAAAATTGTCTGGATGATTGCTCAGCAGTTTATCTTTGTGGAACACAGTTGCGATAGGATGTAAGGGCGACATGTTTTCCAATGCTTATATGATGCAGTGAAAATGAGATTATTGAGTAACATGTGGAAGATGAAGAACAGTGTAATGAAATGGCGATTTCTAAGTGCATCAAAGTTGAAGTTTTAGCAAATAAGAAAACATAGCATTGTGATTGATTGATTGCTTGTTGTGCTTGTTGTTGCTACTTTGATTTTTGATTTCCAGTTAGTGGGAAAGTCTGTGATGCTCTTATTTCTGCGAGCAGAACTTTGAGTCTATCGCTTCTGAAAAGCAGTCTTAATTAAATGACATTATAGTACGTCTCTTACAAAGCATAAATGTGTGGAACCCATCATGTAACAACATTCTAAAGGGAACATCACTCCATCCATGTTGAAGATAGTGTTTTTTCTTTAACATGTCTTCAATACTGAATGATGCTCATTTGATTGCTTTAGATTTTATTTCATGTGAACAAGTTACAATTGAAGGGGTGCATGGAAAAAATGCTTTAAGTGACTTCTGATTAGTTGCTAGATTCTTGTTCTAAATTGTCTTGTATTCACTTGTGGAACAAAAGGAGAATTTGATCTTGCATCACAAGTCACTTGAAGCATTATATCACACTGTTACTGGTTTTAAGGGATTGATGTGTTTGTGGTAAACAGTTGATGTGTCTGAATATGTCAAAAAATAACATCTTTGAAAATGTTGTACTCACATCTTCCTTCCTTGTATTCCTGATCTTGAATTCTTCGTAATGCTTTAACATTTAAAAGAAAAAAAAAAACCGTTTACATTAAAAGATAATTGTTCAAGGTACAGTTTTGATAAGTCAAGTGATTGATGAATTTGGTATGTTAATTTTGTTTCAATATAGGATAGTTTTTTTACAAAGTAAATATAGCTCCAAAATGTAACAACGTGAAATTGTTTCTTGTGTAAATGGTTACCAAAGATTCTGAAACCATGCAGTAAGTATTTTTTTTTTATGTTTTTTAATTCAAGGGAACAAGCAAATTAATCTACTGTGTGAGAGTATTGTAAGGTAAATATGTCAGTGATCTTTTATTTTTGCATGCATTGGTATTAGAAAATTTAAATAGAGCTTAAAGGAATGTTTATGTTATATATCTATGAATATCAATACTACTCAGTCTGTGAATAGTTAATGTGATACTTCAAGTATGTGTACATCGTCAATTTTTACAGGAATGAATGTTCATATAGTAAAACATTTTCTTCTACAATTTTGCACTTAAGTATTTGTAATCGTTATTGATGATATTTACGTTTGCAAAATGGGTCGATAAGTGTACGTATTAATTAGGTGTTAAAAATGTTAAACAAAAGGTGCTTTGGTTGAAGCAAACAGAAATAAAAGTGAAAGTCAATAACATAATTAATTACAATATGTTAAATTTATAGTTACCAGCTGCATTGCTCTTGTTCTTCTTTGGCACTGTAAAATGCAATTATGTTGTCAGTCCCCGTTTTTGTGCACTTGAAACGGATTGCAATTGCAGTCACTTTTTTAGTTTTACCAGGTTGTTAATACAACTTATCTAGTACTATCACCAAATATTTTTAATTTGATGATGCCCAGCTTGTACTGTTATGTAGGTAAGAGTGGTATACTGTTCACGGTCGCCTGTTTTTGTGTAGGGTTTTTGAGCTTTGAACGGCTTGCTTGAAGTGATGCATTTTTTGATTATAGGAGGTAAATGGCAAAGATGACACTACAATTTATGGGGTGTTTACAATCTGTGAGCCAGCGAGCGAGCAAGCAATGAAAGGCAGATGTGCGAGGGACCCAGGTTAGCCTAAAAAACACTCTTGTTAGTCTAAAAAACACTCCAATTAGCCTTAATAACATGTTAGCATTTATATTGGAGGTTGTTTATGCCTCGTTTGTCTTGCGTGTTTTGTTCATGCCTCGCATGTCTGCCTTGCATTCCTCACATGCCTTGCTGGATTGCATATTGTTGACAGTCCAATTTATGTGACATGCGAAGTTCATGGTGTACGCTTTTTTAAGAGTTAAAACAAGAAAAGTGTCATGTTTGTATTACGAAGGTGTCCATAATTCCATGATAATAGTTAGAGTGTGTAATAGCGGGAGTTAGTTTTAGTAATGCTATCCTCTATAGCTTACACCACGAATGTAGATTTTCTCTGTGAAATAGTGGGGTGTTCACAAGGCAATAGTTGACTTTATTTATCTGTTATATTTTAATATATATTTATTTGGTAATGATGTGTAAGAATATAAATAGCCAAAAAAACTGAAAACTGAATCTAACAAGACATGTTTTACTGTTAGCTCTAAAAATGATTATGGTTCGATCATTTTAATCATTTAACTTGTGGGCTTGTAGGATTAGTTTTGAATTCTGAAAAAGAAGCAGCCATCTATTATTAATTTTATTACAGGGCAAAAAGTATTTTAACAGTAATTACACCATTGTACAAACTGTAACTTCAGTGGGAAATTTGTTTTACTATTAGTCAGGCCATCTGATAGGGTGCGATAAAAAATCTGAAATTGTGCAATATTTTCAGGGTAGATTGTGCGATAAGAAAGGACTATTATGCGGTAAATTATGCAAATTATGCGATTTTTCCCTAAACAATTTTAAGCTTGTTTTCCCAGGATTCTGAGAAAGTAAACCACTTTTATGCTGCTCTAGCGGCGATTTTTTCATAAAGGGACAAAAAATAAGCAATTATGAGTGAATTGGGATATAAAAATTTAATTATGACACATACAGTACCGTGCAAATGTAAGTTGACAGTCCCTTGAAACTCGAACTTCGTGACTAGATCCTCGAAAGGTTCGAGTATCCAGGCGCGAGTCGAGTGCATCAACTTTCAAGGCAGGCCGGAAACAAAGAACTTTTCGCATGACAAGTTTTTCACACGTCTCATCCGAGGCCACAGTTCGGTTCCTTTCTACAGGAACCAACTCTGCGACACAGCCAACTGTGTTTGCGTTTTTGTTGGAGCGATGTGTGCACGTGTGTGCACGTGTATGATCGAGATGGAAAGAGTTTTTGGTTCCTTGCCAATTACAACCAAAAGTATTGAGCGTTTTTAATCAAGAAATTGCTGTTTTTGAAGTTTTGATTCGAAAGATTAAGGTACAATCAAGCATAATCTTGTCATGCAGCGTACTGGTTTAGCGGGGCTAAAAGCGATCGCGTGTGTTTCCATTCTCAGCTTGTGAAACAGCGGCCAAAAAAGCTGCAATCTTTTAGTTTCGCTTCCTTCACTCTGTCTGTTAAAACTGGGTTTAGTGAACAAGTAATCCAGTCATCTGTCAGAGGAAGACACTGTTACAATCCGAAATCAGTTGATAGAAAATGGAGAAAACGTGACATTGCCTTTTGAGATGATCTTGATGCAAATTTGTAACACTACGCCGAAGATGTAAACCTTCGCGGCAGCTTTCAAAGTCTGCTAAAACAAAAGCAAACGGCCACGTTGAAGTTTCTCCGGTTCGTTACCGAATTCCACCGAGGTATTATGCACCACCTTGGCTCAAAGTTTTTTGTTGTTTCTTTTGCAGAAGGATCATATGTGATGGATTTGTATCAGCAATCCTGATAGGCTAACTCAAAGAGAAGAATTGTTTTAAGAATGAAAAACCTAGCACCAGGTTCCAAAATTGCCAAAAACGAAAATGGCGCCTTGAACTTCAATTGTTTGTGAAATCGATGGTTTTAGAACGTTTCTTGGGCTTTTTCGAAATTTAATCGTCTTGAAACTAAGTGCAGATGTGTAATTTTTTTCAGATAAGGCATTTATTTATGGTTTTTATTTAAGAATTGTGCAATTTTTTGTGAATTGTGCGATTTTTTATGAATTGTGCGATCGGATGCGATTTGAGGTGCGAAATCGCACCATCGCATAATATCAGATGGCCTGATTAGTTGACATGACACTGACCAAACATTTTCTAATTTTCAATTATTGAAAATTAGGAAATGTTTGGTCAGTGGTAAGCTGCAATTTTCCTGCTCAAGAAATAATTCATTTTTTGTCTCTGGATTACATTGTTTTGAAGTAGATAAGGAATTGTTGCACTGACATTTTTAATGCTTCTCTGCTGGGGATTAACCCTTTCCCGTCCGAGGGAAATGGCGAATTTTTCTAAATCGCTAACTATGAACTGGGAGACCACATGTGATATACCATTTAAAAGGTATTTTCTGGAGTGTGCTATAAATCACACCAACAGAGATGGAGGAGGTCACATATTAGAGTGAGAAAAGTCCAAAACGAAAGAAGAAAAACATTGAAAATTTTCTTATTCGTTGTACATACTGGGTATTTCCCTAAACTATAGCTTAATGTACAGCTCTCAGTGCATTGCTTGTTGTAAGATATCAACTGGACCCTTAACGTACAAAGGAAAAACAATCCAGAAGTTTGAGGGGTGGTAAATCAAGTCTCATATAGGAGGGGGGCATGATTTTATGCCTTCAATTTACAGATCTTTCAAAGATCTTTTGGTCGTGCAAATTTCACACAAATTGACCAAATACTGAGCTCTTAATTGCGCCTTGTGCCATATGGCACTCTTGGTCGGGAAAGGGTTAAGCAATGCTAAATAAATGTGGTTGTAATGTTTCCAATTGTCACTTTCATTGCAAGCACTTTTGTGCTTGCACTTTAATCCTCTGATAAACTCTCACAAGGTCTTGCATTGTAACGTTTTACTGTGCACTTTGGATATTTGATCTAAAAGTTAGGTTTTGACATCTTGTGGATACACTTTAATTCTTAGAAGTGTTTTTAGAACAAAGGGAAGACGAATGCTGTGAACTTAAGTGCTTTGTTTGGTATAGGTCGCACTTAGCAAAAGTGTAGTGAGAATTTATTTACTTTGTGGTTAAAATCTGTCAACGAGACACTTTTCTTAGTGCGACCCTAACTTTTATGGTTTGGAAAATTTTTGGAAATCAACAAATATCTCAAAGGTGTTGTAGTGCTTGGGTGTAGCAGGCAGATTTCAGAAAACTCAGGCTTAACAATAGGAATTACAGCGAAAACTGTCATCATTTGTCATTGAACAGGAAACAGAAACTATATGCAATAAAATTAAACAGCGTGCAAGATCTGCTTCACTTTGTGTTTTTTTATTACCATGAATGGACATAGATTTTATAATTATTAGAATTTATCACATTTTCTCGTTTTTTTTTTTCAGTGGGAGCAAAGACTATTCGCAATACACTGTATATGTATTCTCAAGGCCAAAATTATAGTCTTGAAGAAGGAACTATTGAGAGCCCCCTGGCAGAATTCCTCTGTATCGTCGTCTTAAGAGGTCGTCGAACTCAGCGTACCAAGTTTGTCGTCGTCTTCTGCTGTGGAAAGACAGGCTTACACTCGCTGGTCGGATGGTTTTGAAGCAATGTTGCTAAGATTATAGGCCGAAAATTTTTACCGAAGATTTTATGCAAAGTTTTATCACTGAGATATCTTTTTTAGCTACTGCGACCATGATAGTTGAAAGCAAAAGTTTGCTTTTTGGTTGTGGTGTCAAATTTTTTTTGTTTTTTTTTTTTGCCTGCAAAGTTGAAAATTTTGCCCAAGTGCGACCCATATCTTATATCATAAACAACTTGTATGCAAATGATGTTGTCATTTTCTTGCTGAAATCGTTAACTGGTTTCTTTAAAATAAAGATTACAAATACAGCATGTGTCTGAAAGTTCAGGTTTTGCTGTGAGGTTCACTGCTTTTGTTGGAGTCAACAAAGTTTTGTACTGCATGTGATTCCTTGATATTTATTGAAATTCACTTTGTAAGTAGCTGAGTACTACAGTGTATTTTGATGCCTGTTGGTGTTAGAATTGTAATTTAACATGTTTAATTTCTGAAAGTTTATTTATAATAATTAGTCAAGGTCTTAAAGTTTGAACAGACCCCTTAAATATGATGAGAGAGAAGATGTTATACTGTTGCTAATTTTCTGCACTCTCTGCCCACTTTCATGAGAGATGAATACGTTGTAAACAAAGTTATGATACTAAACAAATCAGATTTTTAACCAATTGTGTATCTAAGATTACCATGATACAACAAAGGAGTATGTTAGTGGATTTTTTTACATAAACCTTTCTTTCTTAAGCTTTCTGTGATAGATTTTTCAGCTTTTTTACTGGTATTTACCAGGTTGAAATAGGTACAAAGTGAGGCCTTAACCTCTCAGCAAATCTTTTTGTGTTCCTCTGTCATCAAATACTGCAGAATTAATGTGCATGCTCAAAAACACCTAAGCCAAGAAATATATTGCAAGTTCAGTCAAAGTGTACTGGACATGAAAATTGCATAAAAGAATAGGAGACTGTGAACAGTCTAAAGGAGTGGTATTTGTTTCAGCTTTTAAGTTGTGTATGGTTATTTTTGAAATACAGTTGTGGTCAGCAATGGGTTCATGTTATTGTTTGATTAGCATGCTGATGAAATTGTTACAAATTGCATTACAAATTCAATTGGGGTTACATTTCATCATAATAGAAGCCCAAGTTTGTTTTAATGCTAATCAGTTTTAAATTTTTCTCTATAAATTGTTTGTTGTATAATAGTTGTCAAGTGAATGAAGGAATTATTGGATAGTAAGTACAAGATGAAGAGAAGCAGAGAGAGAGAGAGAGAGAGAGAGAGAGAGATATCCAAAAAAATGGGAGGGAACTGATGTTAATTTTTGTAGAAGACCATCTGCCATTTTCTTAGTTCATTAGCTGAATGTTATACAACTATTGGGTAATTTATTATGGATTTTAAATGTGCAAAGAATTTCTCGTAAGCTGTTCTTCAGATATACTTTTTTTCCACAGACGTTTTCAGTAATTACCTGTAGTGTATGTTGCATTGTTCGATGCTATAGCTTGAACTGCAATATAATAGTAATTATTGTCATTAAAAGAAAAGCAGTGAGACGTTTATTTTTTGGCCCCAGTCGTTCAAATAGCAAATAACTTTATTCGCTGGATACGTCACTATCCAGCGGTGTAGATGTGCTCCAAGTAATACTTTTGGCAAGTCTTCCACAAAATCCCATATTTAAATTTGACATATGCTTGTACTTTATTCACCAATTATGAGGCTATTGGGAAAATCTTGCTCACATTTCGTCGGCCAGATAGCGACGTATCCAGTGAATAAAGTTATCGGCTTTTTGAACAACTGCAGCCTGTACTACAACGGTTCATATATTAGGTGTGCTTAGATGTTATTTCTACCTTGGTAAGGTAATATTTTTATCAGTAGTAAGTGTGTTGATTTGTCTCTTGATTATTAAGTATTTTCTAGAAAGTAGCTAACTAATAAAAATGAAAGGAGTGTTTTAAGTAAAGATGTTGGTTAATTTACAAAGGTGTTATATTAGTTTTGAACATGTTACAGTGATGAAGCAATTTAGTGAGATTTTTTGTTTAAAATGAATTCATTGCATGTATTGTACTAAAAGGAAATTCAAATTTTCTGAAAGTTTGAAGAGCCACATTAAAATAAGGAACAAAACAAGTATTAAATACCAGCGGGTCTAAGATGCAGGTCACAGGTTATAAGTTACAGGTTACAGATAATGGGTTAAACGTACAACCCTAATGGTAATCTTAGCTGAGATTAGGGTTATGGTTAAGGTTCAGTTTAGGATTAGCGTTATATAACTGCAACCTGTGATCCCAGCGTAGCTGTCATTTATGTTTTAGACTGCTGTTTTAATACTAGGCAATGGCTGCGTCTTTTAAAGTGAATCAAAAGACTTTGAGAAACCTTAAACATTTTTGTCAATTTCTTAACAGATAAAGATTAAAGGAAAATTTACCGCCACTACTGAGCCTCTTCATTATTCGCAATCGGTCTACAGTTAAATCAATCCATGTTGGTCGACTATCTGTAAACAAAAGACAGGTGAGATTTTCACAAGGGAATATTACACGTTTTACAACACTGGTTTAAGTGATTTCTCTATTTGAGAGCATGAGGTAGTTTCAATGTGATAAAAAAATTTTTCTTGAAAGGATTTTATTGTGACAAATAGAGAATATACCTTCTCCTTGCATGGTTGACATCTTCAAGCTAGATACAGTGTATGTTTCTGAAATTCACTGAAAGAGAAATAGCTGATGTAGTTAACAAAATACTGAATAAAGTTGTTAGTTTTTTCTTAAGAGATGTCATTTGATGGTTTGATTGTAGTACTTGTTTATGTTGGTGTGTACTTTAAGAACAAAAAGAGCTGGTGTTAAAATGAATAAAATATTAAAGTGTGACGTTAAATCATCATTTGATTTATTCATTAAACTTTGATTAAATTCTACCCTCTCCCAAAAGGGATTTAATGTTCTCATTGTCTTGAACAAAAACAGCCCAATCAAAATGTATTATTGGCATGTATATCACAATGGAGGAAATTCACTTATCTCTGCCTATGTGACGTCAAAGCAAGCGATCATTTTGAAAAGTTGTTTTTGTTCAATGGCGGCATTATGTATCAATTTAAGAATGTGATCTGCTGTTTTCAGATAGAAAACAAACCTTTTCAAGTAATAATTCGAAATAATAACTTCTAGGTAGTACTTGACAGTTGAAACGGTGGAAATAGGGAGAGTCTACCGCGAAGAAAGTCCGGTTTCAAAAACAGATTGACTAATCAATGCCAACAATTAGAGCTATTGGAGGGCAGACCAGTTCAGTGGAGTCATGACATTATTGCAGAGGTAGTTCTGGTATGGTTTGTAGTAACACAACGATAAGTATCACGCAATATATCTGAATAAAACCATTCAGAGAATTATTTTAATTGCCAAGAGAGGATAGTTTTTAAATATCTGCGAAACATACGATGAGGAAAAATTGAGGTTACAATAAGGATTCCGTGTTAATGTAATTAGCCGGGCATCTTGTTCTTTATGGTTTTCTGTTGAGATTGACACATCAAATATCTTTTTATGAATTGCCTCGCAAGAAGTTTGTTTAGAGTCTGTTGTGAGATGCGAGGACAACTGTCTTAGTGGGATCCACCTTGTTTGCTGTCATTATTGCTTCTCATTATCTGATGGTTGAACAATGCAAGTTTGGGGTACTTGAAGATGGAGTTAACGATTACTGAATTGTGAAATGTTTAATTGTAAAATACTGTAAAAATCATATATTAATGTGTCTATTGACAGAGATAACAGCAGTTTATTACTAGAAACATATGAAAACAAACTTTGCAATAAGTTAATTGATATATGAACCACTATTATATTCTCAGTTTTTACAAAACACAATTACGCCAAAAGATTCTCCATCCTGTACACAAATTTTAGTAAATCATGCTTCTTGGAAACAGTCCAATCCTGATTCCCTATCAAGGTATTTTGTGTTTTCCAAAATCTTGTACCATATTTGGGTAAAATCCCGCATACTGAGAAATACTCTTCCAGATTCTGGTATAAGGATAAAAAAAACTTCTATACAAGTTTTGAAAAAATTCAATGATTTATTCCTCCTTGTTAGCTCAAAGTGTTGATGGGTGATTGCTGTAAATCCATGTCACATTAGTTTTTTCTATAATTTGATGAAACTGGAGACTGTTGAGAACTTTGAGGAGCCTGTATTCCTGGAAGAAAAAGATCAGAGGAGTACGATCAATAATTAACTTACTTCAGTCCATAGCATTGTTATGCTAAATATACTCTCACTGTAAGCATAATGGCAACATTTGTTTTGCAGAATGCCTAATATAACATTTTACACTTGTGTACACCATTTTGTGATAGAAAATGAATGATGTTAGATTACTCTTAGCAGTTTGATGAAGGACTGGACATAAGACAAATTGACTGTTTGTGAACATGACTCTGCACAAGGACTTTAATACTTTGTCTCTTTGTTTTCATTCAAAGAAATTTTCGCAAATCCTACCGTTATTTTTTTTATTTAATAATAATAATTATAACAATTAATATTTGTATGTCGGAAATTAGCATCTGCATATGATCAAATGCGCAAATTTCCATGTAGTTGTGAGGTTTTAGAAATTTTCAAAACAGTTAATGAAGGTAAAGTTCTTATAATCCAGTATTTAACAGCAAAGCGAATGCTGGACATTGAAATCACTCATCTCAGTTTTATAAATTGAATTTGAAATTAAGAATTACTTAATAATGAAAGTATTGCTGCTGGCCAGTTCATTTTAGGTGTGGCTGGGGTGGGAGATAAGCACAGCTTATTAAGTAAAGCATTTGGTTTGTAGGTATATCTTCCTTTACAGGTCTAAAACTTCGTACCAGATAATAATTCGTATTTATATGCCCAGTGTTAAAAACAGGATTTTACTCCATATAACTAGGTAGTTTTTGTGTTTGTACAGGAACTTAACATTACAACTTCATGCCGATTTAAGTGTGTACCCCAAATTTTGGGGTCGTTTAGTATTCATATATTCAAGGTATTGTTGTCTTTTTTGTTGAACAATTTCCAACAATAACGCATGTTTCTGAAGATCGCAAACTCTTTGAAGTAGGTTAGATATTTTATCTTTCCCTGGAGAAGCTAGAGAAATGAATCATCATGATCATGTCGACTCGCAACACGCCGCTTCAGGATCAAGGTTTTTAAAAATAACTTCCCGTCCTGCAAACTAACGAACAATCAATAAACAAATTCCGTTCGCTAAATGGATACATTGATTTCTCAATTTGTTTACAGCGTTCCATAAAAAATTCTCGCTTTTCAGCTAAAATTTTTTTAGAGAATCACTGTATATAAAATGTAAGTAAGGTCAAAAAGAGCGCGTGGTACATCGGCCAAAGAGCTAATGTTATTGTTTGTCAATGCGTAATTAAGTATAATCAGAATGCGACTTCCACGCTGAGTTTCCCTGTTTTCTTTTTTTTATTCCTTTTTCGGTTTGACATTTTGGATTCTCTTTGCTGGGAGCAAGTATTTTAGAAACAAAAAATCCATTATTATGTACCGCGTCCTGACACTCGTAATAAACAAAGCGCCCAACATCAAATGTCAGTTTCCTTACAGTGAATTACAATTATTACAACTCTTTTCACAGCTCCTCCTTTTCACACTTTCTTTAGGGAGTACAAATCAATGTTTTAGCTTTTTCGTGAAAAACATTTCATTAAACAGATGGTATTTGATTTTCACACAGTACACGCGTCAGGAAGATGATCATGCCATGCACAAATTTAATTAAGCATAATAACTTCGCTGTTCTAAGCACCGCCTGATGAAAAATATCGAAACTCGGCTTACAGTGATCAAAACACCACGTTTGAGATCTCTTTCTAAAGCTCTCAAAAGACTATAAATAAGAGCTTAAAATATTTTACGAAGAACTCAAAACCATCAAATGTCTGCAGTGATTCCGTACAGTTCCTAAAAATATCAAGAACAAAGGAATACTCTCACAACTTCGCGGCTCAAGGCTGGTTAATTAGGCTATTGTTCCTGTCTTATGAATTCGCTTCAGAGTATTCCTGCGAAGTTCTCACCTTTTCTCAACTGAGTAAAAATGAGCTAACTTGCATCATTCTTCGCAGTTGGTGAAATGAATGCCCAAAGGAATAAAGAGAGCCTTTAAGCAACAAAATCCAGTGGATTCACCCATTTCGAATGACACACTTAAATCTGCCTGAAGTTGTAATGAAGAGGGAGAAGAGTCCTTCTCCCCCTTTCCCCCATTTTTTGGATATATTTCAATTTACTTCAGCACATCAATCACTTTCAGATTAAACAACTTAAATTGTTGTACATAAGACTTTCACTCAACAAAGGAAGCAGTCTCATTGGTTGATTCTTGGTCACATCCTCCCAAACAAATACAAATGTATCCAGACTGAATTACAATTCTTCAGTTGTTGCCCTCTCACTTGCTTGTTCGTTTTGCTCTGATTGTTGAAGGGAAAGTATAAATATATAACAAAGTAGTAAATGTATGTTAGGTTGCTGAGGAAACTAGTTAGTTTTGTTTTTCCTCAACTTTTGACGTCTCTTAAGATAAAGTTGAGGGAAAGACCAGGAATCTTGGAAAAATAAAACTTTTTACGTCGGGACCATACATTAAGCGTACACATTATTTGATATTAATTAATATCTTTAATTTTGTTATTATTTTAGAAATTTCTGTCACTTTAGCCTGTCTCATTGCCAGACTGGAACAACGTATTGGGTCTTGACAATCTGTGAGCCATACGAGGTAGATGTGCGAGGCACTCAGGTTAGCCTAAAAAATACTCCTGTTAGCCTAAAAAGCACTCTGGTTAGCCTAAATAGCACTCATGATCAGGTTAGCTTAAATAGCTCCCCGGATAGTTTAATGGTTAGTATTTATGTTGGGGAAAAATCTCCTGGATGTGCTATGGTGTAGCTGTCTAATGCTTATATATGCGTTTGCTTTAGAACTCTTTTACTCCGGTGTGCGACAAATGCACTACTACAGACTTGCAGACTTGTAGACCTGCAGACTTGCATACTTGCAGACCTGCAGACTTGCAGACTTGCATACTCAACATACTGGCCTTTCCAAATTCATTTTAAAAATAATATTGTGTAACCTCCGCCATTCCACATCATGCACTGTACGCTAAGTAAGGTTTAATGGTACTTGGCTACTTTCACAGTTGTCCTGAGGGACAATTGTGAAGACTAACCGACCTGCATACTTGCGGATTTTCGCGACTTTGGAATTTAACAACAATTATGTACTAGTGTTATAGATTCCATGGAGTGTTGATGATTCACTAGCTCGCGGCATTTAGTATGATCAAGGTGATATAATCCCATGTGGAGACATGTGTTGTTTACGAAATTTTAAGAGTTAAAATCTTGCACAGCAATTTTTAAATTCAAACTAATTTTGGCATGGCGACCACTTGAGCAACAAGTCTACATAATTTTTTTGCTATTCTAACTTTGAACTCTCATATCTCGATAACCAATCAAAATATTGGAGAAGCCTTATCAATGTCTTTTGAATAAAGCTGTGCAGCTAATTCATTCTTGCCAGGCGTTCGATACCCGATAAATTCAACCCAACAGGCCTCGTTCATTGGAGAGTTAATACCCGATCCTGATATTTTAGAATGTAAAAAAATCACTAAAATTGTATTTTTGTCAGAACCTAGCCCTTATTATGCTGTTTGCTATATAGTTTGACAACGTTTTCTCAAAGCTTGCACACGTACAAACTTTGTTTCTGAAGGACAACCGTGAAAGTAGCCAAGTATCAAAGCGTTGCAAGCGGACAGCGGATGATATGGAATGGCGGAGGTTACACAATATTATTTTTAAAATGAATTGGATGTTGAGTCTGCAAGTCTGCAAGTCTGCAGGTCTGCAAGTATGCAGTGTGCATTTGTCGCAGACCGCTTTTTCTCCCCCATTCCAAAACCCATTCTGTGGGCTGTGTAGTAGCTCAAATAATTAAGACTTTATATTGTTATATTGTTGTGATAATAAGAAAATAATGAAGGTTATTGCAGTCAACTAAAATTATAAAGGATCATTGTGGTTATATAATCAAGTTTAAAATGTTGTCCTTTCACAAAATCAGTACTTTTTGCATTTACAAGCTTGTTTTGATATAATTTTTAACTACACTTTGTAAGTTTCTAGCATGAATTTGTTGCAGAAATATCCAGTTCTTTCTCGCTGTGCGACAAATGCAGACTGCAGACTTGCAGACTTGCAAACTTGCAGACCTGCAGACTTGCAGACCTGGCGACTTGCAGACTTGCAGACTTGCAGACTTACAGACTTGCTGACTCAACATACTGGCCTTTCCCAATTCATTTTAAAAATAATATTGTGTAACCTCCGCTATTCCATATCATGCGCTGTCCGCTTGGTACGCTTTGATATTTGACTACTTTCACGGTTGTCCATCAGAAACAAAGTTCGTACGTGTGCAAGCTTTGAGAAAATGTTTGCAAACTATATAGCAAACAGCATAATAAGGGGTAGGTTCTGACAAAAGTACAATTTTAGTTTTTTTTTTTTTTTTATTTTCTAAAATATCAGGATCGGGTAAACTCTCCGACGAACGAGGCCTGTTGCATTGAATTTATCGGGTATCGAACGCCTGGCAAGAATGAATTAGCTGCACAGCGTTATTCAAAAGACGTTAATAATTGGTTATCGAGATATCCAAGTTCAAAGTTAGAATAGCAAAAAAATTATGCAGACGTGTTGCTCAAGTGGTCGCCTTGCCAAAGTTAGTTTGAATTTAAAAATTCCTGCGCAAGATTTTAGCTCTTAAAATTTCGTAAACAACACATGCCTCCACAGGGGATTATATCACTCGATCGTACTAAATGCCGCGAGCTAGTGAATCAGCAACACTCCATGGCCATGGAATCAATAACACTAGCGTATAATTCTCGTTAAATTCCAAAGTCGCGAAAATCCGGAAGTATGCAGGTTGGCAAGTCTTTATGGTTGTCCTGAAGGACAACAGTGAAAGTAGCCAAGTAGCCTTAAAGCGTACTTAGCGGACAGCGCATGATGTGGAATGGCGGAGGTTACATGATATTATTTTTAAAATGAATTGGGAAAGGCCAGTATGTTGAGTCCATCAAGTCGGCAAATCTGCAAGTCTGCAAGTCTGCAGTCTGCATTTGTTGCACATGGGTTCTTTCTCCATATAATGGGAACAAAAATGATTATACCTTTGGCCAAAATTATATTAGCTGTTAAATTTTTCATTTCCACATTGAATATATTGGAATGAAAAAGGAATAAATTAGCTTAAATATCAAGAAAAACGTTATTTTTCAAATGTAGGAGTATGCCTGCGTCACTTTCTTGAATAATCATCATTCTCATTCATTCACCAGGTTGGACATATACCATCACATTTCTTTCATATACCACACGTTCGACATTCAAATCCTAGCAGTATGCAGGATGTTTGTCCTATGAACCTAGTTTTAATGGCCTTAGCTCCCTCAAGTCTCCTGTAGCTCAGTGGTAGAGCATCCGAACTAGTAATCAAAAGGTCTTAGGTTCGACTCCTGATAGGAGCACTTGGATTTCTTTTTTCCGAGTATGCCTGCGTCACTTTCTTGAAGAATCATCATTCTCATTATATAAGCTGTTAAATTTTCCATTTCCACATTGAATATATTGGAATGAAAAAGGAATAAATTAGCTTAAATATCAAGAAAAACGTTATTTTTCAAATGTAGCGATTTCATTGATCTTCAATGTAGGAAAATGAGTAAACTTAATAAACTTAATATAAGGGTCTGCGATTAAGTTAATAGTTTAAAACGTGTCAAGCTTTCAAGATGAATAGGCTGCAAGCTAGGATTGTAACAGAAAGCATTGTTTATAATCTAACAAATTTAATTCTTTACCATAGCACGTATTTCTTGATTTACATAAATTGAAAACATAGTTTTACTGTTTACTAAGGTAAGGAAGGAGAGCTGATCATGAGCTTAACATTTAACATTCGTTCATTGCATGACTTAAGACTTACCTTCTCTGGATGACTGTTTGTTTTCCATACATGCACGCATTGTTTTTTCCAACCGACCAAAGTTGTCACCACAATTGGATGTTTAACGGCAATCGGTTACAGTAATGAGGTTGATATCCGAAAAGTTATGAGCTTTAGTTTTCTCCATGTATAAAATTTTAACGAAAAATACTGGAAAATTACATGGTAAACGAGAAGACAATGAACTTCCATGCCATTGGTTAATAATAAGACACATGATCAATTTAATATACGCAAAAATAGAGAACGAGTCACGACGTGGTCAGACAGCGTTTTTACAAGAGGAATCTCTGAGATTTTAAAGGTTAATTTAAAATCATGACATAAACTTGTACAACCAAATGTGGCAAATTTTAGGGAGAAAGTTTACCGTGTGCGCACGTTTTCTGACCCACTGCAAAAATCATTTTAGTCATTTCACGTTATAGTTTTGTAGAGAGAGTTTAATAAATAAATGTACCACATTTGTAACGCAAGTGCAGTGCCAGTGTTGTGCCCATTAAACCCTTTGTTTTGTGACGTTCTCGTTGTCGTCAGTAGTGTGCCTAAGGTCCCTTTCCCACGCGATTCCACCTTCTCACTGGACTTTTTCTGAATGAAAAGAGGAACTATGTTTGATCTGTCATATTTCTTTTCCACCGTTTGGATGAAGGCAAGTGACCATCGACGTGGTACTAATACGAATGAAGAACTAGAAGTAACGTGTACGTGCTCGAATATGTTTACACGGGAGGCGGCGGCGTGAAAAATGACAGCTCTCTAGAACTAGCTGACGGATCACAAAGTGATCTGAATAGAAGTGAACCATGCAGTTCAATTTTCAATTTAGCAACGTTACCGATTTGTGGACAATTTTTCAAGATGCCAGCCGAGGCTATTGTGGTTGGAAATTTTTTTGGAACGTCAAACACCGAGCTCGAGAACTGGTAATAGAAGTAGAGTTTATTTGGTTTGCGTTTCAACCCTCATTGACTTACTCAGTTTGGAGTCAGATCTTATCTATGCTTACCTACTCCTCGGTAGCTTAAATGGACATCAAATTTATTCTCTCGGTAGGTTTAGAAATGAAAAAGAAAGAGAGCATTATGTGTAATTCTTACTTTTTGGTTCAATCGACTAAAGTTTACCTTTGAAACTAAAGTATGTTGTTCTTTCTCAGCAAGAGACTATTTTATGCCATAATGTTCCTATTTGTTTACGTGTTTATGGAAAATCTTCTTGTTGTAAGAAAAGCAAAGGAAAATGAAATGACGTGTTTTTACTAAACTTTTATTCACTGTAACGCAAAACCTTTCTATTAATTCGTAACCTCGAAATGAACAAATACACGGATATAAATGTGCCATCACAATGTACGCATTGAGTATGATTGAGTACGTTTGTGAGAAATCAACGCTTCCTATCTTGCGACTTACAGGAGATACATTCATGTCTCGTAAAAAAAAACAGAGCAACACCTTCACTCACAACTAAATTTAAAGTTTTCGAACCTTTCTTCTCCCTTGCTATTCTTTTTCTTCAAACTTTTAAAGAAAATGGGTCTTGCGGAAATGGACGCTGATAGCTGAATTTCGGATGACGCAACAAGAAATAACGAAGTGAATAACGAATTTAAAAGGGAATGGTTTACTTGATAGTGGGTGATGCTGTTTAGAAGCTACAATGAAGCTAAATAAACAGTCTAATTTGGCAATGTAAAGCATGGGAATAAGAAACTGAAGAAGCATAACGCAATTACTTACCGTTTGATAGCAAAGCAGGTGTAGGAATGTGTTGTAGGAAGATTTTTGGGTGTTGGCAACTCGGCAGTGATGTGGCTTTTTCTTATTGGTTGGAGACTAGTTTTGATTGACATCAGACATGAAAAGTTTTTATTGGCTATGTTCATTTTCCAGCCGGAGGGGATAACAAGGTACCGATTAGATGACCCAGAGTGGCCCTATAGTTTCGGAGATTACTAACTTTTTTTTCTTTCTTCTTCTTCTTCTTCTTCTTCTTCTTCTTCTTCTTCTTCTTCTTCTTCTTCTTCTTCTTCTTCTTCTTCTTCTTCTTCTTCTTCTTCTTCTTCTTTTTCTTCTTCTTCTTCTTCTTCTTCTTCTTCTTCTTCTTCTTCTTCTTCTTCTTCTTCTTCTTCTTCTTCTTCTTCTTCTTCTTCTCCTCCTCCTCCTCCTTTTTCTTCATCTTCTTCTTCTTCTTCGCGAAGCGCGTAGCGGGAGGCTGATTTGAAATTACGAGCCTGATTACCCCTCAATTGTACTACACGAAGTCCTATTACCAATTAATTGTGCCAATAATTGAAAAAATGTCTGAATAAAAGTCACTGGACCAGCTTCCTGGTCACAATTTTTTTCATTGATTTTGATTGGTTATCATGTGCCATGTAGTGAAATTTCATTGGCTAGTGGCATTTGCTACTTGATTTTTATTGGTTCTTTAACTGTCCGATTTGACCTGTCCGATTACAAGCTTCTAGTAATCGTACAGGTTAAATCGGACAGTTTTGGAGTTACATATCAAAATTAAGCTATAAATATGGGCTGTTAACAACCAATAATATTCAAGTATTTTGTTATTGACACAATTATTATTATTATTATTATTATTATTATTATTATTATTATTATCACCACAACAACAGGGACTTGCCATCTCTAAAGAAAGATTGAAAGTAGTGGGTAGTAGCCGCAGATGCGAGTTAGTGCCGATGGCGCACTAACCGTAGTCACGTTGAAAATTTCCAGGATTACGAAATCTCCATTTCAGGTAATGAGGCTAGGTCAACTGGCGGCTTTAACAAAAAAATTTTTCCGGTATATTACCGCCTTAAAGACGGGGGTACACCTGAAAGCCGTTTTCACGCCGCTTACAATCGGTTCAACGGAAATATCTCGTTCACGTTTCAAGCAATACAAAAACCCTTTGTTCATTACACAAATCAATGTTTTGGGCTGTTTTGTAAATTTTTGGGTAATTTTTAGGTATATTTCGGAGGAGATAGTTTTTCTCAAAAGAGTAGTATAATTAAGAGAAATAAGAAATATTGGAGATTAAGTGAAGTTTTAAATTAGAATTTGTAGTTAATAATTAATAGACGGACCAACTTAGTACACTAGAAATTTGGGGTGCTCTTGCGTGGGTATCAACTGTCTGTTAGTGTTCCAAAAATGATTTTCTTTCTTCTATCCATTCTTAAAACATCTTCAAATTTCACTCATTCGGGTGTACCACTGCCTTAACTATATTTCTATCGGATACGGCTTCACTGGTCTTGAGCAATTTTTCAAACAGCGCGTGAAAATGAAACCTAATTATAAGGTGCTTCCAACATTGTCGTTTGAATAAAACTATATAGAAAGGTATTTCAATTATGATGCTGTTTCAGAGATGTAATCTTGTACCAAATATTTGAGTTTAAAGGCACCATGCACTCACCATAATGGATTACTGTACGCACACGCCCGGTCGAACGGCGTGTATTTTTTCCTAAAACAAGCATGTCCAATGTTTTTGACAGCAAACGTATCGATAACTATTTTTCCCCTAATTTCTCCACGCCTAGCAGTACAATCAAGTTTCATGCCTACAAGCTTTCTTTCCATTACGGAAGTACGTCACCTGACAGGCTATAAACTCTATAATCCATGGTAAATAACGTTTAATTAATATTTTTTAAGGTTGTATTTCTTTGGGAAAATACGAATTCCAATTTTGGAATCCATATCATTCGAATCATGCTATATTAAAGGAACACACGAAAAATTCTGAATGAAACTATGCCAGTTTTTGGCGCCAAAGAACAACGTCCTCGTTCCATTTTCCCTCGGTCAACGCTCATTCCCAGATCAAAACGGCGGGTTGGGGTGGCTCTGGAAACGAGAATACTGCTTCTCTCGCAAAATGGAGCATTTTTGTCAGCATTTTAAAATAATATACGGGTTGTAATTCTTCAGAGGAAACCTTTTGCTTCTCTGAATTCCCTCCAGGCTCGGGGTGATCTATTGTGTTCACCAAACAAAGTCTTATGTAAAAGCAATTGATTTCTGCTGGAACGAGTGGCACATTGAGAGAGGAGGAGAAGACATGCTCAAGAAGAGAACGTTAACGTTCGACTCATAAGTAAGCTTATGCATTCCTTTAATCTTACAATCATTTCTACTTATCATGTTTTAAACGCTCTTTATTTTTGAAGTACAAAAAAAAAACACTGATTGCATAATCCACTTCATTTCCTATTAAATACCAACAGTAACCTTACTCATATGGATACTAGTATGAGGACTGAGTTTACAACTTGTAATTAATAGACAACTACTTTCGCTATAATTGAATTTCCCCAACAACTATCGAGCCAGAAATCATTCCAACTAGTTTTTCTATGTACGAGCCTTTCATCTCCTTTAGTTCTGAATATTATTCCCAGCGAACAAATATGTTTCATTTAATGTTTTATTCTCACACTCATTTGAATATGAGCTTTAAATATTCATCTCACTGTACTAGTGTATAATTTAGCGCGTTAAATAACCTTACTTCTTATTGCATATCCGCTTTTCTGAACGGATATTTTATGAACGTAAATAAAGTGATCATCACAGGAACACTAATAAACCATTGTCAGTTAAATTACTATCATTCCAAATGTTTGCATTCCATCATCTCTATTTGGCTCTCATTCTTTGACTTCCTTTTCCCACTGTTTGATAGTTGAAATCAAGCAAATGTACTTGAGAATTGAAATGCCAATACAGCCTTTACCACACTGTTTCTGATATATCCAATGATTCCTGTTGATATTCATGACGCCATAACACCGCAACAACAATTTGTACAATTTGCTACTTTCGGTTATTGTTGAACTTCATTAAGCTTATCTTTTCCCAGTACTTCAATTAACTTTCTGTCACTCACAGAATGGCAATACATCTGATCAAAACATCTCAGAATAGTGCATAACACTTGCTGCTATCAATAAGCCATGAAAAATCAACAGCAATTTACCCCTTTGCTGTATTGCAGGAGCTTTAATCTTGCTGTACCAATTGGATGTTGATCATCAATTCATTCCTTTTTTACACTCTTAAACTGGTCATCACATGTGAGTTTGTTGTCTCAAATACCGATGCAATAGTGTTCAAACCACTGAGCTCCAAATTAAGTGTTTCTTTGTTTAAGTCTGCAAAAGAAAATAATATGTGATATTAAATAAGTAGCTATTCACCAATAAGTAATCACACTATGTAGCTTACCTTGATTCATCTTGAACGAAGAAGACAAGATCCCACAAAAAGTGGGATAACACTAATCTTACAGTTCATATAACTGCTATCTCCACCTGCCATATCATCACCTTACATTTATTTTGACTTTAACAGCATCATGATCAGAGTAGTAAACAGGAATTACCAAATGTTCAGTCGTCTCTAATGCTATTGATTTTACATAAACATGGTCCAGTAAGCTTCCTGAAGAAATATATGTAGAGCTTTCCACAATTTGTGCATAGTTCAAGGAATTAATCATTAATCGCAGTCCTTTTGAATCCTCATAATTGAAGAAATCTATGTTAAAGTCACCCAAAAGTACATCAATGTCGTTACTAAGGAGAAGATATCTTATTCCTTCAATATATTGTAACACATTAGAGCTTTGTTTCCGATACAGAAGTAGAATTGTTTGTTGAAATTGTGTCATTGTGTCAACAACAACAAACTTAATTGCATTTACAGCAGAAAAATATTCATATCCAACAATTTCAATATTCTTCTTTCCACAAATAGCTAAACTGCAAAATTTGTCAGACTCATGGTCTTGCCTATATAATGTATATTGTACTAAATTATTTCTGATTTCTTGATCATTACTTTCAGGAACAAGTTGTGTTTCAGTTAATAGTATTAAATCGCTATCTGTTATTTTGCTATCAAACTTGATATCTATACTATGTTTGTTAAGAGATCTGATATTCAGAAGAGTTAAAATCAAAAATGCTTTGTTCTGGTTCCCAATTTCATTCCTTTGTATGGAAACAGCTCCAGCATTCCTCAGCCTCTCATATTCTTCATGTACTCTACAATTTGTTCTTACATGTTTATGTTCAATTTGTCCTAGTGTATACAATCCTTTCAATGTTTTGCATCGACTTATTGCAACATATATTTGACCATAGTTAAAATATTTTTGCCTTTCAAGATTGAAGCTGACTACAATTTTATCTAATGTGAGTCCTTGTACTTTGTGCACAGTGCACGCCCATGCTAATGTTATAGGAAATTGTATTCTTTGTACTTCTGGTGATGATGGTTTCCCTGGTCTTAGCTTAAATCTTGCTAATATTGGCTCAATTGGTACAACTCTCTTTTTTTTAGCAAACTGATTATTAGATTTGTTAATTAAGTTATTTCCAGCCTTCTCATCATCAAATTTAACATAAATAATAGATGACGTCTGACTGTTGTGGTCAAAATCTATTTTAATTATTGTACCAAGCTGACCATTTATCAATCTGTCTTCAATGTCAATATTGGTTGTTAGCATCACTCTTGCTGTTTCTTTGACATTAATTTCAAACTCAAGGCCACCTGTGTCAGATCTTCCTCTTGCAAGAACATTGTCAATAACTGCTTTTGAAATATTAAGTGGATATTGATCCTTTGCCTTTAAGTTGAATAGACGTTTTGGTATTTGTTGTAGTCTCATGTTGTTATATTCAGCTACAGGCTTGTTCTCAGCCCATATGTGCACAACATTCAATGGGTAATTGTCATCTGATGGATTTATGGATCTAGACTGAATACACCTTATGTCTTCATCAGTCTGCAATCCAGTTCTAAATCTGTTTAAAAGTTCAGTGAATACCACATCGTCTTTTTGTCTCATAATTTTTGTAAGCTCAATCATTTGAAACACATGCCATGGGTGGCAAATATTCAAAGTATCTCTCTTATAATTCTCAAAAACAGGTTTACTCTGTATTGGTGGTAACTGATACAAGTCACCAACTACAATAACACTTATTCCACCAAAGAGCTGTGAGCCAGAACTGCAAAATATTTCTTGTAGACGTTGATGAACTTGAAGCAGTATAACATTTGAAACCATTGAAATCTCATCTATAATTAAAAGTTTTAGCTCTGATAATAATAATCTCATTTGTGTCTTTTTCTGATCTGACATAGCTGGTAGAGTGTAACCTGCATTTTTAGGGATTGAAAGGGCACTGTGTATAGTTGTCGCATCAATATTTATTGCCGCTACTCCTGTCGGCGCTGTAAGTAGCACTGTTCGTCTTTCTGGTTGAATAGGAGCATATTTGAGGGTTTTTATTGCGCTCTGATAAATAGCTTTAATCAAATGACTCTTCCCAGCACCTCCACCTCCACTTACAAAAAGATAAATCGGTTTCACTTCTTGTGGTTTTAAGCTGTTAAGGTTTTTCATAGTATTTCTACACCAGCAAAGAACCATGTCAAATGCTTGTCGTTGTGCAATGTTCAGGCACCTAACTGATTCACGGAATTGGTCATCGGAAACTTCAGCTGGTACATTTTGGTTGGTTAATAAAGCTGGACATGTTTCTCTGTTACTTACTGAGTTTTGCAAAAGATCTGAAGGTAATTCCTGATTGAAGGACTCTTCTACTATTTTTTCTTCAGTCTCTAATAATTCAATGTCATCATTTTCTTGATCATTCATGCAGTCAAATGAGTGGATGATATTTCCTTCATTATTTCGTAGCAATTCTAATGCTTCTGTTACCGCTTCTGCATCGGGTTCAAAAATTGCCCTATTACGTTCTACTACAGCTTGAACTCCTGGGTCATAGAATTTTGAAGCATAACTATGTTCACTACCACACAGAGTTGCTTCATCTCGCCATGGGTAATACAACATAAGTAAATGATGGAAAAACAGTTCTGGTTCCTTTCTTTTATTGAATGTATGATATCTTATGACAGCCTTAATTTTTCTCCGTTTCATTGTCTCATTACAATTCATTAATTTTATTTGGTTTGGTAATGACGAGTCAGCATTACAAGGACCATGTTGAATTTCTATTGCATTGTCAGTAAGTACTTCTGGTTGTGCATCACTTGTTTCATTTTTTTCTTTCTTGTATTCTTTAAAATAGTAAGCTGCAAATTGAGCAAGACAAAGATGATCTACAGCAGGAATAGAAATTGGTCTTTTGCAATACCGTTCAATGATGTTGGATTTAAAGATGTCAGTACTCTCATCATCAAGCTCATCAAGTTCATGTTGTGCTTTTGCAACTCTTATTCTTTTGTTTGGTAAGTCTGTATTCACAAAAACGGTTCCTGGAAAAATCTTCCTTAACCAGAGTTCAGGCATACATCTGTACACACATTCCTGCGAACTTACCTCTCGAGTAGACAAAAAAGCTGCACCAATTTTTCTTAGTCCATCTCTAATGCTGACGTTACCATCTTTAGCTTCTTTTGCTGCATCCATTATTGCTTGTGAACATTCAGTCTCATCCTTTGTGAAATAAGAGCATACGTATGTTATACATTTATAGTGATCAAACACAGGTTGCAAGTCAACATTTGCTCCAAACCCTTTTAAACCAGCAATAAAGTAATTGTTAATAAAACAGCTGTTAACAGGTCTTTTCAAATGCAACTCATAATTAGAATCTGAAGAAATTGATAAAGCTGAGTAATATTGTTCTTTAGTGATCCCAATAGAATTCAAAATGTCATCTTCAGTTACTGATGAATCATAAGCTGGCATACTTGGATTTAGAACTTCGTCTATTTTCTGTTTAACAGATGACAGAATTTCCCTTCTATTTTGTAACATTTTGCTTTTTATCATTTCATCTACGTCTTCAGAAAGAGGTTCACTTATAATTGTTGTATTTGTGAAAAACTGTCCAAAATTAAATCTGCATTGAACATTCTTATACTTTCTACAGCTTTTTGAATGACTATGCTTCTGATACATATTAACCAATTCGTATAATTCAACATCCTCATCCTTATTTGGAACATATGCTTGTACATATTCATCTATGTAATTTATATATGCTTGTTTGTTACCTTGGTTTAATCTTGGGCAATCTGAAGTCCATATTAATGCATGTAAATGAGGAGAACCTCTCATTTGAAATTCTATACGAAGTGCATAGTACACTATTTTACCAATTGGTTTTGCATCAGTAAGCAAAACTTCAGTGAAAAATGTTTCAACTCTGTACTGGAAATGCTTAGCAACTATAACAGGATTCAAATTGAGCATTTGGCATTTTTCATTGTACGAAAGAGCTTCAACTTCTTCATTGGTCATGTTTTGTCCTTGTATTCTTGCAATTATTTGAAACATTTCTGGCCATCTAAGCTCAGCACATGACAATGTCATAAACCACGTTGGGATGCCAAGCTGTTTTACCATTGCCACGACTTCATACATAAACTTTTGCCAATATGGTGGAGTGCCTGGAATTTGCCTCAAAAATAAATATGCTTGATCCTGACAAATGAGGTTTCGTAAGGTTTCTGCATTGGATTTCAGTTGTGATGCAGTAACAGATTGACCATAAATTTTTTTAAGAGCAATGTTAATACTATCTGATACTTTTTTTTGTTCCATTATAAACTGTGCAAAGAAAAGATACTCTGGGTTACTTGCAAATCTGCCACTGTAATGTAACAATCGAGCATTAAAGTATTTTATCGGTGATATTTTAACATCACGTTCACTTGTGTATCCAAACCTTCCTTTAGGGAACAAAACTGGAAATGCTAGCTCCTCACTTTGTTTGTCAGTGAAAAAAGAGAGTGGTTCTTTATTCTCACCAGGTGCAATACTATACACTTCATTCCCCACCGATTGTTTATTTTCTACAGTGACAGAATACTTGGGTATTATGGATTGTAAACAAATCTCATTTACAGGAGATTGATGTTCATTTAGAGGATCATCAATTTCTTCATTATCATTACTTCTTACTGTAGTAGCTTTCACATTATTCTCAATTCCACTACTAATATTACTGCAAACAATATTTGAGCCATAAATCTCTTGATTATCCGTACTTCCATCTTCATTATCATTTCCGTCATGTTCTAAAAATCTTAAACTTGCATCAATATTGTTAAGATCAATTTTTATATCTTTGTACAGTATATTGTTCCTCTTCAGCCACTTAAGAGCTTCTAGAATTAACTCAGGTCTTACAGCTTGAAAGTATACATAACCTTTGAATTCCAGTTTTCTTTTCAGTTTTAACATTATTATCCCAGATCTTTCAGAAGGACGAGGCAAAACACTACATGTCTCATCACATTTAACTGGTATATTGCAGATGGCACCTTTAATTTTTCTCTGTTGTCCTTTAGGCAAAACAACAATTTTTTCAAACACTATTCGCTGAGCTATCAAAATTTGTTCTAATTTTTGGAGTGAAACAAGTTCTGTAGGTATTTCATCTACATGCATTTTATTCACTACAGCTTGACAGGGAAGTTTTCCATCTTTAACTTTTAAATGACATGACTTACAAATGTATTCTTTACCATCAAATGAAGTCTGCACAGAGAAATTATTTTCACACGGGTACTTATTTTGGCAAAAAAATACAACTGATTTCTTGTAAAGTAATCGATTGCATACACAACATATATAGTAAGGGCCTTCTATTATTTTATTTTTAAATTGTTCAATGCAAAAATCTATATTTTTTCTTCCTTTTTGAAGCAGATCTTTCTTTGACTGGTAATTTTCCTTTCTCTTACCAAGTAATTCCTTCTTTTCGAAACAATCCATTGTTTCGTAAGTTTGTACACGTTTTTCTAAACACATCTTCTTTTCAGCAGGTTCCATCTCAACATAATTATATCTCATCCTGTGATTCATTACAATCCTTTTTCTTTCCTTGTTCTCCATTTTGCATGAACACAAAATAAATTGTATTTCATATTTCACACTTTGAGAATTAAACTTGATTTCTATAACTTTAGAAATTGCTTCAACAACTGAGTGTGCACCTTTGATACCTTTCATATGTTTGATTGCAGGTGAACAGCTGTCATCATATGAGAACAGGGAGAACAAATACTTCACTCTTTGCTGAACAACACAGCTTATACAATAACTCCCAAGCCACAACAAAAATCCTGTGACTTGATGAAAATTATTTAAAATCAACTTTTTTAAGATGGATTTGCTCTCACACAAGTTGCAACACAACACACCACTGCTTCCAGCATGGACAACCACATTGATCTCAGCTCCACAGACAGACACACTCTGAGGTACATCAACCGGCATTAAATGTCTAGAAATGCCCATGTCAGTAAACAACTGAATTCCATTGCTGACAACAGCAGCTAAAGTCCTCAAATTCCAGTAGCCACAAGGATTCACAATGGAGTGACACATTGCATAAAGTGCCACGGCACAGCACTCTTTACAGGAACAAAGGCAATCATTCTCATTTAACAAGCTACAATCTTCACCAACATTGCTTGAAGATATATTGACTTCAAACTTGTCAATACGTACTCCTTTTAGTTCGTATGTGTCATTATTTCTATATAGACCCTGAAAATATTGTACTAATAGAAACATAGATGACAATTCTAGCAATACACATGTTCCTTTAGGATCACTATTACCATATACATCCCTAGCATGGGAATCAAACAGCTTGAACCGGCCATTGTGAATACTATAGATACCAACACTGATGCATCCTACTGTTAGAATCATTGAATCGTAGTGCAAAGACAAAACTGTTTCCAATGCTCTACCTAATGGCATACAGTACTCATATCCCTCAATTCTGGCATCACCTTGTATATTACCAGTATAACTTTCACTGTATTCGATTTGAAAACATTGCTCGAACACTGTAACCATTGCTGGTAATTCTGATAACAGTAAAAACGACTGCCTGGTCATTAAAGACAACCTGCCATATAGTTGATTACCCACATCCATAATTTCTATCATATCTTCACAGGATACAATGCTTTTTATTTTATTATATAACAAAGCGCACAAGCTCATCGCGACACATTGTTGACCAGCGTTTTGCCCAAATAATGAAACGTTACCTTGACAGTATGGTGCACAAATTGTTTTTGTAACATCCAATTCCACAAAAGATGGGCCCGGATTCTTTTCAATATCATTACAAAGCTTAAACTCCCCACATACTATCCTGTGATTAGAACTCTTGTAAACAAAGGGGTAATTACATGTACAAAGTGAGAAATACCTCCTTTTAACCCTATTTTCAAAGTCTATTGCCCTTCCAACTCTTCTGCTATGGTAAAGCGGATACACTCGTTTCGAAATCAATTTTTGGGCTCCCCTCGGTACAAAGTTCACAAAATTACTGTTGTATCCACTTGTCCGTCCCACATAACCATGAATTTTAGACGACAATGGATTATTTTTGCGAATACGTTTCCACACAAATACCCTTATCTTCCGAGCTTTCTGTGACAGCCGTTTGAGCTTTTTCACTGGTATTCTACTGGGCGCACGATCGCGTGGAACAACATATCCCAGAAATCGCTTATTGCCATATGCAACCCGACTATTATTTCCGCTAAAAATAAACTTCCCATAACGAGATCTCAATTCAGTTGCATTTATTTTCACTACAACAGCACTTTCCTCTTGTACACTAGCTACAGTTACGTACATAGCTTTCTCAGGCACTCCACTATAAACATCATCACACATAATAACAACAGATTTTGCTGATGATGCACCATTCCGAAAAGCGCATATGTGGATCGTCCCAAAATACAGAATCGTATGAAACAAAATAACTCGCAATAAAAAAACGACTATCTGGCAACCTACTTTGCTCAACAAAATTAAACCAATACAAAAAATAATTATAGTTACCACAAGAGGTACGACAGTAAACGCATTGTTGTCCATTTTCCTTTGTTGACAATCTGCCCCTTTCAGTGAACACAATTTAGTCACTGACATAATGTTGTTTCTCTCGCTTTCGAAAAAGACGTCGCTGTTCTTACATTGATAACAAGCTTTGCAAATCCTTACAATGTTAACATTTTTGCAAACGCCACGACTCAATCTTTTCACCACTATTCCCGCAGTTTCTTGACATTCCTCTTCGTCATTTCGTTCATTTGATATCATTGATCGTCTCTTCAATTTCTTTCCCTTTTCTGAGAGTTCGCGGACCGACCCGTTCCGAAAACGCTCAACATCTTTTAGTGTGGGTCTACCACGAACGGCGTGTGTATTTGTAAGTGAAATGAGCATACTAGACGACATTTCTTCACAACTTTGTAGCTCAGTCGCGCTTTCAAAGTAAAACAACTATGCAATGTTTACTCCCAGGCGGTGTGCGTCACGAAATTCGACCAATCAGAATGCGTTATTTGATCAGTAGTCTTCGCGCCCAAGAACATCAGTCTGGAGAGTTCAGCCTGTTGAAATTTGACAAATTTCGTCATTAACGAAGCCTGTGACATTTTTTCCCAGTTGAAAGTCGTTTCAAAGCTAGAGGAACAAATTGGCTTAATGCTGGTTAGGTTGTTTTTTAAGCTGAAGCATTTGTTCGCGTTTGTAGCCATTTCAAAGGTGACGACCTTGCGCGTGCCGCCATGTTGTTTTGGTCGTTGATTTACTGCATTTCTTGAGGCTAAAGCTTCTCACTCTTGCTGGGTATGGGCAATACTTTTGCATGTTAAGCTAGCTTATCCTTTCTACTTCAGAATTTTCGGGGTCTACCCGGGTCTACCCCTTATGGTTTTTCCGTTAGAAGCCGTTGAACTAATAAAGAATCTATGGAGAGATCATGTAAACAAAGTAGCTCAACTCCCGGGAAACCGACCGGGAAAAGCCAACGGGCGAATGCTTTTTCTCTCCAACAAATCCAGGAAGGAAATGTAGATCTCTTTCACCCCGAGATAAAAAAGCAAACTAAAAATGAGCGAAAGCAATGAAAAATACACTGCGAGCAGTCGTACTTTTTCCTTAGGTCACGCTCTCAAACTGACAGTAAAATTATGCAAATTACAAAATTGTGACTCGCGGTCTCACCGCTCGCTAATTCCATCGCGTGCCGCAGAACTTAGGAGAAAGAGACCACTCGACCGCTCGCGGTCTAAATATATATAAGAAAAGCGTCTATAAGCAGACGTGACGGCACAAAAAACTAGTATAAAGGATAAACCTGAATAAACATAAAAAATTCTCGCCTTGATTGTCTCCGAACCGGGAATACTAACGAAATCGCCCTGTGTGTCCAACAAGAAGCATCAACGGCTGCCACCAGACCGTTACAATTTGTCAAATTGCTGTCTTTAGTGATAGTTTTTGGAAAAGGAAGCAAACTTTGAATGCCCAGTTTCAGTGCGAGTGTAAGTCGACCTAAGTCTTACGTTCGGGAGATGTTTACTCGATTGTGACCAGAGGCAAATGAGCCATTTCCATATTTTTACCCAGCACCCTTTGTGGGTCGTGACGCACACCGCCTGGTTTACTCCCTTGGATGTCTAAAAAAACCATCACATTGACATATTAATCTGACACGTCAATTCTTTAGTTCACCAATCAACAGCCGCGTCAACCGGAAGGTAAACAAACATACGGTGAGCACGACTCATTAATTCCGGGACAGAATCAAATTTCACTCTAAAAATTTTAATCAACTTCTGGACGTTGTCCTTTCCCCAAAATTTCGAAATAATTAACAATTATTCCACGAGCACGCGTTGGATATGAGATGATAGATAGCCAACGAGGCGCGTAGCGCCGAGTTGGCTATAATCATCTCATATCCAACAAGCGCAAATGGAATAATTGTTTTATTAAAAACAACCGGGAAATATTGCTAGATCTTACTGATTTCGCTGTGCAAGAACGACCAGAAGGCAATTTAATGGTCGCCATTTCTCGGCCGTGGTATAATTGCTCATATACCATGGCCGCTAAGCCAATCAAATCCCTCGAATTGCATTATATAATGATGCAGTTTTTAATAACAGCAATTTCACCACCATTACACACGCTTATTTCGATCAAACAACTGCTACCACTATATGTCCCTAAAAGCGACAACGCTTACAGTAAATTATAGCGCCAACTTATTTCAAACAAACGTCTGTAATTTATTTTTCACGTAGATTTAGCTACCTCAAAATGGATGTAATTAATATTGGTAATTGAACTGAGTGGAAATCATAATTACTCTGAAATCATACACCTCATTTCAAAATCGAACGTGCGCGCAACGCCAGTTCGCTTTGAAATCACAACTAATAAGTCGCATTTCACACAACAATTGCACGACAAGAAATTCAATTACCACTTTGAATCACACACCTTTATTGTCAATATTAATATTTCATTTCTCTTATTTAGAGCGATAAATAGTGTGTACAGAGAATTGAAAATGACATTGATCCTTTTCATGTCTCCACGTCTCCGATGTCTGACAATTTGGCTGAAAAAGAAGAAATCTAACATTACTTAAGCTTAAGCTTATGATTTATTTTCGCACATACCATTGCATCACAACGCAACTCAACAGCTGGTCGAATTACAAGTACAAGTTTTGCTTCGACAAATAACTTGAATCCCGTTCCTCAAAGATACTTTCAGCATAAATTATCAACCTTTTTACTCACAGATATGAATTAATAAACAAATTTCAACAACTACGTGAAAAGCCAAACGCAAAAAACAAAAGAACACAGTATACCTTTCCATTTCAAAACTATCCGCTCAACGACGTAAAATTTGAATATTCACTTCTATTCAACCCTTACATACCTCGATTCCTTAGTTTCCTTTTCTACCAGCCACTCTATATCGCTTTCCTTGACACTGACCATCCATACGGGTTGTCGTACACCTAAACACGAACAAGACCACACGTTTTGATTTCCTCTATTAAAATTATCAAAATGGCCGCAAACTTTACCTAAAACAAAAAATCCGGAATCCGAAAAAAGGGCTTTACCTAAAACATGGAATCCGGAATCTGGAATACGGAATCCGGAATCCGGACATGAAAATTTCAACAGTTTTTATAGCTTTTGGAAAATTGTAATATCAGTAAGGAGCACAGCGAAATTTTCAAAAGTTTCCCTTAGATTTCAATTGGTTAGGCAGTTGAGCCACTCATTTGGAATAAAGGTTCCCAATTTTCAAACGTACCCTTAAATACCCCAACACCTCTTCCGACCCTACTCGATAACGTTTCCTCCTGCTATAGCGCGAAGATAGACAATGAAACGTAACTAGAGAAAAGAATAAGTGTTGCGTTTATCACTGATCAACTTTTTTCAAGACTCACTGTCTTTGCATAATAATATAAAAAGCATTGAAACAAGTACGTATGGGGGTGGCTTCGATTTCATCTAAGAAAAGCTTCGAATTGGCACCGACCCTGGGGCCCGTTTCTCGAAAGTACCGATAATTAACGGGCCCGGAAAGCTGTTTTTGTTTACATTCAAGGTCGAGGTTTCAATAGTTTCGCAGATAATATGATAAAACTATCAGTTAACAAAACAAAATCAACTGGTTTGTTAGCTACGACCCGCGCTTTCATTCTTTATATTTTCATTTGAATATTTGATTTCGAGCCAGATAAGTTACCGGCACTTTCGAGAAACGGGCCCTGCCCTTATGCCCGAACAATTTGTTGAACCGTAATATACGTTAACAGGCTCCTGACGTTAGTAACAATGTTATGACACGTGTAAACATATATTTCCATCGTCACCATTGTGAATGCGCTAATTTACCTACTGTACCTGTCAAAACACAACCAATCGTACACATCTCTCTCCCCTAGCTTTTCCGAAAAAACGACAATCCCCTACTCACAAGCCAATCAGCATACGGCAAGTTACACAAAAAAACAAAAAGAAAAAGAAAGGAAAGTATTTCCTGATTTACGAATTCCATGTATTTGATTTTATAAACATAGATAGGTGTCGTTATGGTGTGTTTTTAAGTTTTACGCTTTAAAGCGACTGTCTTAGAATACTAACACAATAGGCTTAACTGCAGCAATTGAAATCTAAGGCAAACTTTTGAAAATTTCACTGGGCTCCCGACTGATATTATAATTTTTCAAGAGCTATAAAAAGTGTTTCCAAAGTGACTTTAACCTTCGTTGAAATTTTCATGTCCACGACTTTTCAGTTTTGTTTTTTTTTTATTCCGAACTCCGGATTCCGGATTCCGGATTCCGGATTCCATGTTTTAGGTAAACCCCTCAGCGCACGCGCAGTAGATCACTGCGTTTTGGCGTAGACGAAGAAATCCTATTTTATAACTTGGCGCTCCGCCCAAGTAATAAGAGAAAAACTGACGAAGCACTGGAGGGAAACACAATCTATTGTAGGATAGAACTCCAACTAGGTTGTAATTGCTCATGATAATGTTCCAAAAGAATTTTCACGGGATTTTCTTGTGTTTGATATTTCAGTTTAAAAATCTCAGTTTTACTGACGATCCCTGTGAATAGGAGAGAAAAAAGGAGGAAGAGTCAAAGCAAACACTGGTGAAAAGGTGGGAAATTTAAGAGCGGTTGTCAGTAACTTTCGAGAATCTGGGGACAGGAGCGAAAATTCGAATTTTTTTTATTTGCCCCAAAAGACCCTTTTGGTGAACTATTTTCAAAAATAATATTCAAAAGTTCCAGCGAATTTTTATTTTGGCAAAAATTGGGAAAGTTCGAAATCGGCCAAAACGCGACCGATGGCCCGATTGAAATTATGCAAATTACTACATTTTTAAAACTCTCGTTCAAGACAAGGTAGCGTTTTCTCGAGTTGACACTTTCACAATCGTTTTTACATCCCTTGTGCTTGCTTCTAAACTATATTTTATCTCCACCTGAACATTCTTTCATTTAAAGTTGCCCACGTAAAGAATACAATGTTTGCTATTCCTTAGATAGAGTGATTTTTGCCATATTTCAGATGACCATATCATCAAGGGTATACAAATATACTGGTAATGATATCACTTTTTTGAACGGACAATTGTTCTTATTTATCATGTTAAAATATTTAGTTTGGCCCGCGAAAAGCGAGCGCGCTAGGTCGAAATGTGTGGAATGCACTTTGACACAATTCGCCATTTCAGTACTTCATGTTCCTCCTGTTACTTTGCACTTATCAATACACTTCATGATCACGGAAGCTTTTAGATAAAAGCCAAGGTCTCTGTGTTCATTTCATGCTTTTATACACGTAAATAACTAGCTTCAAACTTGAGTACTCCCCATATTAGCATTAGGTTATCAAACGATTCCTTTCAGGTAAAATTTTCGAGTTTATATTGGGCCGTTCAAGCGAGATGAAAGAGCCGTTCGCAGGGAAATAACTTGAAATCAGTGAAATTAATACCCTGTCTCTCATATCATGCAACACTTCCAAACTACCGTTATTATTAAGCTAGAAAGCGTAAATTCTCCTTTTTTACGTGACCTAAAACAGAATTTGCCTAAAATATTACGAATAAAGTCCACCACAAGAAAAATCTGAAAAAATCGCGCACCGCGACGTAAATGTAAACATCAGCCGTTTCTCGACTTGGTACATGGATGAAACGCGTCTGTTATTTTACCTCTGTATACATTTATTATCAGAAAGTAGAAACAAAAAATCTTCTCTATGCCTATCTGTATAAATGCACTCGCCAATCAGGCTTTGATTTTCGGTATGTTTGTCGAAAATACTGAAAAATAGTGCAACATAATAATTTGTTACTGACTACTTGACTCATTCAATCACAACCGGATACATGTAACCCGACTGGAAACTAGATATAAAGAAATGCTCTTACTTGTCTGCAATCGTTACTCACATTATATCTGGCGATATCACATCCCCGAGGCAAGGCTGAAAATTGTCTCAAAATCCGCATATTAGAGATTCAAAGTTCTGAACAACGCAACAACTTTCATTGCGTGACAAGTGAAATGTGATACACAAGCGCGCGAAAAGCACCTGAATAAACAATGTCAAGATTCGCTCTTGTGATGACAGTGCGAAAATGATTTTTGAAATTACAAGAAGAAATTGAGGCAAGTCAAGGTCTGCAAGGTATATTTAATGGACTGAAGCAATAATCATGTAGTTTTCACTCTGTATTGTCTGTGCCGGATTCTCATCAATAAAATAACATTACAGGAAAAGTAAAACCGAAATTAATTTAAATCAAGTTAACAAATTAAGACCTTTTGAAACCTCAATGCAGTATTTCAATACTATCCTCAAACAAAAAGCTATTATATTTAGGAGAGTGAAGTTTGTCTCTCGCCATGGATCAACGCGCAAAAGTTGTGGATCAAGCTCGAAAGGTGCGCAATATTTGCAATGCGTTATACGGTTAATCAATGTAATAAGGACGTTCACCATGAATGGAACGAAAAAAAAAACCTTCTTTTTAAGTTAACTTGTTAAACCTAGCTTTAATGTCTGTTTGAGATGAGTCACTGATGGCGATAAAATGTTAACTGGAATTACACAACATTATTCTGCATTATTGCTTACGGAAGGGCTTATCAAATTTTAAGATAAGTGTTTAACCTTAATTTATTTTCTAGCGCGCACTAGTGTCAAAGGATGAGGGGCACGACTGGTATTTCTCAGATTTTCGTGTTCGGTCTAAAAGACGGTGTTATCTCTTACGGGCCGTCACTGTGTAAGTCTGACGTTGTCATTGTTAAATCCTCCTAGCGTGCTCCAGAGTATCCACCATACGGACAGCCTTTTTCAAGGCCAATGAGAGTATCTTTTGAACCTGTGCACCATAGTCCAGTGATTGTTCAATTAATAGTGGTTTTTATATGGCACGGGTTGAAGATATAACTTAATTACGAGTTCCACCTGGATTGGGTTAACCCACAGTACATGCAATGACAATGACAGCGATTCTTTGCTGTTCATTCCTCGGTCTTCCTTCGTCGTTAAAGGTTTCTGACTGTTGCAGTTCACACGAAGGCCTTACTTCTCTCGGTGGTGAGAGCATACAGCTATTTCAATTAACGTTGTCGGATAAAAATAAAGCTAAAAGACAAGACCGCAATGTTTTGTGAGATTATTTTTTATGAATAATTTCATCATGATCAAAATCATCCCTGCACGTGCAGGTCATTGTACTGCTAATTACAACCTATTGTTTTCTCCAAACATGACTGATTTTGATAAATTTATTCATAAAAATCCCACGTAAACTTTCGGTCTTGTCTTTAAGCTTTTAGCTTTGATCCGACAACGTTAATTGAAATGGCTGTATAAAGACGAACGGAAAGTTTCAATCGTAAATCATAATTCCTGGAATAAAGTCAAGTAATGCATAGCAGTGGATTTCTGTTTAAAAAATATAGGGAAAGTCAGAGAAAGAAATAAAATGTTCTTTCATGCTCTCAGTTTCACTCAAATGAAAACACTTTACCTGCCCTAGCAACAACACTATTTCGTCCTGAATTTCTTTATAGGCCCGATCTTTTGTGCCTTTATAGGTGCGAGCGAACGTCCTTTTTGCATACATTACAAATCTTGCGCATTTTTTGAGCTTGATCCGCACGGAGAGGTGCCATGGCGAAAAAAAAACTTCACTCTCCTCCAAACTTTTTGTTTGAGGATAGTATTGAAATACTCCATTGAGGTTTCGAAAGCTCTTGATTTGTTTACTTTCATTTCAGTTAATTTCGGCTTTATTTTGAGGAAAATAAAGGTTGTTGTTGTTGTTGTTGATGATGACAATTCGGTACAATCCCCAAGAGGGGGGGGGGGGGGGAGGGGATGGGGGGAGAGGAGGAAACATGATTTTCGTTTCAATCCGGCAATCAAATATACCTTGCAGACCTTGACTTGCCTCAATTTCTTCTTGTAATTTCAAAAATCATTTTCGCACTGTCATCGCAAGGGCGAATCTTGACATTGTTTATTCCGGTGCTTTTCGCGCGCTTGTGTATCACATTTCAGTTGTCACGCAATGAAAGTTGTTGCGTTGTTCAAAACTTTGAATCTCTAATATGCGGATTTTGAGACAATTTTCAGCCTTGCCTCGGGGATGTGATATCGCCAGATATAATGTGAGTAACGATTGCAGACGTACAAGTAAGAGCATTTCTTTATATCTAGTTTCCAGTCGTGTTACATGTATCCGGTTGTGATTGAATGAGTCAAGTAGTCAGTAACAAATTATTATCTTGCACTATTCTTCAGTATTTTCGACAAACATACAGAAAATCAAAGCCTGATTGGCGAGTGCATTTATACAGATGGGCATAGAGAAGATTTTTTGTTTCTACTTTCTGATAATAAATGTATACAGAGGTAAAATAACGGACGCGTTTCATCCATGTAGCAAGTCGAGAAACGGCTGATGTTTACATTTACGTCGTTGCGCGATTTTTTCAGTTTTTTCTTGTGGTGGACTTTAACTTTATTCTTAATACTTTAGGCAAATTCTGTTTTAGGTCACGTAAAATGGGAGCATTTACGCTTTCTAGCTTAATAATAACGGTAGTTTGGAAGTGTTGCATGATATGAGAGACAGGGTATTAATTTCACTGATTTCAAGTTATTTCCCTGCGAACGGCTCTTTCATCTCGCTTGAACGGCTCAATATAAACTCGAAAATTTTACCTGAAAGGAATTATTTGATAACCTAATGCTAATATGGGGAGCATTCAAGTTTGAAGCTAGTTATTTACGTGTATAAAAGCATGAAATGAACACAGAGACCTTGGCTTTTATCTAAAAGCTTCCGTGATCATGAAGTGTATTGATAAGTGCAAAGTAACAGGAGGAACATGAAGTACTGAAATGGCGAATTGTGTCAAAGTGCATTCCACACATCTCGACCTAGCGCGCTCGCTTTTCGCGGGCCAAACTAAATATTTTAACATGATAAATAAGAACAATTGTCCGTTCAAAAAAGTGATATCATTACCAGTATATTTGTATACCCTTGATGATATGGTCATCTGAAATATGGCAAAAATCACTCTATCTTAGGAATAGCAAACATTGTATTCTTTACGTGGGCAACTTTAAATGAAAGAATGTTCAGGTGGAGATAAAATATAGTTTAGAAGCAAGCACAAGGGATGTAAAAACGATTGTGAAAGTGTCAACTCGAGAAAACGCTACCTTGTCTTGAACGAGAGTTTTAAAAATGTAGTAATTTGCATAATTTCAATCGGGCCATCGGTCGCGTTTTGGCCGATTTCGAACTTTCCCAATTTTTGCCAAAATAAAAATTCGCTGGAACTTTTGAATATTATTTTTGAAAATAGTTCACCAAAAGGGTCTTTTGGGGCAAATAAAAAAAATTCGAATTTTCGCTCCTGTCCCCGGATTCTCGAAAGTTACTGACAACCGCTCTTAATAACTTTTAATGTTAAGTCGAGGGAAAGTGCTAGCTAAGTATGAATGATGATAAATTAAGCGCTGGAATTAGAATTTTTTGACATTCAATACTAAATCCGAATTGAAATAAAGTTATGTATGTATGAAAAATACTGAAATTGCAGTCAGGAATGGACATAATGTAATCTAACAGTTGTGTACGACTCTGACTTGTAAAAAGCGTTCATCAAAAAAACGTTTTTCTATAAACATATTGACGTTCCGGGAATTTAAAGCTCACTCGCGTGATTTGTTCTCTCGCTCGGTGATTTTTCATTACGCGTCGTGATTGTAGCACGCGCAAACTGTGAACTGTTAGATAGGCGTTTGCTTATTTCTCACTTTTTAAACCGACGAAGGCCTTAGATTTTCGGCCGAAACGCCGTCTTGCTAAGTTTTTTAGATAAACGTTTTGTTTTTAAAGTTTTTAAAGAACCTTCCGCCCGTTGAGTTCGTTATTTTCAATCGTATGCAAATAAAGTTACGTGCACGTGCCGAGATATGAGCGCGCGCGTGTGTTGGTCAACCAACTACAGAAAACCAAAATCACGTTTGATCACGAGAGGGGCGAGATTGTGGCGCAATTGGGAAAAGGTGTTCACACGCTTACAATCCAGAGGTCCCGGTTTCATGTCCTTTGACCATTTTGATTTCTTTCAGAATAGTCCGCATTAATGCCGGCCAAATGGATACAACATGTTGGTGCAACATCGTCCAACAATCACATTGTTTCACGATGTTGCTTGATGTTGAAAGAAGTTTGACTTCCATCAAACATCGTCTTGAACATGGTCAACATCATATCTTTTGTTCTCAGGTGTGAACAACAATGTTGAATTCGTTTGCCGACGGAGTACATCATTGCTGAACGCGCGCATGCTAAGCTGACTTTGCCGGTCTCTGTATCCATGGCAATGATTTATTGTTTATATTTGCTACGCGCGTTAAGTTACCGCGTGAGTGTTCAAGATGAACCCGCAGTATAGCGAACAAACAAAGTTTGAATCTCGATCTTAAACACAATCGATGTCTCTTCAAATAGAAAGAGAAAGGACAAAGGAGTAAGTAAAACTGTTAAGACCAAGAAAAGCAAGGATATGGTCCGACGCGGAGGTTGATCGGTCTCGCGCCATTTGTCGGGCAAGCCAATATGGCGCGGGTTTGTTTTCTAAGGATTCTAGGTAGATTTTGGTCCCAGACCCTTGAGTTCAAGTGTTGCAGCAAACATGTTTCATTCGCTTGGCCACCTTGTTCAACACTATGCATTATCGTCTAACAATGTTGGATGACGCTGCAATCGTTTGGCGGGGCTTTAACGCTTTGTGTTCATTCAGTTAATGCCAGACGCTATTAAGCGCACTAGGGTTTTGGTAAGCAAATACGGGGTCGATAAAGCGATCCCTCAATTTTATATCAAATGGATCACAAAGTTGAGTTTTGTTCTTCAAATAACTCAGTTTCTGGTTTCTGAACACTATTTTTTATCACCCAGCGATGAAAGTAAGTTTACGAAGAGCTAGGCCCTTTTGCATGCGTTTGATCCTTGCTATGAAAACCCAGTTAAAAGCCACGCATGCGCGTTTGACCAAAAAATTGTGACTACTTTTAGAGGAAATGAACTGTTTCCTAAGAAACCGCTCATTAGAAGTTCGTAAAATTTGACAAAACAGTAGTTGTCTGAAAGCGTAACTCGTCTACAAACAAGAACTCAAATCTGACGGCGGGTAAAGTAATTTTCTCAGGGCAACGCGAACCCTGTTTATGCTAGTTTGACGCCTGTTGGGGATTTTCTCTCGAAGTTTTCTTGCAGTTTTTCCCGTTTGCATGATGCCAAAGTAAAATATTTCTCCGTAAAAAAGCAAGCGAAATGCTGAGAGAATTCTTCACGCGCGTATAGAATGATACGTTCTTGTGCCATTGTAAGGCATCTTCCTTAAATAACAGATTGCTGCAAATGCAATGGAAATTATCTGATCACGCAAAAACATTTTGCCGTTCTCTGTTCTCTGTACTCTGTTGCCATTGTTGGGCAACAATGTATCAATGTTCAAACAATGAAAAACTTGCACCGGCACCGAGTGTGATATTTTTACGTTTGAACAACGCGAGGGCAAGTTATTTGTCGCAATTAAGTTTGAGTCAGATGTAGTCACATTGGAAGTCGACACTTATTTACAGGTTAAGATCTCGTGCGTTACTGTTTGGCCATTTAATTTGGGAAGGCGTTTTCGGGTTACATTGGATTGCCGTGCCAAATGAGTAAACATTGTCTTCTGCTTGCACAGAAACCAGACATATTTCCGTGCTTTTACATCAAACAGAAATCCCAAAGAAAAGAGAAGAAAGCTTGTTTCTCATTTGAAGTTCAAGGACGGCTGAGTGAAATAAAAGCCAAGTTGTTCCAGTACAGAGGCAGATTGTCAGCTTTGCGAGCGGGACAGTCATTTGGCGAATGTCTTGGTAAAGAAAATATTATGCTTATGGTAAGAATTCAAGGTTTGTTGAATGAGCTTAAGGTTGATTTAAAATGGATTTAAAATGGACTAAATAAAATTGTCTTCTGCGAGCAAACGCGAAAACGGGCTGCTTGTGGTTTATATATTGAGCTATTACCAACGTGAACCTTTCCGCAGGTTGTTGAGGCGATGAATGAGCGCGGGAGTCAGAAAAGAAGTTCTACAACGGCACCATGGCCAAGTACAGTGCCTTTAACAATTAATTACCCGGTGTACTGATTAGCAGCAAATATTACCACAAATCTGCCTCGGTATAGTGAGAACATACAATACTGGTCAAATACAAGTTGGCAGTCTTGACTGAGGAAGCTATATTCTCGATCCTCAATCTTTGATGTGGTTGGATCATGAGAGACAAATCAGAGCCAGGGAAATTGTGTTTAAAAATCTGGCTCTCTACGTTTGAGTGAACCAAGTGCATGGGCACTATTACATGAGGCAATTTTTGCCCTACAATTTGTAGCATATTGCTGATGAAAGGCCTACAATTTGTAGCATATTGCTGATGAAAGCATTGTGTTGCACTAACAATGCCTGGAAAAAGATGAAATGCTTTTTCTGCAGCCCACAGTGCAAGTTTTCTTCAAAAGACAGTTGTGTAGACGTGGCGTTAACATGCACAATTTTATCCAGAACTTGCCTTGTAATGGCATTGCATTGCAATTTGCAGGAAAAATTGCATCATACGCAGTGGCATCCTAGGTACTCGAGGCTTGCCAAAAGGAGAATAATTAACCAAGGCAACATACTTTTATCGTCACTGATTGCTCATTTATTAACTAAAACTTATAAGATTACAATCATTGATTATTTTGAGTCCATTTGTTGGTCAAGATGGCTTTTATGAGTATTTTACTTTCCCTCGACCACATGTAAAATTGTTATTTACCTGTGAATTTAAGCAGTTGTTTATTCTATATTGACCAGTGCCAATAAAGTGGTGAATGCTAATCTAGCAACAGAAAACTCTGACAGTCAATAGCCCCACTCACACTAAATATGTTATTTTTCATGCAAAAACTCATACTTTGTAGCGTAACATCAACATTAAAATGATCGAAAATGCTTATGGAAATGGAGACTTTTCAAAACCCTTCATTTTTAGTGTGGACAGGTGAAACCAAATGCTGTTGAAAATGGTAGCATAAATAGCTTCAGATGGCATCGGTTGAACTTCCAAATCTGAGCATCTAGACATGTGCAACCCCAGGTACGAGTACTTTTTTTTTTTTGAGCATTTTAGTGTGAATTGGAACAGGAACAAAATGACATGAAAATGCTAGTGGGAACAAGAATATTATTTTTTGCTGTATTTTCAGTGCAATGTAAATGGAGACTTTTGAAAGTGTATTTTATTTGGTGATTATGGGGTCTACACCTGCGAACTATCTTGCACTATTAGCTTAGAAAGTCTTTTGCCTGCAGATTGAAAACATCAATCTCGTGCATACATGCTTTCTACCCTTGCCTGGCTCATCAATTCCAACTACTAGTAGATCCCTAACCAAACAGCATGTAAATTCTATTCAAACTCAATGGGATGTTACAAGTTGTGAACTATCATTAGGATATTTGGAATCAATTGGGTTACCTTTTGCAATCTTTGACCTGGAAATTGCTGGTTATCTTCTACTGCTATCTCGAATGTGTTTAGACAGAAGGGTAAGGGACCTTAAGTGCGATTACATGTATGAGATTGAACACGAGTACGACTTTTCTAATCTAAGGCACAGTTTTTTAAATAATGACTTGCCACACCAAGCTTGTTTTGGAGTCTCCATGTCTGATTGTAAGTGACAGCAAAGTGCAACAGTTCTTGCCCGGTGACTGATTTTAAATTTCAATTTGTACTTATACTTGCAGCATACTTCTGAAGGTCCGTAGTGTCAGCATTGTTCAGAGATCGTCCGAACATTTGTGCAAAGCTGGAGACTAATTAAATCAATCTCTTCGCAGGTGTAGCAGTCTCTGTGGAGAACTGGGGAAGCCTGACCTGTCTTCAGTTGTTCACTGCTGAATTAATCTTGTATCCTAATCCTAGTCCTTCAGAATAAATATTAGGAAATTTTGCCAAAAAATTATCGGATGCTATTACTAAAATGATATCCTTACATCTATTCGTCCAAAACCAACAAAACAACTTAAATGAGCACTCTTCCAGTATTATTTTGTTCAGTATCAATCACTGCCACACGACCTTGTAAGACGTTTTCTATCTTTCTTCTCTTCTTTTTATAATTAGTTTTCCTTTTTCTTTTTTTTTTCTTTTTTTTTTGTCTTAACAAATATTGTATTGTGATTTTAAAGGGCATACAATTAGTAAACTATATTATGCCCTTCTCCACTCCTTTCTTACGCACTGTAATCTTAATAATACATACGATCATATGGAGTAAATAAAAGATACAAATACAAATCTGGTATCTAGAATCATCATGCTCTTTGGCCAGCAGTTCGTGACCTTGGAAGATTCTAGGAAAAAAAAATGATTGATTGCCCTGTTAACAGATCTGCCTTTTCATGCAGAAAATGTTCAAGTAACCAAGCAATCTTGTATACCCAGAGTCCTCAGGCTCTTTAGCCAGCAGTTGGTCGCCAGGAGAGACTCTGGAGATCGGAAAAAATTAAATTTTTTGATTGGCTGCTCCGTAAGTAACGGCAGGCATTGTTTTATCACAGAAATCCTGGGGTGAAAAAATATCCCAATTCCCCAGAGTCTCTCCTGGCAGCCAACCGCTGGCCAAAGAGCGGGAGGACTCTGGGTATGAGATTGATAACCAAGAGTCTCTCCGGTATTTTGGGTATTGACGAGAAAATGCTCTTGATTTGTAAAGTTTCATTATTTTATCACTAAGCCACGATCATCTAAGAACTGCTTATAAAATGTCTTTCTAGTATTTTTCAACTGAAGTCTCGAGGCACTTAACCTTTGGGAAGTGCGAGTATTTAAAGAATTAGCAGCAAAATATAAAACTGGTGAACACTACTCTATAACTTGGATGGAGTAGCAGCCTTTTTCTTTGCCCTCGTACCATTTTTAGACAGAAATTTCAGACCTAGAGCCAGATTCAAGAAGACATACTAAGATAAGATGTATTTTAAGCATTGCTCTGAACAATAGTCTGTTTTTATTCCAACAATAGGATTTTGTTAGGAAACAATACTTGAGACTTGCGTTAACTTATCGGGAGGGCTGAATAGAATAGTCTGTTGCTATTCCATCAATAAGTTTTTGTTAGGAAACAATACTTGAGACTTACCTTAACTTACAAGGAGGGCGTCGTAAATCTAGCCTCTGGCTTTTGGAATTTTGCCCTTTTTTAAGTCAAAATGGAAACATTGTATACGGTACTCCAGACTCGCGGGCAAAAGGTATAGGATACATTTTCAGACTCCCAATGTAATACGACCAAGACTGTTTTCTTCTTCAATGGACTGCAGGTTCTCTCAATGTTAAAACAGGTAACACTGTGAGAAACCAATTGCGACTTGAGCTTTCATCACAGCGTTTCCAGCGTGGATGTAATCGGAGGATTTCATGTGCATCGCTCTATTTCTTTAGAACATTGGCTTTGCTTTTTTTTTTTTTTCATGTTCGTCTTAGGTCAACGCTTTGGGAATGGTTTGGTGAGCAACTTACATTTTTCTATGTCATAGCTCTGGATGAACAGTTGGAATTCATTGCAGCTGTGGGGTGGACCATTATTGTCTCTCACAAGTTTATTGGGAATTCCGTGTGTACGTCGAGTACCTTTGCAATCGGGCCATTAATTAAAATCACATTTGTATTTAAAAATGCGCCATTCAAACCGCGAGACAATCACCCTTCCAGTGTACTTTTATACCCTATTGGCAACTTAGTGGGTCGATCACACTTTTTCCTAGTCTCTGCTGTTAGTTCCAGGGTAGTATTTCACATCAGAATCAGGCGGACTTGACAGGAGAAATTTTTGTACAGAGCAGGCGTGTAAAGCCGGTTGGAATGAAGTCTTACATTGTTAGAAACTTTGTTAGGGGAATATATAAATAATAACTGGCGTGTAGAAGGGGAGACCACAACAGCTTAACCAATTATAGCTGACCATATTAAGTGGACAAGAGGCGCGAGATTTCTGAATGTGCGTTAGGGGCAAACGGGCGAGGGAATACTACTCCCTCACTTCTTGGGCGCCTTCCACAAAATTCTTGAGCTGAATGCATTACAATATGGACCCACTAAAGCAGATAACTTTTTTTTGACTTCGAACAATAAATTGTCGAGGGAGGGCCAAAGCACGTTATCCGTGAAGGAAAATATATTGTCTGCGCGCTAAAATTAAACACCTGAGGAGAAGCATCATGAGTGGGATTAAACGTGCCAAGACATGCGCAACGGTCATTTGGGATGGTCAGTAAATAGATAATCTGATGATCGGAACTGAGTGCCTGCGTGTGTTATAGGAGCAAGGGAGCATAGCGCATAGTAAAGTTTGTATGATTTTCGGTCATTTTAGGGGACGCAAACTATCCGACATTTCAAGAAAATGTTCATACCAGAATTTATGGAAGAAATTCGCATTGCAGAGCTGAGATTTCATATGATACGTGGGCTCTCTTGGACCATGTGAAATCTCTGGCGATTTAAAAGTAGTACAGTGTAGATGAAGGTGGTCTATCCACAGCCATTTCAAAGATACCCCTCGCTAAGAGCTGTTATAGCACAAAATTTAAGTCTATATCATTTTTACCTCTTTCGGACCTAAATAGCTGTCTGTCAGGAGAGATGAGGAACTTGAGTAGCTGGATGCCATTTTGGGAAACTTAAAGCGTGAATAAAGCAACAAGGCGATAGTGAATCACACGTAACAAAGGATTGCAGCATCAGAATCTCATTTCTTTATTGTTATCGATAAACCATTATAGGTGTTTAATCCTTTTAACGCGTGTTTACAAGGAACAAATTTAAGGATCGGTGATTTCCAGTAAGTGACTTTGCCTCATTAGCATTTAGCCTATTTATAGTAATAGCAATAGTAAAGCTTGATGTTGTCGTCCACTTCTCCATAGGGTATGAATCCACCAGATTTGTTGTTGGTGTTATCATCTTCAGTGTCCCATTTGAAGAAATTCTCCCTACAATTCATGCCTTTGACGTACTGACACTGATTAGATGCCTTATACAGGATGAAAGGGACGTTGGTGGGGAGTATTATTTCATTGGTTGCGAATCCATCTTTCCGGCAGCAGTACTCGATTTTGGTGTTCTCACCGTACCAGCCGTCTGGCATAGTCTTTCGCATGCTATTCCCATTGTAATAATCCTCGTCATCCCATTTTATCCATCCCTGGGTGAAACCTGAATGACAAAAGTATTGAAAGAAATGACTTGGCTGTACCAAGCCACCCTCCTCTTTTGATCAGTTAGGGGAAAAGGAAGATAGAAAGGGAACATTAATTAAATTAAATTATTATCTTGTCATCAATGCAACTGACTCATGCATTCATTCATTCATTCATTCATTCATTCATTCATTCATTCATTCATTCATTCATTCATTCATTCGTTCGTTCGTTCGTTCGTTCGTTCGTTCATTCTGATTCATTCATTTAGTCACTCACTCACTTACTCACTTACTCACTTACTCACTCACTCACTTCCTAACTCTTACATTCGTTTGTTCTTTTATTCCTTTTTTCCTATTATTCTTATCACCTGCTTTTTTCCTTATTCTTTTAGTTACTTACTTAGCTAGCAAGCCTGCTCACCTTCTAGCAAGCACCTTCTTGTCTCCAGATATTCGCGTGGCCATGTATAACGGAGAGTTTGCGCCGTCAAAAATGTGTTCTTTTACACCCCTGCCCACAAACTAACCTGGTGGATTATGCCCTCTGCGACTTTAAACGCTCGTCACTCTTTTCAAATTAAAAAAAGACCATCACAGCCTCGTGAAGTTTTGAGAATTTATACGGAAACAATTTGGTGTGAAAGGTCATTGCTCACCAAATTTGATATCAACTTGACAACAAAATATTTACTGGCAGGTTTTCTTTTTTTTTTTTTTTAATTTATTTTTATTTATTTTTTTTTTTTTTAGAGAATGGAATATTCCTGTTTTAAGGTTACCGTGTACCTTCAGGGGTGGCTTCGGTTTAACGGATATAGCGCCTCTCGGTTAAATCACAGAAACCCAAAACCCATATCAAATTAAAGCTCTTTACAACTGGGTATTCAAATATTTCACTGCTATTCCAAATTGATAAATTCCCAGGTTTTCCGTAAAGTCGAAACTTGAAGGTCCAATGTGATTTTTATATTTTGGAAGTTTGTTTTTTCCTCCAGGTCAGGATCCCAAAAGCTTAAAAAGCTTGTCGGGTTTTCCTTAATTCGATTACGTTCAAAAGTTACAGAACATTTTCAGAGCTGCGAGAAAATCATGCGGAAGGAACGCACGGAAATGGCTTTCAAGGAAAGAATTTTTAGAATTATCGAACTCCCCGTTTTTGTTGATAACGTATTTTTCTAGAATCTCGCCAAATTTGACTGAAATCGGCCAAATCGTTGTTGATTTGTAACTCTTGAAAGTGTCCCCTCCAAACGAAAATTAAAGTTTGGAAAAACAGCGCTACACAAACAAGTACCGCCCCCTAACGTCTTTATGGAAAATTAGCCAATCATTTTGCAAGCTACTTTTTCTTCCGGTCATCTCTTGTGAAATTTTTTGTTTCGCAGTTTTGCAGGTACTCGCGTTCCAGGGTAATCAACTCCTTCGCCATTTTGTTGGATATCTGCGGTGTTCGTTGCACGTCGATTTTGTAATCTGTAATGATTATGGGAAAAACAAAACGGCGACTGAAGCCGTCCTCATCAGGCAAAGCTGTTGGGCCGAAGCAGAAGCGGGCAAAATCGTCAGCACAAAGAGCTAGGGAATTATCGGGGAACCACCGTAACCGCATTTATTATCTCAGTAAAATAAAAATTCTTGCTACTCTTTGAAAATCCGGCAAACACATCTATTTGAGCGAAATATTTTTGAGAATAGCGAAGTTTCGATTGCTTCTAATAAAAAGCCAACAATGACATGAATATTAATAACTTAGAGTTAGCTTTCCTGAAGATGTTGGTAGTGCAAGGGTTAGTTTTGCAAATAATATTGAACGGCAGGGGTTCACATTTCAGCGCATCTGCATAAATCTAAATGGGTTTTTTTTCTTTCTTATCAACTTTATGTTATCAACTTTATGGCCTTAAAAAACCTACTCACCACCCTGCGAGCAGAGCCTCCTCTTGTCTTTTTCTTTACTGAGGAGAGAAAAGGAGGCTCTGCCTGAACCGCGTCAACTCTTTGAAGCCGCCGCAGCCCGAACTTGTGGACTAGTCAATCTTGCTTTCTCTCTTCAAACAATCTCGTTCCCAGAGCCCTCGTTACTTCTGGGAACGAGACTGCTCTTCAAACTGTTTTTTCCAGTGCAAGCATCCGTTTGGTGATAAAACCGATGGTTATAATTGAGCCCGCTGTACCATGACAAATCAAGATGGCTGCGAGATCTGCTTGTCGTGCACCAGTTATTCTCGTCGAGATTCTTCTTACAGTCAATTCACGCGTGACCGGTATTTTGAGATTTGAACGGCGTTTTGAAATTTACCAGTCAATTTTGAACATCGCCAATGAGGTTTCAAATTTCCCGTAGAAGTTTCTCTAGTTTATTGACGGTATAAAGCTTTGAATTTTTCCTTACATTACAACTTTAAGTATTAATAGAATAAAAATTGTTTCCCAAGTATTTTGAATCTTTTTTTTTTTTTTGTTAATGCGTCCTCTTCGGAAAGATTTCCAGACAAATTTTCAACATTCCATTCACTTGTCGGATATTACGAAGAGAAATTCGAATGTTCATTTCATTCTCGGAAATACTGGTCACGCATGACGTGAATTGACTGTAATATAATTGGTATGTTCCATGGATTACATGATTTGATCTTTTTCAGGCTCAGATAAGTCTGTCTCATTTCCAGCTCTTCCTACCGGACACGGCAAATCCTTTCCTTTATCAACTGGCGATTCCGTTAATGAAAGAGTTATCCAAGCGGTCAGATGAACTTTCGTTTCATGTTCCTTCGCAGCCGATGTTAACGGTGGTTACTCATCTCCTTGCCCTGAAAAATTATCTGAAAGGCTTGCCTTGAAATGTTGTATTTAAGGCAAGCGGACGCATATTAAGCATATTAGGCCTGGGTTCGAAACTGTATTCTAGCAGCATGCAGCGCATGCTCAATAAAGATCTTACTCGATTCATGCAGAGTCTTTCTCGCGAACGCCAAAATCGAGCAAGCAGAAGAAAGGCTCTGCTAGCAGGGTGTCTACTCACATCTCCTTCAGTAATCACATTCTATAATATTAGTCCAAACAAAATGACTGATGACCAAAATTCATAGAAAATGCTGGTGGATCGTACTCATATTGTCGATATTGAATTTTGGCGTTGACCCATATGATTTATTCCACTGTTGATGTGTTTACAGCTATTTGAATGCGAAATAACACAATCATACGAAATAAACAGGCTTAGTCACAGCAAGCAAAGGCGAAAAAGTCTTTTCATTCATGGGCATGCACAGAACTGTGAAATCCTCCCTTTAACAGAGAGTTCTCAGAGGATGGTACATGTTCATGTAACTCATCCTTCTGCTCTCCGACTACACCCCCACCACACCCACCCCCTTCCATCCTAATCATTAATTGACACTCAGAAAGTACAACATTTGTTACAGCTGCATCTGCTTTATTTGCATAAACAAAATTATGTACTGATAACATGTGATTGTGGTTGTTTTAAAGAAAATTTCAGTTGGCAGTATGGGAAGTGACTTCTCTTTGTAATAAGTAGTCAGTGAAGTTACGAGGCAAGACTGGAGGGAATTGAATGGATAAGAAATGGCTATATTTTTGTAAAAGAATTCAATTCCCCTTGAGTCTCATCTGCTGTCTATTCACTACAGTGGAACCTCGATTTAACGAAGTCGCTGGGGACCGGTCAAATTTGTTCGTTAAATCGAGGGTTCGTTATATCAAAAACCTCGATATAACGAACTTGAGGGGAAACGACTAAAATATTCGTTATATCGAGGTCATAGTTAGTGATTGATTTTCAACACAGGTGACTCCTGTCACGCAATTCAATGTAATTTTCGTCACCCAGAATTGCCGCGTTTTGAGATGCAATTTATTAAGCATGGTGGCTTTCAGTAGCAATTATTTTCGCTTTTGAGCAGACGCGCAGCTTTAGTTTACAAAAAAACGACACTTTCAGAGTGTTGATCTGTTCAGCGTTTATCTTCTGTCGCGTGTTGACATTGTAATTCGTTATATCGAGATAGATTTTACGTTTGGGCTTCCGGATTATGTTCGTTATATCGAAGAATTCGTTATATCGAGGTTCTATTCCATACATTTTACTGTAACTTTGGCCGGGATATTGAATATCGTTCGTTATATCGAGGACTTCGTTAAATAGATGCTCGTTAAATCGAGGTTCCACTGTAATGAAGTTGTTTGACTGTACTTTGTATATCAAATTTTGATATTAACTAAAAGTACATGTACCAAATGACAAAAGTTATGTCTTTACATTGAAATGAAATTTTGTTGTCACTTACCTGGCAAAAGAAGTTAGGATGTAAAGATTAATGTTTATGCTACATCTATGCTGGCAACACTACCTAAACTAAACTAAATTTTATCTTAAAATGAAATTCTTGAAAGTGGACTTTTCTTATTATCACTTACCTTAACAAAAAAAATCTAGCATTTAGGAAGTGGGTATGTGAGATTTCAAAATGAAGCTGCCTTTGTGAAATATAGGCGCTTGACGTATATTGACGTGCAGTTATTTCAGCCAGTTGTTGTTATCGTTCTTTTTCTTTTAGCCTTTGTTGTAATTGCTTCCTTTTACCTATCACCTGGAGTCTTATGAAAAGAAAATGGCTAGAGAACTACACTATCTAAAGAGCGTACTCTGGAGAGTGCCACAAAACTACATCCTGCAGCTCTTTCGGCTTTTCCTAGGTCAATTACCACGGTTAATAATGTTTCTCCTTGCGACTTGTGGATGGTCATTGTTCAGTCTCGTTAAGCAATCGTTGTTCCTGGTATGTCCAAAGCGTTTGAAATCGCAAATTTCTTCCTTCCTCAGTCTCATTGATCAGTCGTTGTTCCTGGTATGTCCGAAGCGTTTGTAATCGCAAATCTCTTCCTTGTTCAGTCTCATTAATCAGTCGTTGTGCCTGGTTTGTCCGAAGCGTTTGTTATTGTAAATCTCGTTCCTGTTCGGTCTCATTAATCAGCTTGATTTCTTTGAATTCGATCACGTTCACCGGAGGTTTCGTTATTGAATTCAGCACTAGTTAAATTAAATCTAACCTAAATTGCCTATCTTCTTAAGTTTCTAATGCACGCCTACCTTGGTTGTACTGCTTGTGGCACCCCAATCTGCGGTTCCTCTGCTTCTCTGTTTCCTCCTGACGGCGCTGTCTTTGCTGAGCCAGGCGACGTTATCTTTGAACTGTGGTTTCCTGATGTCTCCTTCTTCTCTGCTGCTCGCGCTGAATCTGAAGTCGCCTTTTACGTTGTTCAGAAGTTTCGTTGTTTAATCTCCCCTGGTGGATATGTCTTGTCCATTGTGCGTGCTCCTGTGGCTCATTTGCATCACAATTTGGTCGGGTTTCACCAATACCAAAACAATTTTTTCACTCCTCGATTAATTACACTTTCGGCACTAAATGCCGTTAACATCATTTCAAGAAACTTCCAGATCCTTCATGAAGAAAGCACAACCGCCAATATCTTCAATACACCACCACTGAAGGCTTTCAGGTGTGCAAAGAATCTGAAGGATTTGCTAGTCTGAAGCAGCCTACCTCAAAACCCTTCGAACCTACCACCAGGAACCTTCCCTTGTAACAGGACCGTTTGCCGTACATGTCCCCACATCAATCTGTCTCCCACAATAACAACACCCAAAGGACAGGTTAATGTCACAGGGCATTATTCCTGCAACACGGACAACGTGGTTTACTGTTTGACATGTACCAAATGTCCATCAACAGTTTATATCGGAGAGACTGGTCGTAGGTCGGCGGACAGGTTCAGAGAACACCGTAGGGATGTCATCAACGGGAAAAATGACCTTCCTGTACCCGCCCATTTCAACCGAGAGAACCACACACTCGAAGATCTGAAGGTTGCGGTTTTAAGGGCAGGCCTAGCCAACCAAGAAAACCGGAAAAAGCAGTAGATGCGGTTCATTTTCAAATATGGAACTGCTAGTCCTAGTGCCTTTAGTCAGGACTTTAGTTTTGCGTGAAATGTTCGTTTTTTACCTGCTCGTGCGCCGGCAAGCGCTGTCACGTGTGTTGCGCGCATGCGCGCTTTTATGAATTTGTGCATGCGAGTAAGTGTCGACCTGAAATGTCAACACTGAACAATAGAGGCAAACTTATATCCACGTGCAGACATTCCAAAAAATTCCTCTTAAAGACCGTGCTCGCTTAGATTAACCAATCTTATCCGTCTTTATGTCACGCCACTAGGCATTGTTCTGTATTTTCAAATTTTGTATATCTTCACATGTATCCTTTTTTTTTTGACCGTTGCCTGATGATTGCTTTGTAAGAAGCATGGAACTCAGAGTAGCAATAAATGTCTTCGTCCAAATAATCCAACTCTGAAAATCTACATATTGCTCTAGTTTATATATTCTGCTCGAATTCGCGTGGCTTGGCTCCCGAGCGCGGGCCTTCAGCCCGACAAATTTATTAACCTCGCTACGCTCGAATAATAGCAATAAAAACAAATAATAATAACAATAAAAAAAGGCAGCTCGTGAGGCGCGATTTACGGACACGCGAGTTGAAACAAGCGCGTCTCCAAGTATTCGCTTGGTTTGAAGATTTTAAGACCTTTACCTACTTTAAAGTGTACCCTAAAGCTATTATGTTCTTTTATCTTAGTTTCGTACTTAGTTTTGACTGTAAACGCAAGTTCTTCCACTAAATACAGCATATTCGAAGTGTGAGAACGCGAGGGTTTCAAGACTTCAGAAAGACCGTTCTCGTGATTATCGCAACGGGTGATTATATCGGCAGCAATATGCTGTCAATCAAAGTAAAATTTAACTTCCGGTGGTGATCGCTTACGTCCCAATTTCTCGGCAAATACTAACCCTTTTTCTAAAATTATTTTTTTGTTTGTAAGAGCTTACTGGAAAGTTTATCTTCTTCTAAAAAAAATGAAAATCCAAAATTTTTTTCTCTGAACGTACACGGTAACTTTTAGTTTTTAGCTTGTTTGAGTGATCGTTTTCCGTTGTTGCAGACACCCAAAAAACCATCTTCCCTCCCACAGAAGACGAAAAGAAACCTGGTCAAGGTAGGGCTTATCTAGAACATAGAGATATGAACCTTGAAGAAGTAATATAAAGATATTTTTTAAGCATGAAAAGTCAGTTTTGTAAACATCATCGTTTCTCCACTAAATTTTTAATTGTCACCAACCTTTAGGGCAAGTTCTTTTCTTCAAAATGCAGTATTCTCCTTTTGGCCAATTCAGAATTCCATAAGGCTGTGTCTTAATGCAAAACTTTTGCTCCATATTATTTTTTTTAGCAAGGCCAGCCAAATCATAATGCTCCGACCAGGAGTTGTTTGAGTCATCATCTTCGGTGTCTTGAAAACGTACCCCCTCGTTCCAACGAAAGTTTGTTCCTCTGGGACATCTATTTTTTGCCATTGGCAGGCCATAGGTACCCTTGGGCCAAGTAAGAGGTATTTTCAGTTCAGGATCTGAAAATTGCACCATGATCAAGGGTGTTAGTACATTACTTGCAAAAAATTTGGGGTGTTAAAATTTCGGACGTTTAATTTTCGGACACTTTTTTCCTAATTTCGGACAAATTTCGGACAAAAATTTCGGACACTGCGCTGAAACATACCTAAAGTAAATTTACGACTAAAAACCATGAGTTATAGTGAAATAAAATCTGTGAAAATGATACTTTTACTGTATCTTCAAGGTTTTACAGCCGGATACTCCAACGAGAAAATAACACAAACTCAATCAAGCTTATGCCTCAAGCAGTGTCTGAAATATTTTCCTTTCCGATGATGAAAAGAACGACTGAGCAAACGCGCTTAATCCGAATTCTAGCCATATCAGGTATATTGGCTTTGAATATGTGATGCCGTCGCCCAGAAAGTTCTTTTAAAGTTATATACTATACTGTAAAAATTTCGGGCGCTTAAAAATTTCGGATGGTTTTATTTTCGGACACTATTTTTGTCCGAAATTAAAATCGTCCAAAATTTTTTGCGAGTAATGTAGGTCTCTTTAGTAAATCAAATCAAAGGCGTTACACCTTTGACAAAAATCAAGTAAAAACTTTGTACGAGTCCAAGCCATTGATATTTGACAGCACCTTTTCCTTAACTTTGATTACAATCAGACAAGCGTTGCCTAGCTTGACCAACATCAAAGATAGTTTTACTATATTTTAAAAAAAAGGTCTGGCAAAGGTGGCGGTTACCCGGCCTATGAGACTGAGGCGAGAGTGAGCGGGAAATGTGATTTTGGGGTGTAGTGGACGGGATCGCGGATCTTTCCCTCTTTCCTGACCTTTAGTTTGTTTTAGATCTTACCTTCAGGTAGTATAGCCCCTTTAAGATTGGGGTATTCCACCAACATTCTCTTAACATTCTGACTTTTTTGCGCCATAGACTGAGCGGAACTACATCCCGACAAGTGAGGATTTTTGAGGTGCTGGAAAAAGTTATAATGGACGGCTTGGTACATTGGTATCAGTCGAACTCTTATGGGCTCGGGCAAGTCGGATCCTCCAGCTGTAAGAATCGTCTTGTCGGACATAAATTCGCTCCCCTCGTTTATTGATTCCTTAAAAGTGTTTACATCAACCTTCAAAGACGCACTGAATCCTCCAAAACCTCCAGACACCCCCACTGAGTTTCCAATCTGCAGAATAAATACGAGCAAGTGTAAATTCACAAAGCAATCAACGTGGACTTTTTTTGGGGGGGGGCCCATTACGCACCTCGTTGGGTCTCTGTCATCTCATACCCAACGCACAATCGTGAAATAATTGTTAATTGTTATTAACCTAGACTTTCACTCAACAAAACGAGAACTATGATTGGCTGATTCTTGGTCACGTACCCCTGATCAAATACAAATGTATCCCGATACAATTCTGCATCTGTTGCCCCCTTAACTTAGTTGTTTGTTTGTTTTGCTGTGATTGTTGAAGGTAATGTCGAAATATATAACAAAGCACTTAATGTATGGTCCCTCGGGAAACTAGTTAGTTTTGTTTTCCCTCGACTTCTTCTCGGGAAATATCAGGACTCTATGGAAAACAAAACTAACTGTTTCCCTTGGGACCATGCGTTAAGTGTATATTATATCGCGCTGTATAGGATTTAATCTTTAAATTTTTTTTTAATTATGAGGCTCATTTAAAATTGAGGGTTAAAGATCCTAGCCTCCCACGCAGTCGTTTTTAGGGGACTCGTATTACCTCCTCCCCACAAACACCTGCTTACCCAAGCGCCATATTCCTTTCCGCCGCTAAGCCAATCACAGTGAACCTTCTAAAATCTGGAAGGTTGACCTTGACCTCAGAACGCCTCTCGCGGGAACAGTGAAAAACATCACGGCGGAGACAGAACTCGACCGAGCTTACGTAAGCTTTGAGCAGACGTTCAAAATTTCTCATTTGAATGCCTATCAACTGACTGCAATCAAAGAATTCAGGATGGGAAATAGCAATATTTTCGTAAATTTGCCGACTGGTTACGCAAAGTCAATTTAATATTAATTATACTTTTTCTTCAATCTTGTCGACCTTGTCGGTGTACATGTAGAGGAAACCGAAATATTACCCGATATGTCGGTAAACTTTAAAGCTTTTTGCAGTTGAAACTCGCATTGTTGTTGCAATTTGTTCGGGGGCATGTGCGACATTTTCCACAAGGACCACAAGTTGACTGGCTATTTGTCGTTTAACTTTCCGTTTAATAGTCTCTAGTCTTCCAACCATTCTTCTTGCTTTCTCGAAACGAGTTAGTCTCTCGTAGCACTTCGTACAAACAAACAAATCTGCTCCAGAGTTTCCACACCCGTAAGAGGTGATATCTTCACGGACTGTCAACTCGATCAGGCGGGGAAGATCGATTACACTTTCCCGAAGATTTTGACTCTCCCAGCAGATAACGGTGTCAAAACGTCGCACAAGAAGCGCTTGCATTCACATTCGATATTTGTTTTGGCGTTTCAGTCATGACCAGCCATTCCAGAAGTGAAAAAATATATATATATATTCCAACTTAACTCCCGCATCTCTCAAGACTGTACCAGAGCTCGCGGGAAACGGAAGCGGCCATTGTAACCAGCAATTTGATCAATCTCGTACCCAGAGTCCTCAGGCTTTTTGGTCAGCGGGGCGGCGCCAGGAGAGACTCTGGGATAATGGAATTTCTTATCCCAGAAAACGTGGGATTCCGGTCTTTGTGCGCATGCTTAAGATTAAAACGGAAGTCAAATGCCCCAAAATGGCAGTCGTGTTGATGTTTTCGGGCCTGAAGGTTTTATCGGGCCTTGAAAGTGTTCGAGAAAGCCAAAGTTGATTCTTACACGCGATCGAAGGAACTGGATTTTTTTTCCCGTAAGAGCGGATCAAAGCAACTGGACTTTTCATCCTGTAAGAGCGAGCGAACGGTGGACTTGATTCGACATTGCTACAACATATACAGACAAGTAAATAACATAATTATTTCTTTATTACTTTTTATACTTACAAATAAAAAGGAACCATCACTTCTCCTCTTGCAGAACTGTGCAGCTGACTGTGTGTTGAATTAATGTTTAAATTACCTTCCCCCTTCCCTTTACAGTTTATGTCCAAATGGGATTTGTTTAAGTTTTGTCTTATTATTAATTATTGCTTCAATGAACACATAGTGTAAGTTATCATTTGACAATTTAAATCACTTCTTGATATTTACTGTTGTGAAGATATTTTTTTTGCCCCTTTTTTAATTGCAATAGAATGAATTGTATGCACGCTTTTCTTAAAGTGTATATAATTAGAATGTTATATCTGTTCAATTGCAAGCTAGCACAATTTAAACATCAGCACATTTTTATACATCTGTCCTGAATGTCATGTCATGAGAAGCTTTGAAGTTTTTCTTTCAAAATAGACATTCCTTTTGCCAAGCTTCTGATAGTCTGAAATGTCAGCCGTGTCCTCTCCCTAACCCACTGGGGACGCGCCCCCTGTGGGTTAGGGAGAGGAGATGGCTGACATTTCAGACTAAACTTCTGACGAATCTGATAGAGAGTGCTCACATCTTGCATGGTTTTAGTGCTGTAGAGTTGCTCCCAGGTATACTATATATCTAGAAATAAAATGAAGTAGTAATAATTTTTTAACAGTGTTTTAAATGCATTCAAATGCATGTTTGGTTTATTCAATTCAAATCCCAATACTACCTAGCACCAAAGTTTTTCCTGGCACAGGCTATGAAAATAAGGACAGTGAGTTGTGTTGAGGTTTGTTAACTTTTCTGCCTAACCACAGAGTATTTATATGAGAACTGTATAGAGAGTGGCCATCACCTCTCATCAGTAAATTAGTTATAATGTGATTGTTGAGAGACTGTCAATATCCTTACTATGATATTTCACTTGGTCAATTTCTATACCATGTATATAATCTCCTCAGTACTCTTCCTTGTACATTTAATCAGGGTAAAATTAAAACTATCATATGTGAGTTCTCATATTTTTTTTTTCAATAGATTGGGGAATTTGTGTTTATATTATTAATTTACATAAATTGGTGGGGCCCAACTTCATTTGGTTTTGAAGTGAACTCTTTAACTAAGAGCAGAGTCAGATAGCTCAGGTACTGACACACATTACTTAATTTATTTTGATTAAAGGGTACAACTGGTAAACTGATAATTTCTGAAGGATTTGCCATTTCTTTTCAGTACTGGATGGTGATCTGATTTGGTATCACACTTTTAATTATTGACTTCAGGCAAGGGAAGTACTCAACCAACACTGACTGTTGAATAGTATAATATGATCTCTTTTCTGATCTTGCTGCTCTCGTGTTGACAACAGATAATTATTATTGTCAAACTCCCCAATATCCTGAATGATTGGCACAGTGTTGTTGAGACCTTTGCTGGACACCCTGTCAAAAGTAGTGAACTGTGTAAATTATCCAGTGCTTGTGGGAATTTGTTGCTCCTTGACAATAATATTAGCTGGGACCTAAAAATCAAAAAACTATTGACTCTTAGTTCAAGCCCTTCCTGGACTCTAATGGTCTATCATGCCACAATCTAGGTCATCCAGCATATTGCATAATGTTGGGTGGGACTGGGCCAAGTCTAGTGAGCTGCATTGACCACAGATCTGCAGCAGAACTGTTCAGGGCATTAGAGGCGTCAACAAGAAGAACAGCGTCTGTTCCATTGGCGTCAAAAATATTGTGCATTGCATGAATAACAGCCTCACTCCCACTTTTATGGCCTGCTCACACCTACAGTGAGCCGCTTGCTTTGACGGCATTGGGTTGTGTTACTCTCATCACCCACTTCTCAATTATCCTCCGTATTACTTCACCAGCCCCAAGCGGCTGGACTGCGCCCTCTCCTTAATAATAATAATAATAATAATAATAATAATAATAATAATAATAATAATAATAATAATAATAATAATAATAGTAATGATAATAATAATAATAGTAATAATGATGATGATGATTGTTATTATTATCATCATTGTGGAAAATATTTAATATTTTTGTTGTTTAAATGAGTAATATCAAAAAGGGAAACGTTTTTAAGGTGGGTAATTGATTTTAATGTCCTTTGTGTTAAACTTGTTTTAATAATTACATGAAGAAATGATAGGAAGGGTTGCCAAAATAATTACGTTAGTTAATCTCCCAATTACAAGTGGAGTGTTTGATACCAAGGATGTATGATGAAAGTGGTCACTTTCTGTACAAGGCTGTGCAAACATCATCCGGTCATATGTCACTCAAACGGGGGGTACTTGGCTCCCATGTTCATGTACAACAGGTACACTTGCAGTAGAATGAAATCGAGCAGAGACCTCCTGTATCTCCTCAATAATAATTGTGTCCCAATTGAACCCTTCAAGGGAAGACTTGGTGTTCTTCCTTATGACATATAACACAGAAGGTCACAGCACTGCTCATCTATTTTTTCCAACAACTGGTACTTTAGGCATGATTTCACACTTTGCAAAAGCATAATTGCTTTGGAAATCTCAACAGGAATATCTGTCTGCAAGGGAACCCACGGTTTCCTTATCTCATCCTTCTTCAATGGAGTTTTTGCATGTTTTTGTCATGATCAGATGAAGGGAAAAAGGGAACATTTTAAAAAAGTTAGATCATTTTTACTTACATATTAATATATAGCCTTTAACAGAGTACAATTAAACTATCGTTACCTTTAAATTTTTGCCATCTTAATTTTACACTCAGAGTGCATTTATATGTTTGGTTATATAAACACTCCAAGCAATATTATAACTTTTGTATTTTTAAAGATTGAGGAGGCTTAATATTCATAAGCCCCATGGTTTCTTAGCCTCCTCTCCACATATACTTTTCTTTTATTTGTTTGTCTCTGTACGTTGGGAAATAAATAAACGTAAATATTTTTAAAGTATATCTGCATTTGGACGACCAGCTTTCTTCAGTATTATCTACACCTGTTCTTTAACAGGTCAAGTTGGGTGGCTACTTCACTGTCACAATGTGTTGACTTTCTTGCCGAGAAGATGGTTGTAAGTAGCAGACAACAAGTCTTTATTCTCAACTGCCCCTCTACTGTAAATCTGTGTGTACTGGCTACTACATTTGAGACTTAACTTTCATCTTAAGGTAACGTATAAAACAACGGCCTTTCACACTTTTAAACGTTTACACTCAAAACAAAATCTGAACATTTGAGAAAATGTTCCACACACCATTATAATGCTGAAAATAAAATAGACTACCTCCGCCTCTAAAAGGGAAATTTTTTTCTGAGTGGTTAGCTAGCTTTGGCAAGATGGGCCGTGACTGAAAAAAAGTGAAACTTTTGCTCTCGTGTGCGGCGTTTGATCATCGTAGAGATGTCTTCAGAGTTTCCCTTGAGGCAAAACCGAAGGGGAAACGGCAACCTGAGATGGACTTCGCTCCACAACAGATCTCTTCATCTCCAAATTTCCATCCACAACAAGGTAAGTAGCTGCTTGCAGTTTGCCGTGTTTTATTATCGTATGACAGTAGTGCAACTTCCCTCGCTAAAACGACTGATGTTTCGTCGGCTAGAAATTGTTGCACTGACAATGACATAATTCAAAACCCGTCTTTGAATTGGAGTGTTTCTAATTTTTGGTGTGCTTAAAGCTAGGGGTAAATGGAGGCAATACAAAAAAAAAACCGTGACACACATAAAAATTAAAAGCTCCGAGTTTGACATTTCAAATCTCCCTCCAAAACAAGGAAGTTGGTTCGGGGGGTTTCCGGTTTGGTTAACTTCCGCAAATGACCAACGGACTTCCTGTAAGCAGGCGTTTGTGGGGAGTAGGTAATACGAGTCCCCTTAAAACGACTGCGTGGGAGGCTATAAAGACCCTGGTAGAGAGGGGATTTAAGGACATTTTTCAACAATTTTCACGTACAAGATCTTGCTATGGGAACGTTAGCGAGGTGACGCCATTGTTGTCTAGTAAACAAAGAGTGAATTATTAAACCAAAAATATCGTGGGAAAACATTTACGTGTCGATGGAAACAGAAAACATATTACCAGCCCTTACATTTTCTGCGGCATATTCGTAAAACTTAGAGCGAGTACTTTGAAAGCGAGTAATGTTCTTCTGTCCTAGAGTCACTTGCACAACAACATTCTGAAAGGAATCAAGAAACGCTGTTAACATGATGTAGCAATCTGGAGGTGATATGGATGCAAATAACCGATGCGTAGCGCAAGAATACGCGTGTGCGCAATTCACGGTTGATTTTGGTTCGGTTTCGCATGGGTTGGGAAGATGGGTTGAGTAGCAGAGCAAAAGCAGAGCAAAACCAATCAGCTTTAGGGCGACGTTTGATGCGGAGTGAGAATGGCTCGAGAGTTTCCAAGAAACAAATGGTGGCTGCCGGATGTGGTCAGGTTCGAAGATGCTTTATTTACTTTTATTTTCGTACTTCGAGTCATTTTCGCTTTTTGTGTCTCGACCCTGCTAATTCTTTGCTGTTTTCCTTGGCACGTTCATAAGTATTCATTCCTAGCATTAGATAGTTACTGGTACTTTTGCATGTGATTTATAATATTATGAAACACGAATTTTAGCTTTTCCCATAAAAATACACCATATAAAGTGGGAACATTTAGGCATTACGATTCCTATATATTTACGTTTTTACCTCCTGAAAAACATGAAAATCTCGTGTTATTGTCAAATAAAATGTCGTAATTCTATTACAAGTGAAATTTAAAGATAGTACACTAACCGTTCCCCATCGTTCGATGAAATAAAGGTATCTCTTCTGATCATATTTTCCTGGTAAACTGCACACGGCCGCTGCAAAGTCATCGGTCACTGTGAAACCTGGTAACTTTAGGCGAGCTAAGGCCAGACGGTAGCGGACCTCACCACGATTACAAATCTTCTTGAAATCATAAAACACTTTCTCAGATCCTTTGGTCTGTTTATCGACTGATTTATAGCCTGTTATATGTACCAAGAAATAAAGAAAAATGGACGTGTACAAGAAATCCCAAGGAAAGGATTACACAATAAAAGCCAAAAGCGTCTTCCAGGTCCTCGTTAAATAGACTTTGTATACATTTATAATTTACTCTGAAATCGCAGTTTGACCAGTGGGGACGCGTAAGAAGGTTTAATTTAGGCTTGAAATAATACGTTAAAAGCATAACAAGGAATAAATGACCTTTTTAAGCTTCCTAAGGGCTCAATTGTTCATGAAATTTTGACAAAGTCTCGCGATAATTCATGGTCTTTACCTTCCTTTATGTGTTTGACGATATATTTTTCTTTTTGTGTACTTTTATACACACAAACACTTTCCCCCTTAACGACAATCGCAAGCAATATACGAGATACGATCGCCAGAGTTCCTGCAAACTTATATGCTTGTGATGAGTACCACCAGCCTGCTGATTCTAATCGGATAGACAAACGGATTTGTGTAGTGGACCTAAGCAAGCTTCTGTCCATTTCACTTCAGCTGTCGCATGATGTTTGTCTCATGCTCGTACTTGTTTTCTCATCTGTTTGTGTTAGGTACTCACGTGCGAACATAACATAACATAACATAACATAACATAACATAACATAACATAACATAACATAACATAACATGAAGTTAACCCTATATGAAACAATTCAGTCTCCAAACAATAAACATTCTAAAATCTAAAACAATCCCAGACCTTTCAAAATTAAAACTATTTACAATCATTCAGTAGTGTACATGTACATCTAAGGCTGTTTCGAAATAAAGCTATTGAGCTAGCGTCAACAACATCCAATAAGTACAAAGAACGAGAACTTGTAACAGTTAAGAATGGCTGTTTGACATAAAGCTTGTAGTCACGATTGGCCCTAGTTTGACTACACTTAGGCCCGGTTCAGACGCCGAACTTTTCATGAGCCGAACCTAATACCTCGAATTAAGTACATGAAAAGTTCTGCGTCTGAATCAGTTGAGAACGGCTGTTTCAATTTGGAACGGCTCAGCCGTTCTTCCCGCCTGGCTCAGCCGGGAATTTCGGCTTTGGAACGGCTTTGATTCAGACGTCAAACTTTTTATGAGCCGAACCTAATGCATAAATTATTATAACATATTTCAAATAATTTGGTTTTGCTTCAAGTAAATTAAGTTCGGCTAATTAAGTTCGGCGTCTGAATCAAAAGGCGGGATTTTCGTGATTTGGGCCGACTTTAATTTGAATTAAGTTCGGCTCATAAAAAATTCGGCGTATGAACCGGGCCTTAGTGACCTGGAAGTCTATCTTATCCAAGGACTATTTTATAGCATTAAAACTCTCTGCATTTCTCCAATGTAAAAGATACCAATATTAATTGGCAACAAGTAAAGATACACGAAACTTCCGAAGTAACTACCGAAGGGCTCAACCTTTAAACTACTACTGCACATCAAATTTTAAAATTTATACAGAATGTGACATAGGTGTACTTCTTACCTGAACTGAGAGAGAAAGCCACATTCCACAGTCCTGCATCGTAGCCAGCTATACACAAAGAGTATAAAAAATAGTATTCGTCTTCAGAAAAATGATCTGTCTCAAACTCAACACTTTCTCCGGAAGAGCATTAACGGGCTAGAGTGAGCGCGAACTGAACCGGCATATTTAATACATAAAATGTCCTCCTGTAAAGAAAATGTGAGCGCTATGGTAACTAGAACATTACAGAACTCTTGGAAGCATAAAATGAACGGACCCGCAGTTGATTTGATAGGTTTTTATCCTTATGTTGACCGGGGAAGAAAGAGGGGGGACAGGGGAATTCTGCTCACGGTAACTTTGAATCCGAACATAATTTTTTTTCAGAAATTTATCTGGGAACAATGGTATGTGGCCCGTTATGTTCATTGACTTTGATGTTATCAAGGCAACCAAGTTTTTGCAAGAAATTTTGTTTCTGCTTTTTTTCTTTTTTTTTCATAGGAAATATATTTTTTTAAAATAAAGAACAGCAATTAAAAAAAAAAAAAAGCGTTTAGTGTTTTAGTTGTTTTGATTACTTTCGGTTAATTTTGGCGCTTTCCTGAAGTTTTTGGGAAACCCGGAAATTGAAGATGTGGGATCCAAGACCGCCGCCATTTGGTAATAATGACATAATTACCACGCAATGTGAAGTCATCACTTCTCGTTACGGACCTTAAGGAAAACATGTTTCAATGTATTTTTTTATAACTCCAAGTGTCCTTCTAATAGCTTTCTAATAGTGTTGGAGTTATGGAGGGGTGATAGAATCCACCTCCCTTGACCCCCTCAAACGTAGAAGAGGAAAAAATCCTGGTCCAAATAGAATTTACATCAGGGCCGGGTTGTTCGAAAGCCGATTAACGCTAATCCACGATTAAAAGTTAACCGAGGTTTTCATCTTGCTCATTCAAGACGATTCAATACGATTTTAAAGGCTCATTTTAAGCTAATGGTAAAGGAAAGTCTAAGACAGAACTAACAGACAAAAATCTGTGGGACGAATCGTTACGGATTAGTAAATATACTAGAATCAAAGTCACACGTTCACCCAGGATTAGCTTAATCGGGCTTTGAACAACTGGGCCCTGAGTGCTTTATGCCATCACGACTTTGGTTAGCGTTAAAACGGTTGGTTTTCAATCAATTTTTCCCTTTCATCGTGTATAATTTAGGTACTCGCAATATATATATTACTAACGTCAATATTCAGCCTAGTCTCCATTTAAACGCCCAGTTTTACATTTCATGTAACTTCTAGACTTTTTTCCTTGTCTAATTTGCATGATCGTGTCGAACTAAAAACAATTTTTCTTAAATTGACATGAAATTCATTTTCGCCCTTACCATCGGCCTTAACATCAACCTTAAGTTCATCTTGATAGCTCTTGGTGCCAGTCACCACTTCAGTCTTCCCTTTTTCTAGGCAGTTGCTTAAACTACGAGGCGCAAAGGACACTTGGTCTGGAACTAGGTACACCAAATCAGTTGATTTTTTGTTTTTCTCGTAGGTCAATTTGAAGATTTTCCTTGTGATAAGCAGTCCAGGGTCTACTCCTCCTCTGGATAAACCACCGCCCTCGGGGTTGGCTTTCAGAAGGTTATAGCCGATACCCACAAAATGAATTCCTTTAGGGGGAGCCTGAGTGGCTTGCGTTATCACAGCAACACCAAGAATGATGAAGATTGCAGAGAAATGCATGGGTTTCCTGTGATTTTTATTCCAACGACTGTGAAGGCAAAAGGAAGAATTATTGTTAAATTTGGCCAAGATGCTTCTCTGGTTTTGTGGTTTTCTATAGACACACCATGTGATTTTGGGCTTGATAAAAGTGGAATATTGGACTTTATTCTAGAAGGGTTACATGTGATAGGCGGTTTTAAGGTTGAGCAGGGAACTGCGTCGAATCGCAAATCTTATCTTATTTATAAATTATTGACACTACCATACGAAGGACCACCAAACTGGAGACGTTTGCATGGATTTGGAACCATGTTTCAAGGTCCACAACTTGGTTGTTAGTCAACTAAACAGAACTAAATTTAACCAAAAGACTAATCTTAAAGTGGTCTTTCATATGGTGGTGTCAATTTATAAACTAGATACAGTTTGCACCTCGACGTAGTCCGGTGCTCGACCTCAAAGTGGCCAAACTGATAGGCCTGTAGCCAAAGACAAAAATAAGATATTACAAGAAAAAATATCACCACGTCCTATCTTTTAATTCAGTACAAGAAAACGATAAAACTCTTAAGGAATGTTAAAAAGGTATTGCAAAATAAAAAAAAAAAATGATCCATATATCTAAAAAATAGTCTCGGATCATTTTTCTGTCTCTCCAATATGTAATTAATTAAAAAAAATGTTCCCATTAAACTCTCCCATCTTTTGATTCTATTAAAAATTTCATGGGGTATAATTCTAGTATACAGTAAAAACCCACGAATAAGAACCTGTATTTAACCAAGGTAGCCTCAATAGGTTCTTATATAAATGGTGCTGAGCAGATATGTAGGCTATATAGGTTCATAAACAGGTTCTTATTTCTTGATAGTTTCATGTACTCTCCAGTAAAGCGTGAAAACAACTTGGCACTTTGAACAGTCCTGCCTCAACTGACACAGTATCGGTTACGCAGTAGTCTTTAATTGTGTCACCTAAGTAAGTCAAGTATTTTTGAATTTACTCAACTAATTAGAGGATATGAAATGTTGGCGTTGTTTTATTTTTATTTGTCATATTTCATGAAAAAAATATTTCAACACGACATTTGCTCTAAGTTTTAAGGCAAGGAAATTCGTACAATATATTTTCAAATTTTCCTGTTAAGCAAAGATACTCTCAGGCGTGGTACACCCGCAAAGTAGGGCGGAGAAGGCCACGGTAGGGCGGTATAAGGCGGGAAGATTAGCAGAGATGGAGAATAAATGGTTATTCCCGTACTTATTTATTTAGCGGGTAGATCTGTCACTCAGTTTGGAAGATGTTAGTGAAATCTAACTTGGTTTTACTTGATAGAAAATATATCCCGTTCGTAAATCTTTGAATGGGGAATAATTACCAACGGTGTTCTATTACAAAACAGTGATTTTACTAAACTCTTGGTTGCTTAATCTGTCTGTTGCGTTTTTGTGACAAAAGGAGTTTTTCATCGAATTATAACCGTGATTTAAAATTCTTGAGTTCAAGAATAAGAAACGTTTGAGTTTATACGTGCAAAACAAAGTTACGATGTTTCAATATAAACACAGCACGTAATTTAATCAGAACTTTTACCTGTGCGTTTTACTGGTGCAAGAACAGAAAAAGCTTCCCGCGACAAAGCATTTAAGGTCGTTTTAATTTGGATTTTAGGTTCCATATCTTCCTTCTAATGAGACGATTTTCCAATTCTCGGAACCTTGTATTGCTCAGAACAGAACATCTCCACAAATTAACACGAGGGTTTGTGCAAAATAGCTCTTAAATGATCCAATATGTAGGTGACATATACCTCCACAACTACATAAACCTGTTCGAGTCTGAATTTAAACATAAAAATACGAATTAATCGCCTATTTTAACTCTCAAACCTGCACTATCGTCTGATATTTGTAAGTCTGTAATGCACGGAGGGAGGGTAGTCCCGGGTGACAAGTTTGCAGACGGCCAGCAGTGTTACGTTTCCTTTAAAGTTAACTAAATGGTGTAATCTCTGCCTTGTGAATTTTACAGGCACTCCTATAAAAGTCTTTTAATTCTCTCTGTATTTGCGTCAATCGTATCACTTATTTACGGCATCTTAGCTAAAGACAAGTCAGATCGTCGATTGGTGTTACAGTGTTTTTGGTATTGTTTCTGACCGTAATGACGACACCACAAAGGTTTTGAAACATCTGACGTTCCATCTCTTTATCGCGAAACAATGCCCTTTTACATGACTGGGAAAATCTATTTAAAAAAGCCTGTCTACAAGCTAGTTTCTGATGTTGCCTGAGCTGTGCTTTACGTTTATGTGTTTCGAATAAGCTTTTGGCTAGAAATACCGCCGCAGAGAATGCAGACATTAACAATTTTGCAACTTTCAAGGGGTGGATTGTTTAATTGTTGTCGTTCGATCATCAAAGCATTAAGTCACTGAAGTACAGTGGAAGACAAATATTAAGATGTTTAGGTTCCATTAAAAGGATACTTAGTTGTCTGTTTAAAAGGATAAGAAGAACTTCAACAGATTCATCTCGTTTGGGGCAAAACGAGATTAATAATACAGCTAAACAGATTATATCAGGAAGTTGAGTCATCATGTATAAATTTCTGTCTTCAGAAAGATTTTAGCTGAATACTCGTCAATTAATGGCGTGCAAGAATCGTAAACAGTGTTGGATGGTACCGCAGCCTAGCTTTTCGCAAAACAAACAGTCAAAGGAACGACGTTAAATGCAAGCAAGCCCAATTCAGCAAACATCTCCCACGTATAAAACAACTGAAATTTGTAGACATTTTCACGAATTAACGAACTCAAATTAATCAGCGTACGAATGTTGCTAACAGAGTTTATTCATAAAAGAAAAACTTGACTGGTGCACCATGTTACTAATCAGAAACAATGATTTATTGCAAGAAGAAATAGTACTAACCTCTTTCGAGATGTTGCCTGAACGCTGATGCTCGTTGATATGATGAGAGGTACACTCGCGTCTTTAGAGAAATATCACCTTAATTTAAAATTCTTCCCTCAGATAGTTAAGTGCACGGGTTCGTGTAAAACTGATTTCTCCAGAATGGCAGTTTTAAATTACACCATTCCATGTATACTAAAGCTAGATCATTTTACGGATACAAGAAAAAACAAATTTTCTTTAAAACTTAAGTCATTTGGAATAAACAATTTGTCTTCTTCGAAGATCTAAGATCTATTTTTCCTTAAGGAAGCTACGAACGATGCTTTGTTCATACATACTTGAGCCGGGAATTTAGCCTGCTTTTAGGCAGGAAAATTCGAAAAGGGAAAGGAAAAAAAGATGGAGAACAAATGGTTATTCCCTAGCTTGCTTATTATGGCAGTGTTATTTATTTATTTTATTTATTTACCAGGCAGGTCTCTCACTCAGTTTGGAAGATGTTAGTGAAGTCTACCTTGGTTAATTGCCTTTTGTAGTTGTCGTTTTGCTTGATAGAAAATATATCTCATTGATAAACTTATGAATGGCGAATAATTACCAACGGTGTTTTATTACAAAACAGTGTTTTTACTTAACTCTTGGTTTCTTAATTTGTCTGTCGCGTTTTTCTGTTAAAAGGAGTTTTGCATCGAATTAACCGTGATTTAATTTTTTTTTGTTCAGGGATAACAAACGCATTGGCTTACACGTGAGATTGCAAAACAAAGTTAAGGCTTTCCATTAGCGCGTAATTTAATCAGAGCTTTTACCTGTGCGTTTTACTGGTGTAAGAACAGAAAGAATCTCCCCGAGACAAAACAGTTAAAGTCGTTTTAATGCAGATTTTATGTTCCATATCGTCCTTGTACTGATACAATTTGCCTACTCTCGGAACCTTGTATTGCTCAGGACAGAACATATTCACGAATTAACACGAGGGTTTTGCAATATAGTTACTAAATGATGTTGCCTGAGCAGGAATTTTTAATAGCGGAAGGGGATCCTAACTTTGATTTAGGTATACTGTAAACTTTATTGCGGTAAGTTACTTATCCCCAACACCTCCAAATTCTCTCGCACTCTTTATTACACTAAATGTATCATCTCCTGAACGCTCCACTCAAAACTTTACTAACAGTTTAAATTTTTATTCCAACCAGTTTTACGCGCATGCCTAGTTAAACAATACTTTCTGAGCTTAAGCTCTTCAATGCAGTGTTTCGTGAGAAACGGTTCTTGAAACAAACCTATTAATCCCGCTGTAAGTTTTCCACAAGCGTTTCCAACGGTTAACAAGCAAAGTGCGAATTCTCTCTTCTCTGGATGCGTTATCAAGTCTGAAACCGTATGCGCCGAATTTAAATACATTGATCCCGCTGTGAATCCCTCAGTAGCACACAAAGCGATGATAATCTCCACGCAAGGAACAAATCTAAACCATGAGGCGAGGAAGAAAAAAAAACGCCGTGTAAAAATGCTATCAATGCGGCTAAAATCCAAGTCCGTTTGACCCTGATATACAATACCAGTTTAGGACAAGCTACAGAAACTAGAAACAAGTGTGACCGGCCCATGAATTTTCCAATATGATAGGCAAGTAGGTAATAAGGATAATGGTCCCGCGGGTTGAATGGCGCGTTTGGGAACGCCAAGGTGGTAATAATGGCGTGATTTGAAAGGTACTCGGAAAAGTATGTTATGAAGAGGAATAAAATATATGGGAGTATGTGTTTAGCAGCATGTAATCTATCCGAGAATGAGATGGTCTGTCTGCTTGCTAGAAACTTGTCTTCTTCCGGTGGATTCTGGTCGTTGTTAGCAGGCGCCATTTCTTTGCCGAGAGGCTCCTTATCCAGGAGAGCGTAAAGAAGGAACAACAGAATGGGCCATGGAATAGTTATCATAATTGTAGTCCGAGGTGAAAGACAAGTCCACGCGGTCAAACCTGGCAATGAGATAAGAGACGCAAGCTATACTATAAATTCAAAATATATATATGGCTTAGCCTCAAATTAGGTACGTTTCGTTGAGTAAAGTACAATGCTATTTTCAGGTTAATTTGGCTCGTCTAGTTTAGGACCAAAATAGCCTAATCGCAAGGAATGAAATGACTCAAAGAGTTGATTGATTGGTTTTGGTGGATTTACTGGACTCTATTAAACAAGGACTAAATACTACCGGTCCAATTTTCATGTGTTTAACCCCAACCCATTGAAGGATAAGATAAGTCCCAGAATGAAGCCAAATGGTTTTTGATAAGTCCTTTCTATTTCCAAATTGTGATAAAAGTTTTCAATCAGTTAATCAGTTCGAGTATCCCTGTGTCACTGGCTGTAAATGGTCTTACGTTTCTTGTAATCCCACGAGTCTATTGTATATCTCAGTGATGGAGCATCCGAACTAGTAATGTGAAGGTCACAGGTTTGACTCATGTTGGGAGAACTCGGATTTTCTTTTCCCGAGTATGTCTGTGTAACTGACTGAAATTTTTATCTATTAGTTTGTACACTGTATGAAGTCACTGTTGCTTCCTATATAAACTGCTGGGCCCCATTTGAGGTTCTGTATGATCCCCGTTATCTAAATACTATCCAGGCGGGAGAGAGAGTAGGGATACTCCTATTTAGTCTATTCACTTCACAGTACAAAAACTGGGTTAAGCTTCAGCCTTACAGGCAACTTAGGCAGCGTTTACACGAACGCGGTTTCATTTGTAACCGCGTCGCTTTCGATGCGGTTACACCTGCTTAGACGACGCCGGTCGAGAACGTTACCGAAACCGGGTCGATTTAAAAACGCTGACAAAAGTGGAGCGTTTTCAAAACGATACGGTTTCATCTGTCGCGTAAACGGCGAAACCGCATTGATTCGAATACGGTAACTTTTTTGGCGCAAAATTTCATTTGGGCGCGAAGATTTAAAACGGTGAACCTCGGCCGTTTTACTGACTGTGTACTCGTTAATTACTTTCAAACTTTCAACAGGAGATCTACTTCGTCGTCAGTCCATGTGAATTGTGCGCTATTTTTCGCCATGTTGACAGAAACAAAATGGCGGCGTAATAATCGAACCCAGATCCCCTTCCTGGGAACGAGGTCGGCATAACGTAAGTACGTACTTGAAAATGGTGAGATTGGCACTGTGTAAGCGCTCTGAAACCGTATCGTTTTCGATGCGGTTTCAAGGTTATGAAACCGTGACGATTTGAAACCACGTTCGTGTAAACGCTGCCTTAGCATCAAAGAGCGACTATAGCTTACATACTTACTAGTATAATATAGAGGACCGACAAATGAAGACACTCCCACCCCAGCCACAAACGCACTCACTGTAATATGCTCATAAAATGCAGTGAGAGAAAGCAGTGTTATTTCACTAGTAGCCACTCCAGACTCCACAATACTCACACCCGCAAGCCTTCCTGGGATGCGCGGCGAGAAAACCAACGTTACAAGTCCCCCGATGAAAAACAGGATCACGAGGGATATTTTCTTCCAGTATGAGAAACGCTATAAAAACGACGGTGCCGTTAGCTTTACAACCAACACTGGCACTACAATGGATAGAATTACTGTTGTCGTGGCGATAGTAAATCCTGCGAGAATGTCTTCTGCTGCAATCAAGCAAATTTCGTCGTAGATTAAAGACAGGACCCCGAAGAAGAAAAAACACGCGATATTTTTCCCCTTTTCTTTGTTCTCTGGATTGGCCATGGTGAAGATCACTTCCTTTGGCTTGAATTCTCAAACCTTTTTGATCCACTCCTCTTTCAGCTTCATCAAGAAAAGACATCAACACTAGGACAAGCTGGTTTCCATTTAGCTTTCTAATCACCGATTGACGTGAAATCACTGTAGTCACTGAAGTGAGAGCACGTGTTCAACAGTTCTTTCTGTGACACTGTGTAATATGTTTTTCAAGGTGCCTGATTAGCTTTTGAGTCCGTAGATGCCCAAAAATCCTATAAAACAACAATTCACTGGAAGGCTGATCTATAATACTTTCCTTAGGTGCTGTTTGCTTTGTTTAGGTTCCAAACCAAGAATCCGATCTTTAACTGCTGTGTGCTAAGTCCTTTAGTTGAGACTGTAGTTCAATAATTGGAGAAGTTCCGAAAGTTGCTGTATAATGTACTCGGGCCCAAGGTAAGGCCTTACTAAGAATTTAGAGCCTGGGGGGCAAAATCCAAACGTTCGCTATACAATTGAAATCTCAGTCCAAAGGCCCAATATCACTGCAAGATAACTTGAAAGACATCAAAAACAAGAAAAGCATAAAACTACTTGGAGTATTTCGTTACCTCAATAACACACTAATGAGGATAGAATAAGGAGACTTCGAAACACGTTTACTGCAAACAGCAAACGGCAGAAATAACACGTGACCTTGTTTACCCTATATTTTATTGACCAGGTAATCGCTGCCTTTGATTGTGTGGGTTTGTAGTTTTTAATAGTTTTTTGTGTTCTTAGTTGCTCTTAACATAATTCTATTTTAACAATATTGTGAAGCGCAACTGAATTTATCAATATAGAGGTTTGAGCTATATAAATGTAAATTATTATTATTATTAGTATTATTATTATTATTATTATTATTATTTTACGCTCGCTGTTTTCAGTTTGTCAGTAAAATTGAGTAGTTTTGCGTTAGGATCAAAGGTCACAAATATTTTGTTTAAGTCTCATCTGTGCCACTAATCTAATTATTCAAGAACAACATGAACGCGAATCTCACGTTTGCCGGGTGTCGTGTCCCTAATGACTATTTTATTGCTCGTCTAGATCAATTTTCACTGTTGTTGTTGTTGTTGTTGTTGTTGTTGGCTAATTGTAGACATCAACAAGCAAAACTCCTAGAAAACGAGACTGAGAGATTTTTTGGGGCGTATAGGTAGGAAAGTAGGACGTTATCATGATAGTAAGAAACAAAACCGCTTGTAAGATAAAACGAAATTAAACTGCTTGTGCAATAACCGTGTATCGTTACCCTGCTAGCAGAGGTTTCTTCTGGCAAGTCTTTTAGCATGCACGAAGTTGTTCGCGTTTCTCGTATTTCGCGTACTCGGCTTGTTTACGAGCCGACTACGCGATTATTTTTTATTATTTTTATTGTTCTTCTGACATTTAAGAGCAATTAAAATTAAAATCCACCAGAAGGAGTACTTGAAAAACAATTTCAATTTCTGACTCCAATAGATGTTGTTTCAACCTCTCGAAATATTTTTTACAGTCAATATTTGACACAAAGCACGATCCAGCTGGATCCAAACGTGGATTTTCAGTTGACTGACACATGAACTTCAGAATTTGGGGCTCTTTTTTCTATATTTGTTTTTTGTCTAAGATGCGCCCTTGGATACGCGCTCTCGTCAACTTTCTAGCGCTCTCAGACAAATCAGCTAAATGTTCTCAAATGTCCAGCAATATCCATGGAAACTGTCAATCTCGCCTGGCCTCTATTCCGCTCATGCGCTATCACTAACTGTCGTGCGCTCTCAAAGTACATGGTGTTTAATTTCGTCAATACATGCGCAAACGTACCACAGTCTCGAAGTTGTTTGGCTTTACCAAAAACTTTGAAAACCGTAGAGCGCAGACGAGTCAAATTTGACAATAATTTCGGCAAAATGCATCGGAAATTGAGTGCAAATAGAGTTTGTTGGTTCATGACCAAAACCTGACGAGTCGTGAGATCATATCTATTTGCCGATTGAATCAACAAAGTCGATTTGCGCTACAATTTTAAAGTGAATTCAACGGAATTACGTTCCAATTTGACTCCTCTACATGCACCCTGTGTGAAAACTCAAAGTAAGCCAGATTACTAATGAATAGCTGATTTTTTAAAGAAGTATTCATGGTTTTTAAATGACCATCCTATCAGATATAGATCGAAGATTGAAACGTTAACAAGTTCATCGGGAAATACTTGATTATATCATTTGCTTAAAACTTTACTGTTTGTCTCTGTGTACCTCAGCGGAAAAACATCCTTCAAACTTCGAAATGCTTAAATACGTTCTACGCATACCTCAAATATTGCCCCGACGGAAGAGCGATTAAAATAATTCCTTATCGTTTAACTTTTATATTTTCAAAATAAGTCGGTTATAATTGCAACCTGCGGTCAGTCGATATTGATTCATATCTCCGCCCCACAAGGAGGATTACGGTACCTGCCTTTAACCTGTTGTGTATATAAAGACTTCTCTTTTCAGGGATATCCCATTTAGAAAATGGGCATTCACATTTAACTTAAAAAATAAAACCAAAAGCTCAAAAGTTTAAAAGAAAAGCGAGACGTGATACATCTGTGAAGTTAGGTGAAATAGGGTAAAATAACCCAAAAGCCTGTAAGGAAGCCTGGGAACTAAAAATGTATCTCTCCCAGGCTCCCTGCCGCGCGCGATCAAGCAATGCCTGGGTGATAAGGGTTTGGTCAGCATATCAAGGATACTTCGCCAAAAACCCTTGGAGGACTCAAACCTTAACTACAGGTATGATAATTCAAGTGATCTATTTAACAATTATTCCACGAGCGCGCGTTGGATATGAGATGATAGATAGCCAACGAGGCGCGAAGCGCCGAGTTGGCTATAATCATCTCATATCCAACAAGCGCGAGTGGAATAATTGTTTTATTAAAAACAATCAAGAAATATTGTAAGTTATGGCTGGTTTCACTTAGCAAGAACGACCAGAAGACCATTTTAATGATCCCTATCCTCGGGCATGGTATAATAGCTCATATACCATGGCCGCTAAGCCAATCAAATCCCTGGAATTGCATTATACAATGATCCAGTTTTTAATAAATATTATTATTCACGATCGAAAATGTGAAGTTGTCTCTAATAGATTTGATGACTTTACATAAAGTTAATTCGTTAATTCGCCAGTCGCAGTCAGAGTTTAAGGAAGGAGTAATGTTAATAATTTAGTGGCTTGATGGCCTGGCTTCTCGTCAGTCTAAGGTTTATAATTTAGTGGTTCGACAAAATAAAGTAACCAGCTCGTCAGTCATGGTCAGAGTTTAAAGAAGGAGTAAAGTTTATAATTTAGTGATTCGAATCGACAGTTCAGTGGCTCGCCAGTCGTGGTCAGGGAAGAAATATACATGTAGTAAGGTTAATAATTTTGTGGCTCGATGGCTCACTAAGCCGTCCAGTCTCTCACCCCACACTGAACCACCCCTTAGGGCATTAGGATTTTTGACAACAAACTGGCAAATGCTCTAGGCCAAGGTGCAGGCAAAAAAAAAAAAAAGAGTTAAAAACTGAGACGGCTTGGTGGCTCGCCAGTCGCAGTCAGAGTTTAAAGAAGGAGTAATGTTTATAATCAAGAGAGGATGAAGGTAAGAGAGGTAATCCCCCATATAGGCCCCATCCCCATCGTAATCCCTCTGAAGTTATTTTTAGAAGGTATCGATTTTCTCGCGGATAATGTTACCTCGCGCGTTACGTGTCTTTCACCGTTTTTAATTTTACAACGGCTAATCACAATCATACACTTCCGTAAAAGAAATTGTTTCTCGCGTTACTTCCAACGAATCTCTAAGAAATACACGTGATTTGAAAGCTAATAAAATAAAGAGATTTGAATGTCCGAAGAGATTTTAAACTCACTGCGACAAAAATATCAAAATTTTCGTGCCGCGGTTGTGATCTTTATACTCGCCTGTTCAATCGCGGCTTCAATTGAAATATAATGTAACACTCTTGCATAAAAAAGTTAAGATTTGTTTCTCGCCTTTCTTTTAATGAATCTCTTGGTTACATGCGTGATTAGAAAGATAATGGAATGTAGATTCCAATGACCAAAGGGATGTGAACTCAGTGGGATAAAAATTTCAAAATTCGTACCAAGGTTGTGATGTTTATACTCGTCTGTTCAATCGCGGTTTTGACACCTAAATGTAACACTCTTGCATGAAAAAAGGTTTATTTCTCGCGTTTCTTCCAACGAATCTCTTAACTACATACGTGATTTAAAAGTAAATAAAACGTAAATTTCAATGACTGAAGGAATTTTGGACTCACTGCGATAAAAATATCAAAATTCTTGCTGGAGGTTGTGATGTTTATACTCGTCTGTTCAATCGCGGCTTTCAATGTTTTGACAGCTATTAAAATGTAACACTCTTGCATGAAAAAAGATTTGTTTCTCGCGTTTCTTCCAGCCAATCGCTTCACTACAGCGTAATTAATGGAATGTAGATTTCAATGACCAAAGGGATTTTGAACTCACTGAGATAAAAATATCAAAATTTCTGCCGGAGGTTGTGATGTTTATACTCGTCTGTTCAATTGCGGGTGTCAATGTTTCGACAGCTAAATGTAATACTCTTGCATGAAAAAAGATTTGTTCTCGCTTTTCTTCCAACGAATCTCTTAACTACGTACGTGATTAGAATGTAAATAAAACGTAGATTTCAATGACTGTAGGGATTTTGTACTCACTGCGGTAAAATATCAAAATTCGTGCCTAGGTTGAGATGTTTGTATTTGTCTGTTCAATCACGGCTTTCAATTTTCGCCAGCTAATTGTATTGTAATATTCTTGCATAATTTCCGCTCAGCTGGGCTCTAAAACAAATCATGCCGGAGCGATTCTTTTCCAATTTGCGTTGTCCAAATATAACCACTTTAAACTCGTATTCGTCCACAAAACATATCCAGGCACCGCTTTCTGTATGCATGTTACGCCATTTTGTTTTTAGATCAATTCGCGAAAGACGCGTAGCATTGCGTGGGAATCGACTCAGCTGTCAACGTGGGTAAAATTCAGGAGATATGATTGGCTATCACCTAACCCTCTTGGGACACTGGATCTCGCGGGAGATCTAAAAATAACTTTAGAGGGATTACGATGGGAATAGGGCCTATATGGGGGATTACCTCTCTTACCTTCATCCTCTCTTGTTATAATTTAGTGGCTTGATGGCTTGGCTTCTCGTCAGTCTAAGGTTTATAATTTAGTGGTTCGACAAAAATAAGTAACCAGCTCGTCTGTCATGGTCAGAGTTTAAAAAAGGAGTAAAGTTTATAATTTAGTGGTTCAAATCGACAGTTCAGTGGCTTGCCAGCCATGGTCAGTGATTAAAAAAATAGTAAGGTTAATAATTTTGCGGCTTGATTGCTCACTGAGTCATCCTGAGCCTCTCATCCCACAAGCCACCATTAGGATTTTTGACAACAAACCGGTAAATGCTCTAGGCCAAGGTGCAAGCAAAAAAATAGGTTGATTTCGCAGTTTCTTTGCATACGTTTATTCTAATCAAAGCTTATACAGTTGAACCTCCCGTAAGCGACCACCCAAAATACCAAGATTTGGGGGTCACTTACCGGAGATGGTCGCTTACAAGAGTCAAACCAAATGAGGGGTTCTTCTGAGAACTCTGTTCTGACACATCTACTTTATTTGAAGAGAATTTATTGCATACATTTTCCTAGTTACAATTTGAGAAGGGCTAGATTGTTATTAAAAGTTCTTTATAAACTCTGAGTAGTGTAGTATTAATACAGCAGCCATGGGGATTAGACCATTTGTCAAGTGGTTGCTTACAAGAGGTCAAAAACAACAAAAAAAACATAATGCCGTCACCTCAAAAAGTGGTAGCGGTCAGTTGCTACTGAGGTGGTCACTTACAAAAGGATCCAACTATAGGGCTTTGACTGGGAAAAATTTGACCAGTGTTTTGGATAGGTGCCGTGGCCGCTTATCGGAGGTGGTGATTTACGAGAGGTGGTCGCACATGTAGGTTCGACTGTATTAGTCTCAAATAAGTCTTACTGTACCTAGTGACTGTTTGTTCTGTGGATCTGCCATGCCATTTTTTTTCTCTTAGTAGTTAGAAAATCTTAATCAGAAATTTATCATCCTTGCCAATATGGAGTTAGGAAATATTTCATAGCCCAAGAAATTAATTATACATTTACCACCATCAATTGCACCTGTACCAACCCCCTTCCAAACTGACAAGCATCAATAGAGTTTGAGCCACAAAATGTGTACAAAGTTTAATAATGTGTTGGGTTACAGGTGCAGAAATCGTGCCCCATATATTATATTCATTTATATTATAGTTTATAATTAAGAGTTTCTAATTATGCTTTTTTTCTTGGGGGAAATTTACACAGCTTGAAATAATTTCAGGAAAAGAACATGGGATTTTGGCCAACTTTTAAAACCACTGAAACTCCAGACAAATTTGTTGGATTCATGATAATACATGTACATGTATGTCTTTTAGACTTGGTATCTGGTATAAAATTATTTTTGTGAATATGGGACTTCATAAGCCAAGGAAGTTCATTTGAAGTCCCAAGGGGGAGGGGATCCTGAAAAGCCAAATAATAATATTTATTATTTCAAAACAGTATTTCAATACATTGTACATGTAGCAATATCGAGTACTGACGCTATTCCTTACATCTCATTTTAGCTGTGATGTTCACTACAAGTGATATTTTGACTCAACAACTCGTTGAAAAGAGAGGTTTCAATCACGATGCCAGAAGAACTCTATGGATGTCCAATATAATGGGAACTATTATTGGGCCGATTCAAAGGACATGGTTTCTGACATTGGAGCGCTTTATACCTCCAACGTCCAAGGTACAGTTAGTCAAGAAATTGATTGTAGACCAAACAATATATGGCCCTTTTATTATATTTTTCTTTTACACTCTTTCGGGAACACTGGCTGGAAAAGATTTCTAGGAAATAAAACTGTTGTTGCGGGATAGATACGTCAAGACTTTCACAGCGTACAAAGTCTGGCCGTTTGTGCAGGCTGTCAATTTCTCTTTGGTTCCTCTTCAGCACAGGGCTAATTTTGTTCATTTGGTGTCCCTGTGTTGGAATATGTACCTGTCTTGGATGTCAAACAAACCTGTGATAAGTGCGACAATAGAATATGAGAGTAGTGACATGATATCAAGTTTGTCGTTGGATGCAACGCAGAAAAATTGTAATATACAAGACTAAACCAACTGAATAATACTTCTAAATCCTTAAATTCTAAGAAAAAAATATTATATTGTGTGGATAACTTCAGATGCAAAGGACCTTTTTGGAATAATTTGTTTTCAAACTCCTACATATACATCAATGCCCTGTGGGACCAAAAATACTGGTGGGTCAAAGTTAGCCTGTGAGCATTAGGTCTCTTTAAGGACAGTGCTTACTAATACAGAAGTATTTTTGCATGGTTTATGACTATGCAGAAAAAAAAAACAGATCTAAGCAACTGGGCTATTGGAATCCATAAAAAAAGGAGTAACCACAATTTTTTTTAGAGAAAATTAAGCAACAATAAATCTAAAAAGCTGTAAAATATAAAGGAATGTACATGGCATTTTTTTTTGTTGTTGTTGTTGTTAATTGTTTGTTTTCAAATTGAGGCTTTATTATCTCTGAAAAATGCATGGCTACCTCCAATTTTCTTTTTGGATACTAAGAGCACTGTCTAAGTTCTGCTGTCTCCGCATAGTTTTAAACAGTACAAAAATATCTCTGTATTAGTAGGCACCACCCATAGGAAACCTGACTATCTCGAGATGCGCACAACGTATGCACAGTAACAAAAGTAGGCACAGTCTTTAAGCTTTTGCAGCTCGCATCGCTCGCCGCTTGTGCTATCCTTCTGCATTGAGATGACCTTAAAGGCTGAGATCAAAGTGGGTGAATTGAGTCCCACCATCTCATATGCTATGTTCCTTTCAAGATCTTCTATTGTTAGTTAATTCCTAAGGGTTGGCAATTGGAAAAAATACCTTTAACTGTAAAGTCAGTAAACTCATGTTATAATAATAATTATTAGTAAACAAATATTAGTAGTAGTTCTGTAAACGCTAAAGCCCTAATTATTGATATACTGTAGTACAAGTGTACTAGTTCCATATTAAATGCTAATTACGCCTTTAAACATATACAAATATTTATGTTCAATTTCTCTTCTCTAGAGCGAATGGTCAAAGAACTTTCAGCTTGGTTTAGCTTGCCAATTATGTTTATGTATGTTGTTAGGATTTCCAAATTTTGTTTGATGTTAGTCACAGTTCCCCTTTTTGACATATTATCCAAATCTATCCATCTATACATCCACCCATCCGTCCTTCTATCCATCCATCCACCCACCCACCCATTCATCTTTCCATCCACCTGTATGTCTGTCTGTTTGTCATCTGTCTATCTATAAATCCAGAAACGGTTAATCTGGAATCCAAGGGGAAGCATTGTATCCAAAATAAGTAATGAAACTGGGAATGATTGAATAACTGTGTAGCCTAAAATGGAGTTTCAGTGCATCCTGTTACAATGTATATTTTTGCTATTCATCATTAAGCCATCCCCTCATTTTAAACTAATTGACTTTCTACAGTATTTATTAAATGTACTTCGATAGGTATCCAAAAACAGTCTTGTATTAACATGCTGTGAACTCAAATTTTCCTCTGTTTTTAAATGAATTGTGGCCCAAATGCTGATCGTTTCAATTTCATTGACCTGTATCTTGTATTATTATATTTAAATTAGTCATTTCTGCTGTAGCATGCCTTATATAATTTTATATTTTCTTATCATTCAGTGGGTAAACAGGGTCATCAATTTTATCACTGACACATGCTACCCTCTTAAAACAAAGTACGTTTATTGTATTGCCTTGTAGTGTATTGTTGTGTATTATAAAATGGGCAATATCAGGAAAAAGAGAAATAGAAAAACTGAAACCTTAAAAATAATTCGTAGGTTCTTTATGCATGCAAAAAGCAATTTAAACAATGATGTAATTTCTCATACAGACTACAAATAATTATTGTTAAGCAGTCATTTATTCCAGTTAGACCTGTCACAATAATTAAAGGAGGACCCCAAATCCACGAGCCTTTCTTGGCATCTTTGATGTCGCTGCCACTTTCGTATCATTTTTATGTGGTATTTTTTTTTCTTGTGTTATTTTATATACAGTACCTTTCTATTATTTTATATCTGCCTTTTTCGTATCTCATTACAAATTGTAGGATCATGGTAAAGTTGAGTTTCTGTGAGGTACTCTCATTATTGCAAATATGTTTTATTAGAGTTATAACAATGGTAAAGCTGCAAGTAGTTCAGTGTTAATAAAAGTAAACAAACAACAATCACAAGTTGACAGTCATTTAATAGATTATAACGGGTTGTTCAAAGAGTGGATAACTCAATCCAGTGGAAAAATCTTATCTAGCAGACAAAATGTTCTCCAACCAACACTGATTTTATCCACTGGATAGCATTAATTATCTGGTGAATAAATTTATCTGCTCTTTGAACAACTGGGCCAGACAGACAACTGAACAGTAAATAAATCAATTTAAAAAATCCTGAGCAAACAGTTTTTCGTTCAAAATTTCATCATATGCATAGAATTTCACATTCTATTATTTATCACTTGTTTTTGTTCGGTTGATGAGGAGCATGTGGCAGAAATGTTTTAGTAATGATGTATAGGTAAGGCGTTGTTCACAAGTATTTGCCTTTTAATTCTTGAAAAGCTTTGATAGGCAGTTTTTACATCAGATTAAGCCATTAATCAATAAATGAATTGGTCATTCAGTCAATTGCTCAATCATTTAGTTAATCAGTTAATTGATCAAATAATGCTGTACTTTGTTTTGTCTCGATATGCAAACACATGAGGTTGAAAAGTTTTACACTTACAGTTTTACACTCACTTTTTGCAGTGAGGTTCAAAGCAACTCGGAAATGGCCTATTTCCTCGTGGATGGATCGGTGTGTGCATGTCTGTGACTCACACACAATTCAGCAGCCACGATCAGATGGGAACATGCTCCAAACGTGACGGCTCTAGTCCACAACCCTCGACGTCAGCGGCCGGGTATTGTATTGCAGTTTGAAAGTACTGACATTCCGCGAAATCAAGATTTACATAGTAATAAATTCGTGAAAGACATACAGTACTCGTCAAACCGATTCAAGTTGTTCAGTTGTAGCTAACCTAACCTGGTCTCGTAAGAATCACGCATGTCTGAAAGTATATACAAGTGATTTGATTGTGGCGTAAAACCGGTAAATCAAGTTGAAATTACAACTGTTCTCTGCAAACAAAACGATAAGCGCGTGACTAATACACGACATAACAAAAATACGATTGACTGTTCGTGACAAAGTAAGTGAGCAATGAAATAAGTTGAACGGCCTCCACAGACTGGAGAAAAAGTTGTTGACAATTATGTGAATTCCACAGATTCCACGACTATTTGCGCTCGATAAAAGCGTTTCCACAGACTGAAGACCAAAATGATCCATAAAATTAATTTTTGTTTGGGAGAGTTTGGTAACTAGCGTTCCTGCGCATGTCAAACCGCAACAAACGAACACTAAACATGGCTTCGCGTGACGTGATTACATAAAAATATACGATTGACTTTTCGTGACAATGAATAAGTAATGCCGTCTCTTTCTGAGTAAATTACAGTCGTTGAAACTGAAAAGTGTCCATTTTGGTGAAACAAGACGTTGACGCTCGATGTTGTTCAGCGATATCTGCATCAAAATCGTTCTAGCAAATCATGTATAAGCACGCATCTGGGGAATCAAAAAGCGCCATGCGTCGTTGCTTGTTATTCCACGTGCTTATATATTTACATATTTTCGCCCAATTGATACTTTTCTAATCACTGACTCGTATCCACAATCGTGACTATCGTACTTTTTCTGAAATGGCGTCTTTGAACGAGATGAGAAACCGTGCCCCAAAGAGGAAACTTACCCACGATGTAACCAGACAAGTCTTCAAGGCTGCTGCAACTGGAAATGCTGCTAAACTTGATAGCGTGCTTCAATGCATGGACATAAGCGAACGAACCGTGGTGTTGGAAACTAGCAGTCGCTTGCATCTTCTTGAGTGTTCTGGAGACGCTTGAACGCAGGGCCGCTTGCCAGCCAGGATGTCGGCGGTTCCATTTCCACATAATGTACGCGACAGAACACCATTACTGGTGGCTGTTGAAAATGGAAACCTTGGCTGTGTAAAAACACTTTTAACGTACAAAGCAGATATAGAAGGTCGAGGGCTACAATACAGTTCGTTCGGTGCATGCACGCCTTTGTTTGTTGCTGCTCACCAAGGATTTCTTGATGTTTTGAGATGTTTGGTTGAACATGGAGCCGATGTGAACGCACGTTCAAGAACAAACAACTTAACTCCTCTAATGGCGGCCAGCATCAATGGTGACGTAAATGTTATAAGCTTCCTTGTCACACAAGGAGCTAATGTTGACCTTCAGGACAATAGCGGCAATACAGCGCTTCATCACGCCTTTCTTAATCTCGACGAAAACGAACCAGTTGAACTTGCTGACACTCTTTTAAGTCTGCTTGGAGCATTTCAGTTACCCAACAATCGACGGTTAACGCCTCTTCTTGTAGCCAGTAATAAGTGTATGGTTTCAGTGGTAGAGCATGCGATCAAGAGACCGGAGATTACAAAAGAAGAAAGAGTTACTGCTCTAGAGCTACTTGGCGCTTCCCTTGCGGTTAAGAAATCAAATTTGTTCCCTGAGAGCCAAAGCTTATCGCTGCCGTTTCAGTTTATGAAGCGTGGTTTGGAAGAAAGGTTCCAGGAACCTTCGCATCCCTTAATTAAACAAACAATGAAACCTGTTGAAGCTTATCAGAATAGGCAGGAAAGTCAAACTCTAGAGGAACTTGCTTGGATAGAAGGTGATTTTGATGCATTGCTTATGGAGGGTCTTGTTATTAGAGAGAGGATCTTTGGAAAAGACAATGTGGAACTTGTTGATCCAATTCGGCTTGTTGTCCAACACCACCGTGGTCGCCAAAACTTTGATATTTGTTTAGGGTTGCATAAACACGCACTTGAGATTAGCAAGCTCTGCAGTCAATCAGTTGCTTTGGATCTGAATAATTTAACTCAAACTTTTTACACCATGGTTGAAAGCAATTTCCGTCCGAGACAAAAGGATGTTGTTGGAGTTCTTGTGGAAGCCGTTTTGGAGCATGAGAAACAGACAGTGAACTTGACAAAAGAGCTTGAAGACGAACCACAACGACTGAAAGAGGAAAAGAAGAAGGTGCTGAATAGCCGTCTATATTCTTTACTAGAATTGTTTCAATTCTTTACCAAAGCTGAGTTCTCTGAAGACGAAGGACGAGCAAGTGTTTCATGGTTACCGCTAATGCTTTCCCGCTTTAGTCCTCGTGATGATCAAGGAAATACATTGCTGCATTTGGCTGTTAATTATAAAACTCCACACAAATATCTCCCTAAATTTGAATTTCCATGCGTCAAAACATTTAAGGTCCTCTTGAATGCAGGGATCAGCGTTAATGCCATCAACAACAATGGAGATACCCCGCTACACAGAGCCGTGACTTTCAGACCCAGTGGTGACAAATTCCATTTGTTGACCGACATGTTGAAGGTGTTGCTAGATGCAGGAGCTCACCATGATTTTGTTAACAACGATGGTAAAACACCCACAGAGATGGCTCGAACTGATGAGGCCCGCTGGATTCTTTCTGAGAGAAAAACGTTGGAGCTGAAGTGTATCGTTGCCAGGGCTGTGAAAAAGTTTGGACTTCCTTATAAGGGGCTTGTTCCCCAGACAGTTGAAAAGTATATAAGTATGCATTAAATGTACATTAAGAAGCAAAGGCGGACTACTGTATTTATGAGGTAATTGAGATGCAGCGTAGGAGGGGATGCTCCGCACAACTTGTGAATTTAAAAACAGTGAAAAATGAAATAAGTTTAAGTAAAATAAGGGCCTCGACAAACTGAAGGAAAACGTTTCAACAATTTATTGCATTCCACAACTGTTACTGCTAGATAAAGCTTTTCCACACTCTAAAGACCAAAATGATTTATTTATTTTTGTCTGTGAGAGTTTGGTAACTAGTGCTACTGCGCATATCAAACCGTTGACTTTGAACAATAAACATGGCGTAGATGCACATACTTGTCAACAACTGTCTCACGAACTGACAACTGTTTTGCTGTCAATAACAATAAATAAATAAATTCAGTGTTTGAACCAAGTTATTGATAATAAACTGCCAAAAAAATAGTTATCGATTTTAAGTCAGTTTTCCTTTTCAAAAAGGAAATCAACTTGGCTAATTTGGTTGTCGGTAACAGAGACCTCTTTTTTGTTGTATTCGCCCAACTGACGGGCGCCAGGGAAAGAGACCTCTGCCCTGCTACGGTTGCCTAGCGACCGAGCTATTCGGGCTCATCAAATGACAACGGAGTAATTGTAAACGAATGCCGTCGCAAGAGTCAGTGGACATAAGTCACGGCCAACAAACAATAAAGGGAGCATGCGTTTTGTAAGCGACGTCCACGACTAGGGACGGCGGTTGAATCAAAGTCCGTTTCGACCTAGGGCAGAGGTCTCTTTTCCTCTCGCCCGTCAGTTCATCGAATTCAACGGAAAAGAGGCCTCTGTTAGTAGGGAAAAACGCGGCAGTTTTATTGTCTATAACTTTGAATAACGCGTCTTACCTAAGACACGATAAGATAACTAGATTTAAGGACGGTGCCTACTAATAAGGAAGCATTTTTGCGCAGTTTATGCCGGAAATGCCAATCTTAGAAAGGGCAATTGGACTAAGTACAAAAAGAAAATTGAGGTAACCACGCATTTTTTTTTTAGAGGTAATTAAGCAACATTAATTCTAAAAGGCGCTAAATTACAAAGCAATGTAGGCATTTTTTCCAAAATTGAAGTTTTATTATATCTGCAAAATGCATTGTTTCCCCCAATTTTCTTTTTGGATACTAAGAGCTCTTGCTAAATTCTACTTTCTCCGTATAGTTTTAAACCGTGCAAAAATATCCCTGTATTAGTAGGCACCACCCATAGGAAACCCGCAGAACCTATGCGCAGTAACAAAAGTAGGCACCGTCCTTTACAGGAAAAAATCTTTGGAAATCAGACAGTCTGAGATTGACAGATTTGTGAGATCCTTGGGAGCAAGGGTCAATATCATAAGTGATCGTTTGTTAGGAATTGAACAAAAAAGACAAGATGAACAAACCAATGGTTCATTAATTAAAACTAAAACCGTTTCGCATCGCGGGCGCTGATTAGTCTAGCATGTCGTCACGTAACGCGTCATCAATCGTCCCTATGGTAACTGTAAGTTTTAAAAACTTGTATGTTTCTATTTGATCCTGGTGTCATCCATAGCAAACCAAATTTCATTTATTTTACTCCCCAGTTTCAATGTAAAAACAAACAAGGTTGAGAACACAAGATGATCGTGTCACAAAAATCCGAGAATCAAGTTTACACGGACATTGTTCGAAGTTTGAAGCAGAATTTTCGAGCCGAAATCCAAGCGCCTTCCATGGCGCACGGTGAGAGAAAAGTACGAACTCGAACAAACTGCTAGTACAAATCGCAGCTCGCAGAGGATCATTGGCAAGAGAAATATAATCGCCACATGAAGCAGAGTGTTCGTGGCTTTTACACGCCGGCTTTAGTCGGCGACGTTTGTTTGGATGTCAGAGATCTTGTCGTAAAATGATTTACAATATAGAAATATGAAATATCGGGCAATAGATTTCACAGCTTACATTTGAGTTGCTTCATGACATTTGTTTTTTTTCTTTGTAGTATTATTTTGCGAAATCAACAGGAGGTTTTTTTTTGTTTGGGTAGGTTTTTGAAAGTTTCTTTCCGCCAAATCAATTTTTTTGCTGCTTACAAAGCTGACAGGAAACACCATATTTTGAGGTACGATTAAATCTTTTTGCACAATTTTCATATCGTCACAAAACGACTTACCAGTAGATTTGACAATGTGTATTGAAAAAAAAAAAAAAAAGAAAAAAAAAGAAAGAAAGAAAAAGAAAAACACAAAACAAACAAAGCATTAGCCGATTTTACTGCTGCGAGAAAACCAACCTTTTCCCGGGTTAAAAAGAAATCGTACAGGGGACTTTCCGCTTGGACATCTAAGGGATCATGATTTGAAAATGTCGGTAAAAGATTTGAATCCCCCTGATATGATTGAGTTCTGACCCGAATTTAAATCAAAGTGCGGGAATGTTGTTGGTGTCGCCGGACGTTGGTGTAGAGCTATTATGTGCGCACGCGTATTCTGATGCTAGTGAGTTTCCTTTATATCAATTAATAATAAGAGAAAAAATGACGAGGCACTGGAGGGAAACACAATCTATTGTAGGATAGAACTCCAACTAGGTTGCAATTGCTCATGATAATGTTCCAAAAGAATTTTCACGGGATTTTCTTGTGTTTGATATTTCAGTTTAAAAATCTCAGTTTTACTGACGATCCCTGTGAACAGGAGAGAAAAAAGGAGGAAGAGAAAGCAAACACTGGTGAAAAGGTGGGAAATTTAATAACTTTTAATGTTAAGTCGAGGGAAAGTGCTAGATAAGTATGAATGATGATAAATTAAGCGCTGGAATTAGAATTTTTTGACATTTAATACTAAATCCAAATTGAAATAAAGTGATGTCTGTATGAAAAATACTGAAATTGCAGTCAGGAATGGACATAATGTAATCTAACAGTTGTGTACGACTCTGGCTTGTAAAAAACGTTCACCAAAAAACGTTGATCTATAAACATATTGACGTTCCGGGAATTTAAAGCTCACTCGCGTGATTTGTTCTCTCGCTCGGTGATTTTTCGTTACGCGTCGTGATTGTAGCACGCGCAAACTGTGAACTGTTAGATAGGCGTTTGCTTATTTCTCACTTTTTAAACCGACGAAGGCCTTTGATTTTCGGCCGAAACGCCGTCTTGCTAAGTTTTTTTGATAAACGTTTCGTTTTTAAAGTTTTTTAAGAACCTTCCGCCCGTTGAGTTCGCTATTTTCAATCGTATGCAAATAAAGTTACGTGCACGTGCCGAGATATGAGCGCGCGCGTGTGTTGGTCAACCAACTACAGAAAACCAAAATCACGTTTGATCACGAGAGGGGCGAGATTGTGGGGCAATTGGGAAAAGGTGTTCTCCAGCTTCCAATCCAGAGGTTCCGGTTTCATGTCCTTTGACCATTTTGATTTCTTTCAGAATAGTCCGCATTAAGGCCGGCCAAACGGATGCAACATGTTGGTGCAACATCGTCCAACAATCACATTGTTGCACGAAATTGCTTGACGTTGAAAGTAGTTTGACTTCCATCAAACATCGTCTTGAACATGGTCCAACATCATTTCTTTTGTTCTCAGGTGTGAACAATGATGTCGCATTCGTTTGCCCACGGTGTACATCATTGCTGAACGCGCTCATGCTAAGCTGACTTTGCCGGTCTCTGTATCCATGGCAATGATTTATTGTTTATATTTGCTACGCGCGTTACGTTACCGCGTGAGTGTTCAAGTTGAGCCCGCAGTATAACGAACAAACAAAGTTTGAATCTCGATCAACGACGAAAGCTTAAACACAATCGATGTCTCTTCAAATAGAAAGAGAAAGGACAAAGGAGTAAGTAAAACTGTTAAGACCAGGAAAAGCGAGGATATGTTTTTTTTTTTTTTAGGTTTTAGGTTTTTATTATTATGCACTGTTTCAATGGTTTACAACAAAAGGAAATTACAATGTATATGAAAATTAACATAAAGACAGCATTAAATTACATAAATGTGAAATAGTCCGACGCGGAGGTTGATCGGTCTCGCGCCATTTCTTGGGCAAGCCAATATGGCGCGGGTTTGTTTGCAACGGATTCTGGGTAGATTTTGGTCCCAGACTCTTGCGTTCAAGTGTTACATCAAACATGTTTCATTCGTTTGGCCACCTCGTTCAACACTGTGCATTGTCGTCCAATAATGTTGTATGATGCTGCAATCGTTTGGCAGGGCCTTGACGCTTTGTGTCCGTATGCAACCAATCCCTAGATATTCAAATGACAATGGTGTGGTGGCCATGTTTGGCCCAGTTGCTCGAAGCATGGTTAGCGCTAACGCGGGTTAAATACTATAACAACCTATAGGTTTTAATACCTCTTAACCAAAGGTTAGCGCTAACCATGCTTCGAGCAACTCAGTCCTGGTGTCCAATAACAATAGAAGCTAACGAGGAACTTTTTTTTTTCCATGACGGCAATAACGTCATGTGCACACACCCCATAGCAAGCTGATCTACCTCCCACCATGTAGGATTTCTTATGTCGCTTCATCTCTTTTATTGTCCTCAAATAGCACTTCCTCACAAAATACTTCGACACTTAGGGTGTCTGAACACAGTTTACGCGCGTTTTACATGCAGGTTCAGTTAATGACGCTTTTAAGCGCGATAGGGGTGGTCGATAAAGCGATCCCTCAATTTTATATCAAATGGATCACAAAGTTGAGTTTTGTTCTTAAAATAACTCAGTTTCTCGTTTGCCAACATTATTTATTTCTATATCACCGAGCGACGAAAGTGAGTTCAGGAAGAGCAAAGCAAGTGCGGTTCACTAAGCAACATAAATTTCACGGCTCAATTAATTGACTGACAAACTTATAAAAACTATTTCTTAGTGTAGAATCAACCAAATTAAAAAATTCTTTCACTATAATGTTGAGAGAGAGATTGTCTAATTATTCTGTGAATTATTTAGAAGCTATAAAAAACAGACATAAAGATATAAATTGTGGAAGATATGAAGTATTGAATTTCCGCTTACTACGCGTGTTCTATTTTACGCGTAAATGAATTTATTGAGATACTCCCTAAAATTATTTCTCAGCGAGGATTTGACTGAATTAAAAATTTCTTTCACTATCATATTCAGAAAGGGATGTTCTTATCATTTTCGGATTGATTTGTAAGCATCGAACAACAACAACGAAGATTTTCACTCCGTAAGAGAGTTACTGTTCAAGTGCCGTTCAGTTTGCGGATGAAATTAATGACGGCTGAATTAACTGACAGGGAAACTCGGAACACTATTTCTCAACGTAGAATTGACCAAATTAAAAGTTTCTTTCTCTGTCATCTTTATAAAACGATCCTCTGACCATTTAGCGAGTTATTTGCAAGCAACGATCAAAAAAATAATATTTTTACTCTCGAAGACACAGTTACTGTGAAGTGCCGTTCACTGAGAAACAAAAATTTTACGGCTTAATTAATTGACAGACAAACTTATAAAAGCTATTTCTCAGTGTAGAATTACCCAAATGAAAATATTTTTCGCTACAATGTTTAGAGAGAGATCCTCTAATCATTTCTGTGAATTACTTAGAAGCTAGAATTAATAAACATGAAGATATAAATAATCGAAAGTATGAAGTATTGAATTTCCGCTTACAACGAGTGTTCTATCTTACGCGTAAACGAATTTATTGAGACACTCCCTAAAAATATTTCTTTGCGAGGATTCGACCAAATTAAAATTTCTTGCACTATCATATTCAGAAAAGGATATTCTTGTCATTTTGAGAATTATTTGTAAGCATCGATCAATAAAAACGAAGATTTTTACTCCGGAAAAGAGTTACTGTTCCGTTCAGTATGCGGATAAAATTAATGACGGCTGAATTAACTGACCGGCAAACTCGGAAAACTATTTCTCAACGTAGAATTGACCAAATTAAAATATTCTTAAACTATAATCTTCAGCCAAAAATACTACTGTTATTAAGCGAATTAGCGGCAAGCTAGTACAAATGAAATTGAAGATACAAATTGTGCAAGATACGAAGTATTGAATTTCCGGTTACTGCGCGGGTTCCATTCTACGCGTAAATTAATTTATTGAGATACTCGCTAAATTTTTTTCTTAGCATAGATTTGATAAAATTAAAAGCTTTTTTGCTATCATATCGAGAAAAGGATTTTCTAACCATTTTCCGTAGAATTTGTAAGCAACCAGAAATAAACACCAATATTTTTCCTCCTGAAGACACTTACTCTTAAAGTGCAGTTCAGTGCGCGTGTTAAATTAGTGACGGCTCAATTAACTGACGTGCAAATTCGGAAAACTATTTCTGAACGTAGAATTGGCAAAATTAACATATTATTTTACTTTATTCTTCAGGAAACCATTGTCTAATTATTTGGCTTTATAGTTGGAAGCAATGAGCTATAAAAAAGACTATTTCTAGTCTCAAAGAGACTCACTGGTAAACTCCTGTTTACTGTGATGGTTAAAGTTTAAGTGTAAATTAATTCACAAGTGAAGTCTCCAAAATTATTGCTTAGCGTAGAACAGACCAAATAAAAAGATTCTTTCATTATAATTTTCTAAAAATAATCCACAAATCATTCAGCGAATTATATATTTAGTGGCAACGAGCAATGAAAAAGAAGAATTCTACTCCAAAACACACTTACTGTGAAAGTGCCGTTGATTGTACAGCATACTTTCACAGGTTAATTAATTACCTAACTAATTTTGTTTAAAAACCTTTCTCTCACCGTAGAATTTACCAAATTAAAAGTTTCTTTGACTGTAATCTTCGTAAAGCAATCCTCTGATCAAGTAGCGAATTATTTTGAAGCAACGAGCAATAAAAAAGAAGATTTTTACTCTCGAAGACACAGTTACTGTGAAGTGCGGTTTACTGAGCAACATAAATTTCACGGCTCAATTAATTGACCGACAAACTTATAAAAACTATTTCTCAGTGTAGAATCAAGCAAATTTAAAGATTCTTTCACTATAATGTTGAGAGATAGAGATCCTCTAATCATTAAGTGAATTATTTAGAAGCTAGAAGAAACAGACATGAAGATATAAATTTTGGAAGATATGAAGTATTGAATTTCCACTTACTACGCGGGTTCTATTTTACGCGTAAATGAATTTATTGAGATACTCCCTAAAATTAATTCTCAGCGAGGATTTGACTAAGTTAAAAATTTCTTTCACTGTCATATTCAGAAAGGAATGTTCTTATCATTTTCAGATTTATTTGTAAGCATCGAGCATCAAAAACCAAGATTTTCACTCCGCAAGAGAGTTACTGTTCAAGTGCCGTTAAGTTTGCGAATGAATAAAAGGACGGCTGAATTAACTGACTGGCAAACTCGGAAAACTGTTTCTCAACGTAGAATTGACGAAATTAAAATATTATTTCATTATAATCTTCAGGCAAGATTACTGCTATCATTAAGCAAATTAGCAGTAAGCCAGTAGAAATGCAATTAAAGATATAAATTGTGTCCTATATGTAGTATTAAATTTCCGGTTACTGCGCGGGTTCCATTCAGTACGCGTGAATAAATTTATTGAGATACTTGCTAAACAATCTTTTAGCGTAAATTTGATAAAGTTAAAGTATTGTTTCCCTATCATATCGAGAAAAGGATCTTCTAATCTTTTTCCGAAAAATCTGTAAGCAACCAGAAATAAAAACAAATATTTTTCTTCCCGAAGACTCTTTCTCTTAAAGCTGTGCAGTTCAGTGAGCGGGTTAAATTGGTGACGGCTGAATTAATTGACGTGCAAACTCGGAAAACTATTTCTGAACGTAGAATTGACCAAATAAAAATATTCTTTTACTATATTCACCAGGAAACCATTGTCTAATCATTTGGCTAATTATTTGGAAGCAATGAGCAATACAAAAGAAGATTTTTAGTCTCAAAGATACTCACAGCTAAACTCCTGTTGACTGTCCTGGTTAAAGTTTAAGCGTAAATTTATTTACGAGGCAAGTCTCTAAAATTATTGCTCAGCGTAGTATTGACCAAATTAAAAGATTCTTTCACTATAATTTTCAGCAAAAAAACCTCTAATTATTTAGCGAATTATTTGGAAGCAAAGAGCAATGTAAAAGAAGATTTTTACTTCGAACACACTTACTGTGAAAGTGCCGTTGACAATGCAGCTTAATTTCACTGTTTAATTAATTGCCTAGCACATTTAAAAAGAAACCTTTCTCTCACCTTAGAATTGACCAAATTAAAAGTTTCTTTCTCTGTTATCTTTATAAAATGATCATCTTATCATTTAGCGAGGTATTTGCAAGCAACGAGCAAAAAAAAGAAGATTTTTACTGTCGAGGACACAGTTACTGTGAAACTGTGAAATGCCGTTCACTGAGCAACATAATTTTCACTGCTCAATTAATTGACCGTAGAATTCGTCCTTTCGAATTCTAATCAGATTGATCACGTGATGATCCGTAAAGAATGGAGGAGGTCTGTGGAAGACACACGAGTGTACCGGGGTGCTGATGCAGCAAGCGATCACCTTCTGCTAATCATGAAAATAAAGCTGAAACTACATAGAAACCCAGATAGAGCAAAGACTAATGCAAGACTTGACACAAACAAACTGGAAAACGAAATGTTCAAGTCCAAGTTCAGCGTCGAACTGCGAAACAGATTTGCAGCATTAGAGGTCGAGGAAAACATCAATGAAGATTGCATGCAAATGGAAAAAATTTACATAGAAACTGCTGAGAAAGTACTAGGCCGGGTGGAAAAGAAAAACAAGCAGTGGTTGAGAGAGGAAACCTGGAAAGCAATAGATCAACGACAGATGATCCACGACAAAATACACTGCACGAAATCAGAGAGAATAAAAAGCAAGCTACGAGTAGAGTACAAATTGAAAGACAGAGAGGTTAAACGCAGAGCAAGGGAGGATAAACGAGCTTGGCTAGAACAGTTAGGAAATGAAGCAGAAAAGTATGCCGAAAATGGGAGAAATAGGGAACTGTACCAAACAGCAAAGAAAATCACAAACAAGAGACGGCGCCAAGTTGCAGCAATTAAGAACAAGAGGGGTGAGACAATAAAAGACAAGAATGCCAGACTTGAAAGATGGGCTGAACATTTTGAGGAGGTGCTAGTCAGGGAGGCCCCAATGAACCCAATTGAAGAGAACGAAGTGGAGGAAGACGAAATTAGCGAGATGGATACAACAGAGATAAGGGAAGTAGAAGTAAGGGAGGCACTGAAGAAGACAAAGAGTGGAAAAACACCAGGTATAGATGGCATTCCAGCGGAGCTGTACAAAGCAGATAGTGATGTGGCAGTTAAGGAGCTGACAAGACTGTTTGATAAGATATGGCACGAGGAGAAGGTACCTGAACAATGGAAGAAAGGCTTGATAGTAAAAATACCCAAAAAAGGCGACCTGAAAGAGTGCAAGAACTGGCGTGGTGTGACATTGTTACCTGTGGCTAGCAAAGTAATGGGCAGAGTCATCATCCAGAGAATCCAAAACGGGGTAGACAGTGTCCTTAGAAAAGAACAAGCTGGGTTTCGAAAGAACAGGAGCACAGTAGACCAAATATTCATCCTCCGTAACATCATAGAACAGGTGAATGAATGGCAGGCGACACTTTATGCACACTTTGTCGACTTTGAAAAAGCTTTTGACTCAGTACACCGCGAAGGACTGTGGAAAATCATGAAGGCCTATGGGATCCCAGACAAGCTGATAAGAATGGTAAAGATCATGTATGAAGACTTTGAATGTTCAGTACTGGATGAGGGAGAACAAACAAGATGGTTCAAGATCACAACTGGTGTTAAGCAAGGATGTGTCATGTCAGGTTTCTTATTCCTGCTTGCTGTAGACTGGGTAATGCGAAGAACAACAGAAGGACAAAGAAATGGCATCAGATGGAACTTTACAACTACACTTGAAGATCTCGATTTTGCAGACGATATAGTCCTTCTCTCATCAAAACACCAACAAATACAGGACAAGACCAACCGACTAGTAGATAATGCAGGGAGAGTGGGGCTGAAATTGAATGCGCAAAAATGCAAAGTGATGAGAATGAATGCACGAAGAGAAGACAAAGTAATGATTGAAAGAAAGGAAGTTGAAGACGTCGAAGAGTTTGTATATCTGGGGGCGACTGTGACAAAAGAGGGTGGTGGCACGGAAGACATCAAGAAACGTCTAAGCAAGGCACAGGGAGCTTTCTACAACCTAAAGAAGATCTGGAATACAAGGAGCATTGGTCGGAATACAAAAATCAAACTGTTTAAGACTCTGGTACGACCAGTGCTATTGTATGGATGTGAAGCATGGAAATTAACAGCTGCCGAAGAGAAGAAATTAGATAGATTTCAGTTCACATGTCTAAGACGGATATTGAGAGTATGGTGGCCGCAACGCATGAGAAACGACACAATTTCAGAAATAACAGGCGTGAGAAAGATAAGTGACGAAATACGAAGGAGAAGATGGAACTGGATTGGCCATGTGCTTAGAAAGGACAGGAACGATGATTGTATGGTAGCAATGGGGTGGAAACCCGAGGGAAAGAGGAAAGTGGGGCGACCTAAAATCACGTGGAGGAGGACAGTGGAAAGAGAGTGCAGACAAGAGAGGTGGACCAGCTGGGCTGAAGCCAGGACTGCAGCAAAAGACAGGACTGGTTGGAAAACGAAAGTTGCAGCCTTATGCGCCTCATGGCGCGGAGAGAACTAACTAACTAATTAACTGACCGACAAACTTATAAAAGCTATTTCTCAGTGTAGAATTGCCCAAATAAAAAGATTTTTTCGCTATAACGTTGAGAGAGAGAGAGAGAGAGAGAGAGAGAGAGAGAGAGAGAGAGAGAGAGAGAGAGAGAGAGAGAGAGAGAGAGAGAGAGAGAGAGAGAGAGAGAGAGAGAGAGAGAGAGAGAGAGAGAGAGAGAGAGAGAGAGAGAGAGAGAGAGAGAGAGAGGAAAGGGCCCTTTAGTAACCCGAAAAGGGAACTTCCGTAACGTTTAAGGAAACTTTTGTAACGACCAAAGGGAACTTTGGTAACATAGGGCACTTTGGTAACCTGGATTAGGGCACTTTAGTAACGAGATAAGGCACTTTGCGGAACTTAGGGCACTTTGATAGGGCACTTTGATTAGGCATTTTGGTAACGAAAAGGGGAAGTTTAGTTATATAACCTTATGTAACTTAAATCAGCGTCTGAAAAAGGGCCGGAAAAATGGAGTAAGAACGTCTCAACGTATTAAATTGGCCTACTTCTGAACGAAACTTCATCCCACTTGCAGAATGTTACAAAACTGTATTACGCCCAAATAATGTGAACTTCCGTGGGTTTTTTTAATTAATACATAACCGTACTCGTGCGAACCATTCTTTTCAATTATTTGCAAAAAGTCCAAAAAGAACCTCATTTAAATATCCGCCTGATATATTTTTGTTGTATTTGTATGAATAAATTAGTATGGGATGTTATGTTGTGGTGTGTGTCATGTTGAGATAAGGGGGTGCCCAACGAGGACACACTGTGGCGGACACATTGTTGCCGACGCTAATGTTTCTGTTTGCCCACCCGCACGGAACATTGTTGCGTACAAACTTTGCTTCCGAGGCACAAAAAATGTTTCTGATTTCTTGTAAAAAACATTTTGTGTCCGCAAGAAACATTTTCTCGTTTGCTCGCGCAAGGAAGCCCCATGAGCAACAATATTTCCATCAGAACTGCCCTAGAGTTGTTATTGTTGATTAATGTATGTAGTTTATGGGCAGATTTGGGAAGTTGAGCTAAAGTGAAGTTTTCACTGAGTTACAGGAAAGCCCTTCACACTCCAAGGGATAATTATCTGCTGTGGGTATGGAGCGAGGTTGCGTTCTCGTCGAGGTTTTTTCGAGCCCAGTCTTTCTGTATTTTCTAGATCTAAACCTGTATTTAGTTGTTTCTTTTTCACTTCCTTTACTTGAAATCTTTCTTCAGCCGGCTTCTTTTGTAGCCATCTAACCAAGAACAAATCACTTCCCAGAATTTACCTGCGCGGAAAATTTCCAAATTCCCGAGGGTGGTTGTAAGATAAAGGATAGACTGTATATTGGCTGAAATTTTCTTTTATATATAATAAGCCAATTTATTACAGGTCCAAAAACACAAATCGAAAATAGTGGCCAATGACGAACAATTTATCAAAACGTCCCACTGAAAATGACATGCCATAGGCAGAATTGACAGCCACGCATAGGGGATTGAAAAACTGCAATAAGGAGATGGGGACACCGTGCTTGTTTTTTCCCGGCATGACCGTTATTTTAAGTTTTTTACTGAGTTGCGCGAGAAATGTTCGAACTTAAAAAAACGAAACAAAATCGTTTTTTATGTAGCAAAAGCTATGAATAGTGGTGAAAGCAAGAGCTAACTGAAATTGTTTGTCTGGGCTATAATGTTTCAGTACAGTGGTTTCAAATTGCCCGATCTTGCAAATAAAGAAATTGATTGCATTTTGAGCGAAAAAGATTGCATTGTGACACTGACATAACCATTTATATTTGTTGTACCAAGTGTGGCTGTGAGAACTTAAATATTTAAAGAGTTATGACCTCATTTTTGTGACCGTTACCAAAGTGCCTGATCCCACTTCTAAAATCATACTTGTTTATCTTCTGCAAGGAGAGCTATTTGTTTTGATAAGTTTCGTGGATTTAAAGTTATCTATTAACGCATTCTTCTGACAAGAAGAAATTTTCAAGAATTGCAAAAAGAGATAATTTTCATAGAGCCTTAAGACATACTTGACAATAGGGCATTTATGCAACGCGGGATATCTGCAAATCACAAGTGCTAATATTTGAAAAAAAAAGTACATAGTCACTTTTCCTTTCAGCAATTCTTTTTTGTGAACGAAGATCTTAAACATTTTCTCGTTTGCTCACGCAAGGAAGCCCTATGAGCAACAATATTTCCGGTACAATGGGCCTCGTTTGCCACCGCCTTTATGTTACTACTAGTCAGAGGCGCCAACTGGCGATGGATCCATTGTTCAAATTCAAGATTTCTTCCACTTGTAATGCTGGTGGCTGTCCCCAATTATCAATACCAATTCTCATATTCTCAAGTACAGGACGTAATATAACAAGTGTTCTCTGCAACTGAGCAACTATTCTCGCAAATAAAAAACGTGGGGCACCTTCATTTTGTTAACACAACCAAAAAAACCAAAAACTTTATTAATGATTCGATCCTAGCATGATCGCCAAAAGAGTATGGCATAAAAGGAATAAAAACTAACAATGATTAGGACTTCAAAAAAGCATACAAGAAAAGAAGCACCGTAAAACTTTCAGCTGTTTCCTATTTTAAGGAAAGGTTTCATTTCTAGTCTAAAAATGAAACATAAACAATATTTATACTTGTTAACGTGGTTTTCAACCACATGCACCAGTAATAAGGCCAAGAATTTGAAAATAGAACGTAGTGTCACTCTTATGAAAAAAAGTTACTAAATCAGATAACACTCATCCCTTCACTAACTTCCATCTGAAATATTAACTGATCAAACTTTAAACTGATAAAACATGTCATCCCAAACTGTTACAATATCGGGACACTTGTAATAACCACAACAACTTTGCGCCTAGTCGCGTTCCTTCTCTAGCTATCCGCAATTGTTTTTAAGTAAACTAGTTCTTGCGTTTCATTACCATAGACAGATAAACATTAACGACAACAACAATAAAGATAACTCTGACAAGAAAGGACAACTAAATGTCCCCTACCCGTAATTGCTCTTTTAACAGTCGTTTTCAAACTCCATAGTAAGTTTGTACAAACAAAGCCAAGAATCTCAATGAAAGGTCTTTGCACTCAAAATGTCCCCACAGAACGGGCGATTTGTA